>NC_136409.1:115027500-115627500 GCF_051521515.1 Lactuca serriola | reverse complement strand
CAAATAATATATTAATCTTATAATATATTAATAAAATCATTCTAAGTATCAATTTATTATTCATATAATAAATCCTAATCTCTCTCTCTCTCTCTCTCTCTCTCTCTCTCGTCTAGTCATCATATCAAGTTGCATGAGTGAAAGCAATCCAAAAGAATTATGCTACATATCAAATCAAGTACATACCAAATATATTTATGGGCTTAGACACCTAATCCAATAGATTTAGGGGACAAAAAGATAAAAAAATATATATATATTCTCACTCAAGTTGTAGTTTTTTATATTTTGGTCGAGACGAATGAGATGGTTGACGGTGGAGGGTGGTGCAAAATATATGGGTACCGGTGGTGCCTATAGGTGAACGATATGGAAGGAAAAGGAAAGGATGAAGGGGAGTGTGGGAGCTGATGACACCCACAAAAAAATCATATTAATTCAATTTATTTAATTTATAAATAATAAGTAAATATTAAAAAAACAAAAATAAAAAAAGAAAGCATGATTTAGTTATTTCTTGTTAAAAATGAGGAAATATGCAACATTTAATGATATGAGTGATGATCCTAGTTAATTTTTAAAAAAGAAAAGTGTGATCACATATTTTGGCAACTACACCAAAAAATGATTTGTGTAACACATGTATAAATATGCACTTTATACAATATAAAACACACTAATAGATTTTTTCATTTTCATATGTAAAAGATATTTTTTATACGAAATAAATATATATTTATACCTATTAAATATTAATAAATATAAATTTTTGATACATAAATACATTATAAATGTTTAAATATCCTTTTAAAGGTATACACATGCTTTCAACTATATAAATATGTACTTAAATGTATAAGTATGTTTTTCAAATGCGTAAATACCTTTTAAGTATATTTATGCTTTTAAAAACATACTTTTAGCTTTAAAATTATATTTATACATTTAAAATACATTTGAATCAAAATACATACATATATTCATTAAAATATATAATAAATTAAATAATCACCATGTCAGCGCCTATATTACGCAGGTAAACATGACAAAAAATGTTAAAAACATCCATTTTTAATGAAGTATAATACCTAAGTTAAAGTGTAAATCGAAAACATTTATGCAAAAACATAGACTTTTATGCTAATAGCCCTAAGATGTATCATTAGCCCTAAGATATATCATCCTCTACTTTTACAGATTTAGTCCTTTTGTCTGCCTACATCTAAAATTCTTGTAAATGTCATGCATGTAGGACGCACATAGGTTGCATAATCAACATTCCATTTAATTGTTCATGGATGAAGGGAGAAATAACGTAAGTAAATGACCTAAGTAGCTATATTAAAAAAAAGCTATATTAAAAACCCGTGAATTAATGACTATGATTTGCGTCCATTATGGACCTATAGTTCTTACAATTAATGTAAAAAATAATCAGCTGTTTATGATGATTAAAAAAGCTTGTGGATATATATATTTCTCAGCTTAGCACATGCTTATTTGTCCTAATATATATAACAATGAGTTGCATAAATGAAAAAACAAATAAAGTTTATATATACAGAAATCTTCGAATTTTATTACATCTACCATCCCCTGGCTCGTTGCAAAAGCCGTTCTCTAGTAAATGAGAGTTTAGAGAACTACGACGTTCCCAAGGATGTAGAGGGCTCTAAATACACACCTTATTTTCTGCCATTTATTAAATAATATAAAATAATTTTAACAATTTATTAGATAATACATAAGTTTACGTCAAACTGAAATTTCAAAATTCAAATGTTGAAAAGGTGAGCGTCTTAATGAATTAAGCGTGTCATGAGAAGAGAAGGTGATGGTGGTAAAGAGCGTTGTGTGCTTGTGATTCACATTAATTAAAAAGGTGGTGTAAAAATTGAGAGGTGATCTTGTGAGCTGCTTATTAATCAATCCAAAGGCTCCTCTTTCACATAAAAATAATAATTTTAATTTCTCTATTTCTTTATGTTAAAAAAATATTCGTGTACAATGTATACATATAAAGTCAAAGCTATCCCTAGAAGACCAACTATGGCACGTTACATAGAGATAAACCTCGCCACAATCTTGATCTTCATGCATATTTAAGACCATATATAGCTCTGCCTAGCTCCCCCTTCTTTGTCCATATGTTCTTGGGCTAACCCCACTCCGTTATCTCCATCACTTACTAATTTATTACTATTTTACTGAATTTTGGACCCATATTATGATGCAAATTACATAAGATTTTGTCTTTTTGGTTTCGATTCATCGGTCAAAGTCTTTCTTGTTTTGTATATATATACCCATGGAGAAAGATGATACCAACTACTCGGTATGAACATATGAACCATAAATATCCATCTTTTTTCATCACCATGTTGTTTTACACTGAATTCGAACACTTGCAGGGGGGTTTTCTTGGGGTCGACTTCAATGGTGATCATGACCATGGCCATCATCATCTTCATCAGCATCAGCAGCACCACAATCAGCAGTTCATGGTTAAAAACACATACGACAATGGGAACCAAATGGTGGATTACTTAATCAATAATCCAATACAACAACTACCTAATTCCGGTGGTTTTTGTAGCTCAAACTCGTTGGATAAGTTAAGTTTTGCAGATGTGATGCAGTTTGCAGATCTTGGACCCAAGTTGGCTTTGAACCAAAATAAAACAAGCCATCATCATGACGAAGATCAAGAAAATGGGATAGATCCAGTTTACTTCTTGAAATTCCCAGTTTTAAACGAGAGGAATATTCAAGAAGATCATCAGAGTCTACTTGCTCCTATTGGAGACGATGAAAACGAGACTCGAGTAGTGATTGACGGAGGAGAAAGAGATGAAGAAGGTAGGGTTTCTGAAGGTACGTCTGTTCGACTTCAATTTATCGGTGAAGATGCTCATAAAACCCTAGTCGGTGATGGAAAGAACAAAAGAAAAAGACCAAGAACTATAAAGACGAGTGAAGAAGTTGAGAGCCAAAGAATGACTCATATCGCAGTCGAAAGAAACAGAAGAAAACAAATGAACGAACATTTACGTGTTCTTAGGTCTCTCATGCCAGGATCTTATGTTCAAAGGGTATGAATAATGAATTTATCTATTTATCTTTACCTTTCTAAAACTGAATCTCTGCAAAACAATGGTTTCAACGATAACTTTAACTGTATAGGGTGATCAAGCTTCAATTATCGGTGGTGCAATCGAGTTTGTGAGAGAATTAGAACAACTTCTTCAATGTCTGGAGTCACAAAAACGACGAAGACTCTATGGCGACACTCCCAGAGTCGTCGGAGATTCGTCATCTCTTCCAATCCTGCAGCAAGCTCAACAAGGTCCACCGGGAGTGTTCTACCCTCCGCCTGATGATCAAATGAAGCTGGTTGAATTCGACGGTGGACTGAAGGAGGAGATGGCGGAGAGCAAGTCATGTTTGGCTGATGTCGAAGTGCGACTTTTAGGGTTTGACGCCATGATCAAGATTTTGTGTCGGAGAAGGTCTGGTCAGCTTATTAAAATCATTGCTGCACTTGAAGATTTACAGTTCAATATCCTCCATACCAACATCACCACCATTGAACAGACTGTGCTCTATTCATTCAATGTCAAGGTATCACCATATATACTTCTCCTTGATTCATACTTGCGTTAATTCTTCCTCTTTTTTCTGTTCGAATAAGTATCTAATATTTTTGATAATCAATCAACTTGTATAGGTTGCTAGCGAACCGAGGTTTTCTGCTGAAGACATAGCAAATTCGGTACAACAAATTATTAGTTTTGTGCATGCAAATATCAGTAGTTGATAAACATAAAAATATTCGTCCGTTTTAATCTTCATTTCCAACAGATAGAATCTATTCCAATAGCTAAGTCGATCCCTCAGGAATGATTGTTTTCATAGGCATAAGTATCAGATTCTTTAGTTGCAATATTCAATATATTTTATATATGGGTATTTTACATTACATGTACGTTAAACTTAAAGCATAGCGTATACTATTTCGTGAGGATTTATTCCAATTAATATATATTAAAATACGTGGAATTATTATAGTCAACGTAAGTCACATTTCATGTCAAAAAGTCCGCAAAGATATACGTGGGGATGTTTTAATCATATTATTGATATACTAGTATTATTACATGCATTTAATTAATTTGTTCGTACAGAGGTATCATTTTATCAAATTAACATAACACAAGCTCAGATTCGAATGAAACATAATTGTAATAAGTTGTTTTACATGACCTGAACGCTCGTAGATTTGTGATGATGTACTTGGTGCAATAAATATGAATATTTTATGTAAAAATGTCAACGGGGGACAGGGGTGTTGGGTATCTAAGCTAAGGTACAAGTTTGACATGGAAGAGGTTTGACTCGTCAGAATTAATGAATTTGGAGGTATTACCCTTTCCATTTCCAAACATCTGAACCCACCCATATGCATTGTCCCTACTATTTTGATGTATTTCTATGATTTATTTAACTCGTGATTTTTTATTGGGAAAAATGTTTATCTTTATGTAAGATAAGTCTAAATAAATATAGGTATTTTACAATAAATTAATGTTCATAAAGGGTTTGATTTGGAAAGTTTTGTCTCGTTTAATGAAGTATTTTTAAGGAGTCTAGCAAACTGCTAGCCCTCAGAAAACAACATAACTTTACAAAATGTCAATAGCTACATTTGTGTTTTTTGGCCATTCAGTCCAAGATAACTTAGGGATTGTTTGCTAGAATTTGAATTCTTACAATTTTAATTTTAAGAACGTCAATAATTTAGGGTTGAAACTTAGAGTTCAAACTTCTAAATTATTGTGCTAAGTAATAAAAACGAATCATTTTACCTTGAACTATCTTCTTCAAAAACATCAAATAATTAACATAAATTTCATGAAATACATGAAAATTCTCCAACAATGAAAGTAAAATAAAGAGATACACCTACTATCCTAGAGGGAATGAACTATAAGCTAAAAACAAAACTAACATCAAATCGTGAAATGAAACTCAAAACCCCAACAACTCACAAACTCCATTGTAGTTCCATACATTCAGTGATCACGAACTTGAAGCTTGCAAGTTGCAAAGAAACCGATTCCAAAAAAACCCATCTGGCACTCTTTACTTTCAATGTTAATTATGTGCCAAAGATCCAACCATCTTGTAACTAACAACTTGTAACCAAGTGATCAATAGCAACAAAATTTGCCAATATCTCAATAAGAGGGCGATCTACTTTGTAACAAAATCATCTGTAATATATTCATCCAACAATTTAAATACAATATTCAAATATCACATCTATTTTGCTTCGGATAAAATCTGGAGCTTTTGTGCCATTATTTAATTTAGAGATTTGTAGAAAGAAAAATTGACAATGTACTATGGACGCAAATGAGTTTGTATCTTTACAGCAGATACATAAAATATCGATTTGTGTAGATGAATTGGGCAGGCCATGGTTACTTTGCAACAGTCTATCCAGCCCTTGTGGACTTGGTTTTGGGCCTATAATTAACAAGACTAAGAGACTGCCATGGCAAATAGCTGATGGTATTAGTTTGGACGGATCAAAGATTCTTGAATGCCATACCGGTTACACCACACTTTCGTAAATTATCACACCTTATCATTAAATCACACCCTTGTCACACAAAAAATATTAAAAAACTAATGTATGCTCGTTGGTTTAGTTGTTAATAGAAATTTTTAATTGAATTTGATGAATTGAGTTTTTCTGTGAAACAATTTTGGAGTCGTAAAACCTTTTGTGATGTGATATCACAGGTGACATCAAGCCCATCGCAATGCCTTTAAATGAAGCTTCCAATTCTACTGGCTTGCCTATCTAGCGTCAATGTCTTAGTCATCCCGATCATCACATTTTCAATCATTTAGGGGGTGTTTGGTTTGTAGAATGTTTTTAAAAGGAATGAAATCTCGATCAAATGAATTAATTGGAATATGAAGGAATTAGAAAGTAAATTTATTAGAAGCTGAAATGCATTTGGTTGACATGGAATGAAATATATTTTCTATTTGGTTTGCTAATTTCACAAAGGAATTAGAAAATAAATTTTGTAATATGAAGTAAATAGTCGTTAATGGTTTTTTTGTAACTTATTATATGTATTAACTTATTAAACTTTACAATATGGTTTTTTGTAACTTATTAATTATGGCTTTTAGTAATTTATAGGCTTTTATCTTATCTTCTCCAAGAAAACAAACACTAGTGGTAAATAGAAGTGGCAAACGGGTCGCGTCGTGCCGGGTTCGTGTCGTGTCAAAACTTAAACAGGTTGGAAATACACGACACGAACATGACCTGTTTATTAAACAGGTCAAAAGTTGCTGACCTGAACTCGACACGTATAAAACACTCTAACCCGACACAACCTATTTAACCCGCGAAACTTGTTTGACCCATGTAACCCCTTTAACCTGTTTTACACGTTTAACCCGTTTTACCCATTTAAATAATAAAATTTCTTAAATTTTACATCAGGAAAGTAAACAACCAAATCAGTAGATCAAAACTTAAAGTTCACAAGTTAAAGCATTACACATTCAAAATATTAAGAGAAGTTCACCGCCCAAAATAATAGCAAGTTTCCAAAACATCAAACATCCACAACATTAAAAAATAATACAAGTAATACGAGAATTCAACTTCAAATCTTTAACCTAAACTAGATTGTTGAGTTTGAATACTAAGGAGTACATATTGTTGAGTTTCATCTTCATTCACATAACCAATCTTCATTGTTAAAGTTTTTAACCTAAACTAGATTGTTGAGTTTCATCTTCATTCACATAACCAATCTTCATTGTTAAAGTTTGTTTGCATAACAGTTCAATATCCGGTTGCATTGAACCTACAAATACCAAAAAATGATATTAGCCTTACTTTAATATTAAATGCAGTTTTTTGTAAATGAAATATTTATAAATGCAGTTTTTTTTTTTTTTTTTTTTTTTTTTTTTTTTTTTTGTAAATGCATATCTTTTCTCTTTAAAAAATACACATTTGCTCTTAATATCTGTTTAGATGTAGTTTTTTTTTTTGTAAATACAGAATTTTATATATGCAGATTTTACCTTCACTAAAAACCTAATCTCTAAGACAAACCAATGCTTCAGCAATATTTGCCTTCAACGAACTACGATAGGCATCAAGAATTCTTCCTCCAATACTGAAAACAGATTCAGAAGCAACAGTAGATATTGGGATGGCCAAAATATCTCTAGCCATTTGAGAAACAATGGGATACCGTCCTTGAAGATGTTTCCAATACTCCAACACATTCAAATCACCCGTGCGAGGTAATTTTGGCTCCTCTAGGTAAGATTGCAGCTTAGATTTACCACCAGTAGTAAATTCACAACTAAAGAAATCATCAAAATTCTAACAAAAAGTGTAGAAGTTAGGCAAATCCAAAAAAAGAAAAAAAATCATAAAATAAGATAGGAGTAAATTATTACCGTCATATATGTGTCTGACTTATCATTGGCAACACCGGAATGAGATGAGCATTCATTTTTCTTGGTTGTAGCACTAACAACCACATACTCATCAAACAAGGAAAATAATTTTTTCTTAAACAAATCCAACACAACATCAAAAGATGAATCATATATCTTTTTGAAATCCCATTCAATAAAATGAAACTTGTAACGAGGATAAAAAAACAATGGCAATGCCCATAATAGTACTAAACTCACACCAATACTTGTCAAACTTCAAATGCATATTTTTAGCCATGTTCTTTATAAAAGTATCACCATTTTCCTTCTCTTCTTGCAAAAGCAATCTTATCTTTAAAACATTAGGAAAATAAATATTGGATGTTGGATACTTAGAACCTGAAAAAGCTAAAGTCACATCATGGAAAACTTGCAAAAAGTTGCAAATTTTTTCAATCCTACTCCACTCTTCGAAGCTTGGGCAATGAACATAGTTTGCATAAGTCTTTGCCAAATGAAGAATTGCTTTTTTGTGATATAATGCACTATCTAACATGTGATACGTAGAATTCCAACGAGTTGGAACATCTTGCCTTAGCCCTCTTGTGGACTCGAGGCCAACATATTGAACAGAACGCAAAAATGATTTTTCCGAGCTTGAGAACCTTTGCAATACTTAACAGTATCTCTCATCTTATCAATAGCTCCATCTAATTCTTGTAAGCCATCTTGTATAATCAAATTAAGGATGTGAGCACAACAACAAACATGAAAATAATCACCATCAGACATCAAATTCAAATCAAACTTCAGTGCATTAGCCATATAATCATTTGCAGAGACATTATCTAAGGTTATGGAAACTATTTTCTTATCAATTCCCCATTGTTTTAACAAGCCACAAGCTCTTTCAGCTAAGGAAGCACTATTATTGTAACGACCCAATTTTCACGTCCAAAAATTTCATTTTTAAATCAATACTTTGGAAAACATTTGTGAATAAACATCGTTTGATCCTATCATTTCATAAACATATTTTGTGTCCGAAAACCAAAACATAAAAACAACCATAATGTTAGAGTACAAATCCCAGAATAACTCGTGGTGCGGAAAACAATGTGCGTGTATGATGTGCCGCTACCGCGCCAGCTCCTTCCCCTTCAAAGAAGAGGTACCTAAAAACAAAACTGTAAACTGTAAGCACGAAGCTTAATGAGTTCCCCCATCGTACCACATACCATACAATCACATAACATACAAATACTGTCAGGCATATCTAGGTGCCCGACCTACCCCTTCGGTCCTTTCGACCGGACACTGCCTAGCATATCTGGGTGTTGGCCTCCCCTTCGGTCCTCTCGACCGGATACTGCCTGGCATATCTGGGTGCCAGCCTCCCCTTTGGTCCTTTCGCTTGGATACTGGGGACTATTTCACCCCTACTACTACTATCACATAACATCATAACATGCTAGCACATAAACACATCAAGTAGTAGCAACCTAGATGAATATCACAAAGACAATCA
Source organism: Lactuca serriola (assembly GCF_051521515.1). Classification (NCBI taxonomy): domain Eukaryota; kingdom Viridiplantae; phylum Streptophyta; class Magnoliopsida; order Asterales; family Asteraceae; genus Lactuca; species Lactuca serriola. The sequence continues at coordinate 115,618,484 of NC_136409.1, read as the reverse complement.
TCTAACATACAACTCCTACTGGTGGGCTGGCATTGTGGCCGTGGGCCCACCGCTACTGGAAGGTAACTCACCTCGTAGCTGCTGACTGTGCGGGAATCCTGTGACTGTTGCCGCTGCTGTTCCGGAAATCCTCCAGCTATAATTCCCACAAAACACTTAGTCAGAAACGTACATCTACTCTTAGGGTAATATGACCATTTTACCCCTTGACCAAGTCAAAGTCAAAGTCAACTTCTAGTTTACTTGACTCGCCGAGTTGGCTCGCCAACTCGCCGAGTCCCTATCTTTCCATTAGACCTCATACCCGTCTCTACTCGTCGAGTTAGGCAATGACTCGACGAGTTTTCCTTCTAAATGAACACCGACTGAATCCTCATCCGACTCGCCGAGTTGTGTGAACAACTCGTCGAGTTTATCATCAACTGATACTCATGTCCTACCTTGACTCGCCGAGTTTTATGAACAACTCGTCGAGTTACTCTTCATCCTATGAACACGTTCTGTCCTCGACTCGCCGAGTTCTATGAAGATTGCCTTGGACTCGTCGAGTCCGTTCATGCACTCACCGAGTACCATGAATTCCCAGAACAATTTGCTTAGTCCAGAACGTTGGGTCACTCCCCGGGACTCCCTAAAACCCTTCCACACTCATCTGGTCCTTTTGACCCTCACTGATATGGGACCAAAACCCTTAGACCCGCCGAGTCCAGGAATGGACTCGTCGAGTCGGTCACATCGCCCCTATAAACTTCGATTCCAAATGTACAACACTTGACCAAAGGATAGATCCATGCCCCCAAACTCGATCTAGCACGTAAAGTTACAAACTTTACGTGCATGCATGAAACTTTTGAGCTTAAAAAGCTCTAAAATGGTTCTTTTGTTACATGGGGCCTTCCTTCAGTGCAAAAGCATCCCAAATCTGCCTTGTGACTCCAAAAATGACATGTCCCATAAGCTCAAACCCCCAACCATGTTTGCAAACATGGTTGGCCACCCAAAATGGCTTATAAAAGCCCTAAATCACCCCAAAGAGGGATCTAACAAATGAATGAGCAAGATTCGGATTTTATACCTTCTGTAGACCGCAAATGGTGAACCAAACTCGAATCCTTCAGTCTCCTCTTGATCCTCCTAAGCTCTTCCTTCTTCATTGAGGCCAAAACTCAGAAGACTCACTCAAAAGCCTTGGATTTCCTCAAAAACGGCTAGGGTTTGCTATGAGAAGTGTTTGGGAGCATAAAGGGGGAAAGGAGGCTGCATAAGGTCATTTAAATAGGGTGCAAACCCCTGGATTAGGGTTTTTGTCCAAATAGCGGCTACTCGCCGAGTCCGGGACCCGACTCGCCGAGTCCGCAGCTTAAACTTCGCGCCTCATCCTGCTTCTACTCAACGATTCAGTCCTTCGACTCACCGATTCCAAGGCTAAAAATGCAAAAATAAATGAAGATTTAATAACAGAATACGTACCAAGAACCAGGCGCTACAATTATGGGGATGAGGCATAGAAGTAAAAGCTAAAATTCATTTTTGCAATCACCAATTATGATCAACAAAGTGGGTAATCAATGAAATATACCCATCTTTGTCACAGAAGTCCAACAATCTGATGTTAATGCTATTCTACCAGGAACAAGTTGCAACAAATCACAAAGCATTGATTTCTCAATTGAATACATGTTGAATATTTCTTTTTTGATGGTATTTCTGCAAAATGTTTTAACTTCTGGATATAAGTAAGCAAAACATCTCCTAATACCTCATATTCTACAAATTGAAAGGGAAGATTATGTCTAGAAATAGCAACAACAACAAACTCACGAAATTCATCAACTTTAAAAATAGGAGATCTAGTACCCAAATACCCTTTCAAATTAGATTGTATAAGAAGCTGTCCAACATCTTTATAACTTTTGTGTTTCAAATCACAAGCCCTTTTATGCCTAAGTAGATTCCCTGTCCCATGACTACTTTCAGCTATATACGTAGTCCCAGGTTTTTTGCATTTGCACAACATATTTCCCTTACTATCTGACTCTTTAAGTATTTCAAATGCTTTCCAAACACGAGAAGTAAGCTTATGTTTTCATTTGATTAGGTTACCGGACAGATTCGGTTTATGCATATTCTGATTAGAAATTGGTGGTGCACTACCAACCTCCTCTTCCGACTAATCTCCCATTTTGTCATCAGAGACATCAATTTCATCACCAGACAAGTTGATTGGTTCATCCATGGTTAACTTAACTGCAAGAAAAAAACATAACACATAATAATAAAACCCAAGAATGATATAAACGTGGAACAATTGTTATGTGGGAGGAAGTAAACTGGTAGTTGATGTGAATCACAAGGAACGGTCGAACGAACAACGTAAGAGGCAAAGAAAGACGAGAATCGGGAGCATTATTGTGATTTCGTGGAGTGTGGAGTGTGTTTGTGGTCACTGGTGTGCGGCTAGAAGAGTGAAAGGAAAGAAATTAGGTCATTAGCTAATTAGGTCAAAAAATCATTTTTATTAGCCCAATACCCTTTGAACACAATTACAGCCCAATATGTTCTTTTAGCCCATTACAATCTATAATTATATATATATATATATATATATATATATATATATATATATATATATATATATATATATATATATATATATATATATAAACGGGTTATTTCCGTGTCGTTTTATAGTTGAAAATCTCAACCCTAACATTACTCATTTAATATCCGTGTCGTGTCGTATCAACTAATTTAATTAAACGTGTCGAAATCTCTAACCCAAACCCATTTATTTCATGTCGATTTCGGGTCGAGCTTCGGGTCGTGTCAATTTTTGCCACCTCTAGTGGTAAATGGAGTAAACAAAAAAAATCACGTTGGCAAATAAAAAACAATACCACAAAGGCAAAAACACAAGCATATGGTATGCATAATTATAAAAATATTGATTGCACATCCCCAATAGTACATCTAAACCAAAACATTTATACATATACACGTAAAGAGAAATCTTGATACTTTATGAAAAGAAAAAAAAAACAGAGATGAAATACAACTAGAGATGAAGTAGAGCTGAAGTACAATAAATGAAGTAGAGACTGAGTACAGTAGCACAAATGTGAATATATTATGTAATTGTCTATCACACGAAGATGAAAGCACAAACGAAAACGTATAAAATGTTGACTTCTAGCCTCCATTAGAAGTCCACCAGTTTTTATGAAACCATTTTTCTCCTAGGACGGAAAGATTTTCTTCATACCCTATGATGAACACAATAAATAATTCTGGATAAATGGTGGCTGCCAATACTATAAATAAAGGCTTCATTATTCACGCGTATGCATCCCAAACACAGAGAGTTCAAGCATAACACTTAGAGTGAGAGTGTTAGAATAGATGGTTGGTTTTTTGTAATATTTGAATGTAAGAGTTTCTCCTTTTCTTGTAATTCTATTTTCATGTTGAATAAAAGAGTTTTCCAAACCCAACATAAAAACAATAATAAAATACAGTTGATTAAGAAAATTAGAGGATTCGTGGTCTGACTTGTGAATGGAGACGATACAGGAAAGAAGAAACAAAGGAAAAACGATAAAACAACATCAATGATAGATATATGGAATCGTTTGGAAAAAATTGGTTACATATATATATATATATATATATATATATATGTGTGTGTGTGTGTGTGTGTGTGTGTGTATGTGTGTGTGTGTGTATATATATATATATACTATCCGAAATTTCAAACAAATTTAAACTTTTAAAAACATGTCAAGTTCATCAAAATATTACAACTTTGTTTTCAAAACATTGATTATCAGAGTCTTTTCCCAGAAACATAACATAGTAGGAGGAGCTGTACGATCACGCCTTGGCCTTGCTGCGATCCCCTGAGGTACCTGAAACCATAAATTGAAACTGTAAGCCCGAAAGCTTAGTAAGTCACCCCAAAATACCAATACACATACAGTCCACATAGCAATATCAACATTAGCATATCATATCAATCAAAACAGAATAGCATACACTGGGTCCCCAGCTTTACAAGCTTGACTACCCCCGGGCCCTCAGTACGAGTCTGGAATGCCTACCGGGCCCTCGGCTCGTATCTGTAATGCCGTCGAGCCCTCAGTACGAGTGTGACAATCCAAGTTGTCCCGTTACATTTCCCCGTTACCGTTAACGGAATATTCCACTGTATAAAAGTTCCGTTAATTAAAGGGCGTCAGTTTAATATACATTTCCATTTGATTACCTTTAACATGCCGTTAAGTCATGATGAAAGGAAATAAAAACACAGGACACACATTTTCATTCAATTGGAAATTGTCAAGTTTTATTATTACGACCACTAAATCGGGTGCGACCAAAAGCCCCGTTTAACGGCAGTAACGGGTAAAAATTCCACTGAGCCCCAACTGTGAAACCTATATATGGGTGAGTGGAGTCCATTGGAGAATTTTTACACTCTCTCTCTAAACTCTCTCTCTAGACCCGTTTTCGCCCCGAATTCGTAACCAAACGCTTCCAAATTGTAAGTCCGCTTACCCTAGCGTATTCTAAACATATTGAATCATGTTTATAGCCCAAAAATCATCCAAGAAGGCATGGTATAAGGAGTTTATGGCCCAGGAACATTCTAGGGCCGTAAACCCCTAAAATGGTGCCAACCATGCCTCTAAACTTGTCCATAAGCTTGGAAATAATTAAGGGATATAGCCTAGGGGTGTTTAAACATTAAAATGCATGATTTTAGGACTCAAACAAGAGTTTACGGCCCAAGAACAAGCTTAGGCCGTAAACTCCTCAAAATCATGTCAAAAGTGCCCCAAAACACTCCCACACTCATCCTAGGGCTTATTACATAATTTAGGGACTTATCCTCTTGAGTTTAGACCCTTGAAACACTCCAAAATGATTTAATGAAAGGAGTTTACGGCCTAGACATGGTCAAGGCCGTAAACACCCTAATTCATGCCCAAAATTGTAGTTTTTGCCCCCCAAATGACCATAGGCTATTTCTATAAAATGCTAGAAAGGAATTAAGGGCTTAAACACAAGGAAAATGAGGGATTTCTTGGAGTTTACGGCCCAAGAATTATCTAGGCCGTAAACTCCCCAAAACCCCCTCAAATGTTGGTTTTAATCACCCAAAATAGCATCAAACTTCATAAGAAAATTCTAGGAAGGCAATAGGGGCTTAAAACTTCACTAAACTCAAAGATTGAGAGTTTACGGCCGTAAACTCCCTTGGGAGAGTTCCTAGGCCGTAAACTCCCATAACATACCCTTAGAGGCCTCAAACCCACTCATGCCTTTGAGGAAAAGTGCTTGGAATAATTCTATGAACAAGCTAGAAGCATCAAACACCCAAGAATATGACCTTGGGAGTTTACGGCCGTAAACTCCCTTAGTTTGGGCCGTAAACTCCTTGTTTGGTCCATGTTGTTGTTTTAAATCCATTTACACACTTGATATGTGAGTATAGCAAAGTCCCACAACTAATAGGAGACCCTTAGCACCCTTAAACGCTACCCGGGACCCCAAACACTCAACCAAAAGTGTTTTCCACTCCTATGAGTGTGTATAATTGTTTAATTAGTATATTATATGCTAATTGTATGTGAACATATGTTATCATATGTTAAAATAGGTCCTTGTGTGTGTTCAAGTCCTTGCGTGACCCCGAATGCCCAAACGACACTTTCGTCGGACCTACTTACACCAGGTGAGTTCATACCCCTGAATGAACCTTTTTAAATGCTTTTAAATGTTTTATAGGGGGGGATTACAAGTTAAACATGCCAGTTATCATGTCAATCACATGTGATTGATAACCCGCATGCACAAGATTTTACCACTGTACACTGTTTTACCGAGTAGGACACTATAAATGGCTTTCAAAAAGGGTTTTTATATTGTTCAAGTTCTTACTTTTATAGCTTATCAAAGATTCATTTTCAAACTGATTTATAAAAGATTCCCAAAGATTTCTAGAGGTTTTCACCCCTATTTTATTGAAGAATACAAATGTGATTTCCCTGAGTAATAAAGTTTTCAAAGATGTTCATGAATACTTTCAATTGTTAGTTACTGCTGCTTTGCTTATACTTATTTTATACTCCTACTCTGTAATGCTTTCGCTTATACCTGAAGTCACTTATACCTGTTGACGCTTATACTTATTCACCCTCTCACTTAGTGATATGAGTCTACTTCACTTATACTTGATACACTCTTACTTCACCTGTGGTCATCTCCACTTCGCGATGCGCTTATACTTATTCGACACTTATACTTCACTTGCGACCGCTCTTACTTCACTTATTGCCGTCTCCACTTCGCGATGCGCTTATACTTATTCGACACTTATACTTCACTTGCGACCGCTCTTACTTCACTTATTGCCGTCTCCAATTCGCGATGTGCTTATACTTATTCGACACTTATACTTCACTTGCGACCGCTCTTACTTCACTTGCTAGACACTCCTACTTCACGAGAATCACTTTTACTCGACACCCACTCAAGCATAGTTAAATGTATGTATGTGCTTGTGTAGACACATATAAATAATGGTTGAAGGACTTAGGAAGGTTTGTCCACCCTATTTCCTTTTCTTCGTTGAGATGTGGTCTGGTGGGATCGGATATCCATACGAAGGTCGTTTGATTCATTAGTTAGATACTATGTTTACAAGCTTAGACATACGGGTTATTTCAGCCAATTCAGTTAAGAGTCTCAACCTCTATTTTATACTTTCATTAGAAACCCACTATTGGGAAGTCTCTACCTCTAGTCCAGCACTTTCATTAGAAACCCACTATTTGGGATGCATCTTCAGGACACGGCCTTCTCCGTCGTCTAGTTGGTAACCAGAGTCTCCTGTAGAGAGAGCGGACATTGTGTGTATAGATCTATACGGGATTGACACCCCCGCACCCTGACTGCTAGCTACAGTCCACGGCTCACCAAGCCAAGGGGTGACAAATGTCACATTATATAGATGCTTGTAGGGCGTCTGGAACTCTAGTCAGTATGGTTACGAGTATCCTGGGTTACCTTATAATTCATGGCTTTAAGGTAACGGTATTTCGTCAGCAATTTGCACTGTATGCTGACGTCACTTTTCAGAGTCGTACTGTTTTGACCTTGCTAGCTGTATCTTTCATTTGATACTATCTGGGGTCTATAGTCTCTGTTTTGACCTTGCTAGCTGTATCTTTCATTTGATACTGTCAGGGGTCTATAGTCTCTATTTTGACCTTGCTAGCTGTATCTTTCATTTGATACTGTCTGGGGTCTATAGTCTCTGTTTGGACCTTGCTAGCTGTATCTTTCATTTGATACTGTCTGGGGTCTATAGTCTCTGTTTTGACCTTGCTAGCTGTATCTTTCATTTGATACTGTCTGGGGTCTGTAGTCCTTGTTTTGACCTTGCGAGATGTACTTTTCTTTTGGTATCGTCTTCGGTCTATATTCACTGTTTTAGACCTTACTACCTGTACCTTTCACCTAGTACCTTCTGGGGTTTGTGTCTCCCCTTTGTTAGACTGAACCAGGCATATCATTTGATTGATACCTCCCTGGAGTCTATGGTTCTTGCCTTAGTAAGCAGTCCTCACTGCTGAGGCGTATGATATTCCCTGATGTCGTTTGTTTTCCTCAATATTCAAATTTAGTATTTTGATAATGATAAGCAACTTAGGGAAAACTATTTTTTTTACCACTCATCACTGACCAATCTTGGTAGAAGGCTGCTTTATTTAAAGAAAATATAGGATTTTCTGGAAAAGACTCTAATACACTGAAACCTCTTAAACTATTTCTTTATTAAGTTATTTGAATGAAATGTCACTAAATGCTTATGAACTCACCAGCATTTGTGAAAATGCTGATACTCGCTTTTCAAATAACTTGTAATCTCAGGTCAGCAATTAGACAGGTACATCACCGGAGCTGCTGATGAAGATGGCTTAATACCTTGCTGTACTTATTATATTAAATGTATTACTGTGATAATATGTAATGTAACCATGTAAAATTATTACTATTAATGCAATGTTTTGTTGTACTTTGATTACTATATTCATGTGTTGTGATACTTGACATGACGTCATCCACCCCAGAACGTTTCCGCCGTTCCGGTTTTGGGGTGTGACAGATTGGTATCAGAGCATTGTTTATAGTGAGCTAAGTATATCAATTCATAAAAGATATACAGCCTATAAATACAATGGGATAAAACACTCTGACCAAGAATTATACTTTAAAATATAACCATATTTTACCAAAGTATAATAACATCCAGAATCTAAACACTCGAACAAAAGTATCACAAGAAGAACAATAATAAAAGTCTTCGGATGTTGAGCACTACAGTCAAACCTGGGCAGTTATGTAATCGTAAGCTGGGATAAATGTAACCTGATCAACTACATTTATCCGAGATGCGATGAACGTGTGCTCGGGAGTGATAGTGGTGTGCAACAGGTCTGAAACTTACCAACTAGGAATGCTAGAGCCAAACATAAAGTTAAAATACTATGGGAGTATTTTAGAACGCTAAAAGATCTACACAAATCCCAGAATCATAATCAGAAGATAAGACTCAATCAAGAATTAAAATACCATGGGGGTATTTTAGAATCTATAAACAACCCTGCGTGAATAACTAAAAAGATCCTTATTGATATACCTATAACTACAGAGGGTGTACTCCCAAGGCTATATATAATAAGGACCCCATAGGCTGAGAATGTGTGGTTTCGCTCTGTTTCCTTTTCCTCGTTGGGATGTGGTTCTAGATTAGTATCACATATTCGAAGGCCCATCGGATCTAAGCTATGTATGATTTGTACACCCTATGTAATCGTAGCAGGACTCGATATGGATCATACAGTGAAATGTTAATAATCCCTTAGGATTCTTTAGACATTTCCATTCTCGCGCGAACCCTGTAGAAAACCCTACCCACTTCAGTGCTTGACAAAAGAGTTGATTCCGACCCCGAGGAGATTCATTGAGAAGATTTCCTGTTCGGAAATGAATGAACTGGGTCGAGACTATTGAATGCACCAAGTGCCCATATTCTCTTAGGGACAGTGGTGAGAGATTCGCCTAAACTTCGGAGATTCCCAGTCATCCATCATGAAGTGATGACACCAACAGTTGGAATCAGAAGGAAGGCGGAGTAGAAATTCTATATGTCCATGAGAGAAGAGAACCCTAGGAAACCACCCGAAGGAAGCCAACGCCGATTCCAGTCAAAGATACGAGGCAGACCGAGGGAGCCAGTACATGGAACCCGAGAATTTTCTTTTCCTCGTATTCGTCACGATAATTCACCCTTAAAATAATGCAGTTTAGTGAGTTAGTGGTTACACTACTCACGCTATGTGTTAGGTAAATCGTTGTTTCCCGTTGCCAGAGACACGATTAGGGCGGGTCCCCGCATCTCTATTGAGAAAATTTTAGCTATCTGCCCTTGTGAGCCTCTCTTTCCACGATTTCGTTCCGAACCGTTCTCAATTCTCTCCAGGCCGGAGAGTGAAACCTTTCCCAGTATAAAGGTAACTTAGTAGGAACGACTCGCATCTTATGGCCTTTTTCCGATACTCATACTCTTACCTTGATTACCAGGACTACATCATAGGGATGTAGGTCGACACTCAGACAACCAGTACCCGAGGCACGGGAAAAATTTATGCCTAATACGTTCAGGACAGAAATGTCCAGGGTTAACCATCGTCTCTCATTACCTTGTATTCCTTTCCGTGTAGGAAAAACCATGCCACCGAAGAAGCGTAACCAATCCGCAAGCAAGAAACCTGCCCTCTTATTCGATGAAGCTACGTTCCAAGCTGCAGTCTCAGCAGCCGTAGCAGCCATCATGGCTCGCCTGAATGCTAACAACGCCAATGTTAGCGAGGGCCCTGTCGGGATTTCCAATCCTGGCAATGGACGGCAGCAACCCACTCTTCCACACTCAGCCACCCAAGAACCTCCACTGAACCCACTAAAGAGAAAACTCAAGATAGAGGAGGGAAGTACCTCGGCTCCTGGACCTTCCGAAGGGCAACGAGCTGAGGCAGTCGATGCCCCTGTAAATCCTTCCCTCCCGACCTCAAGAAGACCATACCTAGGAGACCTTCCCCACTGCAGCAAGTGCAGCTACCATCATCATGGTACCTGCCGGGAACTCTATTGTGCTAGGTGCCACATGCTGGGGCATACTGCTCGCGTCTGCAGAACCCCGGTTGAGTTCATTACATCAACCACCAATGTGGTGACCCGTAAAGTTTGCCACCTATGTGGTAAAATGGGACGCTTCAAGAAGGACTGCCCAAATGAAGAGAAAGACAAAGACACAGAAGGAGCCTGACACTACTGCTTAGGGAGAAACAGCAAGGAACTCGTTAGATTTTTGGTACGTCTCTCGATCCCGGATAACTAAGCTAAGAATAATAAAAGACTAATTCAAATATAAATTCTTTCCAGTAAGGCGAAAGTCGCAGCACTGTTTTAAAATTTAAAATTCATTAGGTAAAACTATAGTGGCTAAACATATACGTTACGGCCATGTATATTTAAGATGGACAGACCTAGAGTGAGCGAATGCCGCCTCATTTCCTGTTCCTCGTTTGGTTGTGGATTTAGGGCGGGGTCGCTCAGTCAACAGTCCTCCCCACCTTAAATATACATGACTAGTATATGTGAGGCGATTATAGAAATGCCTCGCGAGAATCCATTCAAGAGAAGATACTCTATTCGGAAGCACTTAGAACTCCCTATAGTTCTTCGTCGACTCTAATCGGTCCAAGTATCCGCGGTAGTGATACATAGGACGAAACCCCGAGACGTCTAGAACTTGTGTGCCTGTTCGGCACATGACTTTATCGATCTTCATTATACATCATGTCGGAGTGTGTTAACTTCGGCGACTCTATTGATCATGGTTTGACTTCGTGCAACCATGTGTACGCCCTTAGTGTTGTGCAAAAAGAACTTTCTCCGAAGTCTTGTCGGCAAATAAAGGTCCTCCCGAACCTAAACCTAACACAAATAATCAAACCTAATGCGATCCGTCAACCGTCTCTCTTATTTCACACCTCCCGAAGTACCCAGGAGAGGGTACCGTACGCTGTTGACCGACCCCTCGTAGTCAGATGAACGTCGAAGCGAAGAACGCTGCAGATACTCTAGAAGACGACAACCAGCCGGAGCATACTCCGTAGATTCTCCTAAGTGACCCTTCTCACCTCACACATCAGGTTCGTGAACCCAGAGAATAGAACTCATGAGGCTGGCCACTATGACCAGGTATACTGCTGGCATCCATCAAGTATTGGCGGTTAAGCCAAGCATGAGATCTACCATGAACCTCTTCGCAAAACACTTTCACCCCATTCGATAACATAGGAGCAGAAATCAAGAGAACTACTGCGGATTGAGCTAGTAAAGTTCCGAGTGAAGAGACCCTATATCCACTAGATTTGACTTAGACCGAGAAAACTCAGAACCTTCGGGAGAGTAGTTGCGGTAGGTGCTCGCACTACTCATGCACCTGTCCACCCAGTTATAGACCAGTGGTGCTTATCATCCTCCACCCTCTCGCAAGGAGGAAATCGTCGTCGCCCTGTAGACGATAGACTTCATTCTCCGAAGTGAACACTAGGATACCGAGAACCACAGGGAAACCTTCGCAGCCAAGAATACTTGGTCAAGTGCGAAGGTAGTTGCGTTAAATCTCATGACCCGGATCCCGAAGAGATTATAGACTCGACACCAGCCTTGGTGTTAGTCGAGGGATTATGCAGGAGCACGCACTTTCCACACTAGAATAAACCACAGTCTTAGAGATTCCTTGGACTATTAGGTGTTCCACGAATACTATTTCGCGCAGAGATAGTAGAACCACCTCCCGAGATAGTCCAACACTCGTTTGGTGAAACCCTATCTCCCCGACCCTCAGGGTTTCCGTATCTCAAGGTTCATTAGTGCAGGTCCATGTTGCACAAGCTTGAGATAGACACTCTATAGCAAACCGATAACCATAGTCACGCAACCCACTCGACGATCTAGAATGTCCCCGTCAACCAGTTGGCAGAAAAACCCGAAACTGAAGACCACTTGAGATTCCTAAGAACCAACCCGAAGGACTACACTACCCGTACGAGAGAGAACGTTAGGAACTTCGGAATGGCGATCACGCCAATGATGATCTTGCCATAGAAGTACACTATGTTCTAAGTACTGAAAGGCTCTAACCTTTCGAGAGCGTAGGACCATCCGAGAATACTCATGGAGACATGGTCCAACCCTTTTCAGGGCGCTACTACCTTCGGATATGCCACAAGATTCACACCCGATCGATCCACTTCTTAGACTTGATATGTGATTTCCCGAAAACACTCTTCGTGTATCACTCATCTTGATAGAATCCATCGAGAACCCTGACTTCATAGATACACCAGTCGGAACCCGCTAGCTACACTAGACGGAATCCGCATCCCGTATGTGAAGGTCTGTGAGAGTGACAAACACAGACAAGAGATCACTTGGGATTGTGAGGACAATCGCATAGGAAGTACCCTCTTACCTCTACTTGGCCACTCATACCTACTTCCTTGCCTAGACTTGAATTTCGGGACGAAATTCCCTCTAACGGGGGGATGATGTGACAATCCAAGTTGTCCCGTTACATTTCCCCGTTACCGTTAACGGAATATTCCACTGTATAAAAGTTCCATTAATTAAAGGGCGTCAGTTTAATAAACATTTCCATTTGATTACCTTTAACATGCCGTTAATTCGTGATGAAAGGAAATAAAAACACAGGACACACATTTTCATTCAATTGGAAATTGTCAAGTTTTATTATTATGACCACTAAATCGGGTGCGACCAAAAGCCCCGTTTAACGGCAGTAACGGGTAAAAATTCCACTGAGCCCCGACTGTGAAACCTATATATGGGTGAGTGGAGTCCATTGGAGACTTTTTACACTCTCTCTCTAGACCCGTTTTCGCCCCGAATTCGTAACCAAACGCTTCCAAATTGTAAGTCCGCTTACCCTAGCGTATTCTAAATGTATTGAATCATGTTTATAGCCCAAAAATCATCCAAGAAGGCATGGTATAAGGAGTTTACGGCCCAGGAACATTCTAGGGCCGTAAACCCCTCAAATGGTGCCAACCATGCCTCTAAACTTGTCCATAAGCTTGGAAATAATTAGGGGATATAGCCTAGGGGTGTTTAAACATTAAAATGCATGATTTTAGGACTCAAACAAGAGTTTACGGCCCAAGAACAAGCTTAGGCCGTAAACTCCTCAAAATCATGTCAAAAGTGCCCCAAAACACTCCCACACTCATCCTAGGGCTTATTACATAATTTAGGGACTTATCCTCTTGAGTTTAGACCCTTGAAACACTCCAAAATGATTTAATGAAAGGAGTTTACGGCCTAGACATGGTCAAGGCCGTAAACACCCTAATTCATGCCCAAAATTGTAGTTTTTGCCCCCCAAATGACCATAGGCTATTTCTATAAAATGCTAGAAAGGAATTAAGGGCTTAAACACAAGGAAAATGAGGGATTTCTTGGAGTTTACGGCCCAAGAATTATCTAGGCTGTAAACTCCCCAAAACCCCCTCAAATGTTGGTTTTAATCACCCAAAATAGCATCAAACTTCATAAGAAAATTCTAGGAAGGCAATAGGGGCTTAAAACTTCACTAAACTCAAAGATTGAGAGTTTACGGCCGTAAAATCCCTTGGGAGAGTTCCTAGGCCGTAAACTCCCATAACATACCCTTAGAGGCCTCAAACCCACTCATGCCTTTGAGGAAAAGTGCTTGGAATAATTCTATGAACAAGCTAGAAGCATCAAACACCCAAGAATATGACCTTGGGAGTTTACGGCCGTAAACTCCCTTAGGTTGGGCCGTAAACTCCTTGTTTGGTCCATGTTGTTGTTTTAAATCCATTTACACACTTGATATGTGAGTATAGCAAAGTCCCATAACTAATAGGAGACCCTTAGCACCCTTAAACGCTACCCGGGACCCCAAACACTCAACCAAAAGTGTTTTCCACTCCTATGAGTGTGTATAATTGTTTAATTAGTATATTATATGCTAATTGTATGTGAACATATGTTATCATATGTTAAAATAGGTCCTTGTGTGTGTTCAAGTCCTTGCGTGACCCCGAACGCCCAAACGACACTTTCGTCGGACCTACTTACACCAGGTGAGTTCATACCCCTGAATGAACCATTTTAAATGCTTTTAAATGTTTTATAGGGGGTGATTACAAGTTAAACATGCCAGTTATCATGTCAATCACATGTGATTGATAACCCGCATGCACAAGATTTTACCACTGTACACTGTTTTACCGAGTAGGACACTATAAATGGCTTTCAAAAAGGGTTTTTATATTGTTCAAGTTCTTACTTTTATAGCTTATCAAAGATTCATTTTCAAACTGATTTATAAAAGATTCCCGAATATTTCTAAAGGTTTTCACCCCTATTTTATTGAAGAATACAAATGTGATTTCCCTGAGTAATAAAGTTTTCAAAGGTGTTTATGAATACTTTCAATTGTTAGTTACTGCTGCTTCGCTTATACTTATTTTATACTCCTACTCTGTAATGCTTTCGCTTATACCTGAAGTCACTTATACCTATTGACGCTTATACTTATTCACCCTCTCACTTAGTGATATGAGTCTACTTCACTTATACTTGATACACTCTTACTTCACCTGTGGTCATCTCCACTTCGCGATGCGCTTATACTTATTCGACACTTATACTTCACTTGCGACCGCTCTTACTTCACTTATTGCCGTCTCCACTTCGCGATGTGCTTATACTTATTCGACACTTATACTTCACTTGCGACCGCTCTTACTTCACTTGCTAGACACTCCTACTTCACGAGAATTACTTTTACTCGACACCCACTCAAGCATAGTTAAATGTATGTCTGTGCTTGTGTAGACACATATAAATAATGGTTGAAGGACTTAGGAAGGTTTGTCCACCCTATTTCCTTTTCTTCATTGAGATGTGGTCTGGTGGGATCGGATATCCATCCGAAGGTCGTTTGATTCATTAGTTATATACTATGTTTACAAGCTTAGACATACGGGTTATTTCAGCCAATTCAGTTAAGAGTCTCAACCTCTATTTTATACTTTCATTAGAAACCCACTATTGGGAAGTCTCTACCTCTAGTCCAGCATTTTCATTAGAAACCCACTATTTGGGATGCATCTTCAGGACACGGCCTTCTCCGTCGTCTAGTTGGTAACCAGAGTCTCCTGTAGAGAGAGCGGACATTGTGTGTATAGATCTATACGGGATTGACACCCTCGCACCCTGACTGCTAGCTACAGTCCACGGCTCACCAAGCCAAGGGGTGACAAATGTCACATTATATAGATGCTTGTAGGGCGTCTGGAACTCTAGTCAGTATGGTTACGAGTATCCTGGGTTACCTTATAATTCATGGCTTTAAGGTAACGGTATTTCGTCAGCAATTTGCACTGTATGCTGACGTCACTTTTCAGACTCGTACTGTTTTGACCTTGCTAGCTGTATCTTTCATTTGATACTGTCTGGAGTCTATAGTCTCTGTTTTGACCTTGCTAGCTGTATCTTTCATTTGATACTGTCAGGGGTCTATAGTCTCTGTTTTGACCTTGCTAGCTGTATCTTTCATTTGATACTGTCTGGGGTCTATAGTCTCTGTTTGGACCTTGCTAGCTGTATCTTTCATTTGATACTGTCTGGGGTCTATAGTCTCTGTTTTGACCTTGCTAGCTGTATCTTTCATTTGATACTGTCTGGGGTCTGTAGTCCTTGTTTTGACCTTGCGAGATGTACTTTTCTTTTGGTATCGTCTTCGGTCTATATTCACTGTTTTAGACCTTACTACCTGTACCTTTCACCTAGTACCTTCTGGGGTCTGTGTCTCCCCTTTGTTAGACTGAACCAGGCATATCATTTGATTGATACCTCCCTGGAGTCTATGGTTCTTGCCTTAGTAAGCAGTCCTCACTGCTGAGGCGTATGATATTCCCTGATGTCGTTTGTTTTCCTCAATATTCAAATTTAGTATTTTGATAATGATAAGCAACTTAGGGAAAACTATTTTTTTTACCACTCATCACTGACCAATCTTGGTAGAAGGCTGCTTTATTTAAAGAAAATATAGGATTTTCTGGAAAAGACTCTAATACACTGAAACCTCTTAAACTATTTCTTTATTAAGTTATTTGAATGAAATGTCACTAAATGCTTATGAACTCACCAGCATTTGTGAAAATGCTGATACTCGCTTTTCAAATAACTTGTAATCTCAGGTCAGCAATTAGACAGGTACATCACCGGAGCTGCTGATGAAGATGGCTTAATACCTTGCTGTACTTATTATATTAAATGTATTACTGTGATAATATGTAATGTAACCATGTAAAATTATTACTATTAATGCAATGTTTTGTTGTACTTTGATTACTATATTCATGTGTTGTGATACTTGACATGACGTCATCCACCCCAGAACGTTTCCGCCGTTCCGGTTTTGGGGTGTGACAACGAGTCTGGAATGCCTACCGGGCCCTCAGCTCAAATCTGGAATGCTCTCGAGACCTCAGTATGAGTCTGGAATGCCTACCGGGCCCTCAGCTCATATCTGGAATACTCTCGGGTTTGTTGGCTACCGCACGGAGCAGTACAACCTCAACCCACCCTACATAACATGTCGACATGTAACAGATAAATGCACATATAGGTAATCAATCAGTATCACAGGTGGTCCTACAGATCTACCCGACTAGCACATCAACTGGTATACATCACTAACTCAAACTCAACATAACAATAACTACTAGGATATCAAATCCCATGGGCCGGCCTTGGTGCCTTAGACCCCTTATTATAGTGAGGATATCTCACCTCGAAACGTCGACTCATAGAAATTAGTTCCAACCTTCGGGTTACTGTCACGAATCCCACCACCTATATTTATCACGAATTGCATACATAAGTTTCTGATCCTTCTAGAACTATCCTCAAAAGTCAACAGATCAACTTGGGTTAATGGTCAAAGTCAACAATCAAGGTCAACAGTCCATGTTGACCTGACTCGCCATGTCCCCTCGGCTACTCACCGAGTTTCCTTGGCTTCCGGTGCACTTACTGAGTCATCGAGTGACTCGTTGAGTTTCCCTCGTTTTCCGACTGAACTCTAAAGCCACTCGTCGGGTTTCCTAAGCGAAACTCAACGGGTGCATACATGTGCATATCCTTGGGGAAGTTCATCCAACTCGCCGAGTTGTTCATCAACTTGCCGAGTTTCATGACAATCTTCATCGGACTCGTCGAGTTATTCATCCAACTCGGCGAGTTCATGGCTTTCTTCATCAGACTTGCCAAGTCATCCTTGTCACTCGCCGAGTCCGTTCGGTCTTTTTTCCATACAGACTTATTCTGAGCCATGCAGCGGCTCCAATTCATAGATCTAGGCTTCTATGGCATACTTATCACGTAAAGTCACAAAATTGACGTACATACATTGTATTTAAGGCTCTAAATGCCAAGTCTAAGCTCTTAATGGGGCTTCATGCCCAAGAGGGACCTCATACATGATCAATTCTGAGACTTTATGTTTCTAGAGCTTAGAGAGGGTTCAGATCTGAAGTTACAACTTCAGATGAAACTCATTGTTCAACTTATCAACCCTTAAGGTCCATAGAAAACCCTAGAACTTCATAAAAAGGAAAACTCATAGAAGAGATGGTAATTTAGGATACCTCTGGAAGATGACAACTGAAAATAGGCTGGTTTCCCCACCTTACTTGCTCCAACCTCCTCTTCCTTCAAGCCTTCTCCTTCAAAATCTTCAAATCAAGCTTCACACACTCAACAAAGTATACACACTCGAATCAGGGACTCTCTAAGATTGTAAAGAGACCCAAGGGAGGCTAAGCCTCCTTTAAATAGGGACACAAACCCCGGGAATTAGGGTTTCACTTGTCAGCTCCTACTCGCCGAGTCTCACTAGTGGACTCGCCGAGTCAGACACTTAAGTTGCGATCCAATCCCGCTGCTACTCGACGAGTAGGGCAACCGACACGTTGAGTAGGTCCAAAACCAAGAAACTATAATTGAACAATACCTGAGAATCGGGGCATTACAATATATATATATATATATATATATAATTGAGAAGAGAGTGTAATTGTAGAAAAGATATGAAAATCACGTAAATGATTTTGTTTTGAGTTGCACATAGACAATAGGAGGATAATTGTGTAATTTAAAACAAAGAGAATGAATTAAATTTAGATTCTTGTTGAACAGTGGAAGAATTATAAATCTTTCATGTATGGAATTGAATCGTTATTATTATGGATAGGTATGGGCATGCTGTCTCAGATCGAAGGATGAAGTATTGGACTGCTTCAAAGCTTTTCATGAAATGGTGGAAAGACAAACAGGCAAGCAGGTGAAATTTCTTCCATCAAATAATAGAGGCGAGTATTATTCCCATGAGTTCTATACATATTGCACAAAACATGGCTTCAGACATGAAAAGTCTGTCCCACGAACCTGACAACTCAATGGTGTACCTGAATGGATGAATCGAACCATTGTTGAGAAACTTTGTTGCATGCTCAGCATGGCTAAAATCCTAAAGCCATTCTAGGGTGAAGTTGTATTGACAGCTTGCAATATAATAAATAGGCCACCTTCTGTTCCACTGAATTTTGAAGTTTCGGAGAAGATATGAATGGGTAAAGATACCTCAAATTCTCACTTGAGAGTATTTGGGTGTAAGGCAGTTTCACATGTATTAAGTGAATTGCAGAAGAAGTTGGACCTCAATCCACTCCATGCATCTTTATTGGATATGGAGATGAAGAGTTTGGGTACATTCTACAGGATCCAGACCCAGAACTGAAGAAGGTTATTCGAAGTAGAGATGTGGTTTTTTATGAGAACCAATATTATGATTTCAAGGCACCGGTTAGCGAGTAACAAAGGTTCTAAAGTTTCACATATAATATCTGAAAATAAATAGGATGTTTCCATTAGAGAAGAGGATGAATAATTTGATGATGCATATCAAGAAGGTGTTGAGCAGGGGGAGCTTCCACCTCCATGATACTTTAGATCCATTTCCAGAAGTTGCAAATGAAAGAACTCATGTTCGACGATCCAAACGAGTTCGTGCTCCATCAACAAGATATCCGACTTCAAACTACATCCTACTTACCAACAAGGGGGATCCAAAGAGCTTTTAAGAGGCTCAATCTCATATTAGCAAAACAAATTAGGTGAAGACCATGGAAGAAGAAATGAATTATTTATAGAATAATCAAACTTATTAGTTGGTGAAACTCCCCAAAGGAAAGAGAGCCTTGAAAAACAAGTGGGTTTTCAAGTTATAGAAATATGGAAAGGGAAATACCATGAAGTATAAGTCGAGACTCGTTGCCAAAGGTTTCTAACAAAAAGAAGGAATTGGATTTGATGACATTTTTTTTCCGGTTTTGAAGATGATGTCTATTTGAGTTGTACTCGGAATAGTTGCTAGTCTAGATATTCAACTTAATCAAATGGATGTGAAAGCATCTTTTCTCCATGGTGATCTGGATGAAGAAATATATATATATATATGGAGCAACCTAATGGCTTTAATGTTCCAAAGGAAGAGCATCTCCTATGTACATTAAAGAAGAGCCTTTATGGTCTTAAGCAAGCCCTAAGGCAGAGGTACAAGAAGTTTGATGCATTCATGGTGATTTACGACTACAAAAGAATCGCTGAATACCACTACATCTATCTAAAAATGTTTCCAGATTCTAAATTTGTCATACTTTTGCTATACGTAGATGATACGATGATAGTGGCCCAAGATGCACCGATTATCAACAACTTGAAGAAGGATGTGTCTAACTTCTTTGATATGAAAGACTTAGGATCAACATAACAGATATTAGGAATGAAAATTATCTGTGAGAGAAAATCAATAAAATTGTTCTTATCACAGGAGCAATATGTTGAATGTGTGATCAAAAGGGTCAACATAGAAAATGCCAAGCCCGTTGGTATGCCCTTAGCTAATCACTTCAAGTTAAGTAAGAAATTTTTTCCCTCTTTAGAGAAAGAAAAAGAAGAGATGAAGGCAGTCCCTTATTCCATAGCCTTAGGGAGTCTTGTGTATGCAATGGTGTGTACAAACCACATATTACTCATGGTGTCAATGTTGTGAGTAGATATCTAGCTAATATGGGAAAACAACATTAGGAAGCAGTCAAATGGATATTTTGATACATGAAGGGTGACTGCATACATTGGAATTGGAGGAATTGTCCAACGAAATTTAGAGGCCAATACATGAGGGGTGACCATCGGTACCCATCAATGATACTAGAAGCGGTGACATCATAAGATTTATAGTTTTGACATGCATTCTATGGTGTAGCTTATTCGAATAATGATTTAAACGTCGTCTACCAATCACAACTATTTGATAAGAAATATCATGGAACAGGATCCGATTATTCAGTTTATCTGAATGATTAACACTACAGACATGGTTACTATCTTGCGGATGGAATATATCCATCATGGGTTGTATTTGTGAAGACATATTAATATCTTGTAACCGACAAAAAAATACAGTTAAAGGTGGCACATGAATCAGCAAGAAATGACGTAAAACGTGCTTTTGGGGTCCTTAAAGGACGTTGGGACATATTAAAAATGCATGCATGAGCCATGACGATGAAGAAAACAGATGAAGTCCATGAATAAGAAATAGTAAATGAATTGCATAATGTTGAAACCCACCACCAACTTTAATATGATCTTACTAATCATATTGAACATGTCTACATTCTAACTCTGGATAATAACTAGTTAATTTTAATTATTGTTTTAGGATTTAAATCATGTTGTCCTTTTTAAGTATATTTTTTAATTATCGTGTTTGACAATTATAGGGTATTTTTTTATTTGTAGTGTGGCTTTTTAATAAAATGTTATTTTTAATATTATTTTAGATTTTTTTTTTAAATTAGCAAAATTTTATTTTTAAATGGAAAACATGTTGTATTTATTTTATTATATATATCTATATATATATATATATATATATATATTTAATGTAATTAAATAAAAATGAATTATGTGAAAAATTGGTTGAGTGATTTGGAAAAGATAAGTTATCATGTGTTATGGGTTGAAGAAGGTAGAAAAACAAAAACAAAAAATCTGATGTGATAGTGGATTGAGTGGAAACTCCCTCCTCCATAGATTTTGAAAGACTTGTCATAAATGTGAATAAATGATGTTTTTCGGTTGTCTTTGTGTTCACTAAATGCTAATACCTTAACATATTATTCGCTAGTAACTATGGAAGTTATTATACAATGTGGTTCTTAGGCTATACGATATCTAGCTAATATGGGAAAACAACATTAGGAAGCAGTCAAATGGATATTTTGATACATGAAGGGTGACTGCATACATTGGAATTGGAGGAATTGTCCAACGAAATTGAGAGGCCAATACATGAGGGGTGACCATCGGTACCCATCAATGATACTAGAAGCGGTGACATCACAAGATTTATAGTTTTGACATGCATTCTATGGTGTAGCTGATTCGAATAATGATTTAAACGTCGTCTACCAATCACAACTATTTGATAAGAAATATCATGGAACAGGACCCGATTATTCAGTTTATCTGAATGATTAACACTACATACATGGTTACTATCTTGCGGATGGAATATATCCATCATGGGTTGTATTTGTGAAGACATATTAATATCTTGTAACCGACAAAAAAATACAGTTAAAGGTGGCACATGAATCAGCAAGAAATGACGTAAAACGTGCTTTTGGGGTCCTTAAAGGACGTTGGGACATATTAAAAATGCATGCATGAGCCATGACGATGAAGAAAACAGATGAAGTCCATGAATAAGAAATAGTAAATGAATTGCATAATGTTGAAACCCACCACCAACTTTAATATGATCTTACTAATCATATTGAACATGTCTACATTCTAACTCTGGATAATAACTAGTTAATTTTAATTATTGTTTTAGGATTTAAATCATGTTGTCCTTTTTAAGTATATTTTTTAATTATCGTGTTTGACAATTATAGGGTATTTTTTTATTTGTAGTGTGGCTTTTTAATAAAATGTTATTTTTAATATTATTTTAGATTTTTTTTTTAAATTAGCAAAATTTTATTTTTAAATGGAAAACATGTTGTATTTATTTTATTATATATATATATATATATATATATATATATATATATATATATATATATATATATATATTTAATGTAATTAAATAAAAATGAATTATGTGAAAAATTGGTTGAGTGATTTGGAAAAGATAAGTTATCATGTGTTATGGGTTGAAGAAGGTAGAAAAACAAAAACAAAAAATCTGATGTGATAGTGGATTGAGTGGAAACTCCCTCCTCCCTAGATTTTGAAAGACTTGTCATAAATGTGAATAAATGATGTTTTTCGGTTGTCTTTGTGTTCACTAAATGCTAATACCTTAACATATTATTCGCTAGTAACTATGGAAGTTATTATACAATGTGGTTCTTAGGCTATACGGTGTGGTTACGGCCTGGGACCACGGTTTGTGCCACCTGGACCGTGCACACCACTCCCAGACCGCGGTCTTGCGCGTTTTTGGCCATACTGCGGCTAGTATGTAATGTGTCATGTGATTGGTAGATGGATATTTGACAGTTGAATGTTTGGTTGGGCGTAATTTTTTTTTTTTTATCCTTTTGCCTTTCTTTCCTATATATACATATACACTTCATTTGTTTTTAACCACAATACAATCTCTTCTCTCTCAAAATTTTAAAAAAAAATTATCACTCTCTTAAAAATGTCATCTTCTGAAGAATTTCAAACTGTTTTTGATACCACTGTTGTGTGTGCTCAAATGGCAGAACAAACATACAATGTTGTATGCAACAACGCAGCTGCTTGTTCTCAACGGAGAACACGAAGATATATTTCCAGAAATTGTGAATAAGCCAACCAACGTATGGTGCAAGACTATTTTGAATAGAATGCCACTTTTCAAGGGTATTATTTTCGTAGGTGCTTCAGAATGTTCAAATATTTATACGAACGTATAGTTGAAGATGTAACGAGGGAGTGGATTTTTTTCAACAACGCTACGATGCTAGAGGTACACCCCGTTTCACTCCCTTACAAAAATGCACGGCCGCACTTCGTCAGTTAGCATATGACATTCCGCCTGATGTGTTAGACGAAAGTTTTAGGATGTCTGCTAGGATCGCACGAGACAGTCTCCACTTTTTCTGCAAAACTGTGATTTAGTTTTATGGTCCAAAATATTTACGTAAGCCTACACGTAATGACATCCTGTAATTGCAAGCTCATCATGCTAGTGTGCATGGGTTTCCTGGAATGCTAGGAAGCTTAGATTGTCTCCATTGAGCATGGGAAAATAATCCTACGTCATATCATTGGCAATTTACCCGAGGTGATTATGGTCACTCAACGATCATACTTAAAGCAGTTGCATCACAAGATATGTGGATTTGGCATGCTTTTTTTTGGTTCTCCTGGTTTGATTAACGACATCAACGTTCTTAATCGTTCACCTATATTTAACAACAAATACGATGGATCCGCACCAGAGTCTTCTTTTGAAGTGCGTAGAACGCCATATAAGTATGGTTATTATCTAGTCAATGGAATATGTAACATCCCCTTTAAAATAAAATAACTAAATAATAAACCCAGAACCTCGAGAAGTAATTTATTATTATTTTATTTTATTAGAGTCCAACATTTAATAATAATTATCGGAATGTTAGTTTCGGGGGTTAAAGAACAATATTGGACTTGATTTGAATGGATCTTGAGTGGCTGGGGCTAGAATGGTTAATTACGTACCTAAGTTGAAATTAATTGGTCATGGAAGGGGCATATGGTAATTACTTGGACTCCATATGTAAGGATTTCAGAATAGAGGGGTCAGATTGTAAATTAAGGAGTTGTTTGAAAGAAAATAGGGGAGGAGGGACCATTCTTGCTATTATAGGAAAGAGCCTAAGGAATCGGGTATATATGCCTCATTACCGTCAACTCTAACCCTAGCCCCACTCGTTTGATCAGCCGCCCACCTTCGTCTCTCTCCAACCGCCGCCACCAAGTCGCCGATCGATGTGCCATAGAAACGCCACCGTCTGAAGTCGTGTGCAGCCAAGTGAAGGAAACGTTGGAGACCGGACTCGGAGTTTTAAACGTGACAGCGTGGGTGGAGAACGACTGGAGTACTAGGGCTGATGTACCACTCCAGGGAAGACGGACTCACCGCCGGATGTCGCGACCGCCGCCCCAATGACGTCGGTTATTCCATTCTGTCGTCTACGAGGAATGAGTGGGCACCCTTCTACCGCTACTTTGTCGCTCACAGTCCCGCCTCCTTGGCTGTTGAAACCGGAGAACCACCATCGAGACGCCGTCGTTCATGTCATCGCTGCTGTTGCTCACGGCTCACTGTACACCGGAGACCATGAGAAGAGTTTTGAGCCGTGTGGAGGTCGTGGGAGGGGCTGATTGGATCTGATGCTGCTGGGTTCCGTTGTGGTCATGGTCGCCGCTGTTGCTAGTTTCTTGTGCTGCTGCCTTTTCCACCCACCTCGGTGGGTGTTGGATTTGTTTTCCGGGCATGATATTTGTGTCTGTGTACAGTGATGGGATGAGGCCGCTGGAGATCCGAAGAAACCACCACAGCCACCACTGTAGGGTGGTGGTTGCCACCATCTACCGCCGTCGGCCGCCTTAAGGTGGTTGCGTGTGTTTTTGAGTATTTTAGGTGTGTGTGTGTTATCAGTGTGTATGTGTGTACTTTTGGATGGTATTGTAATTGTAACAAATGTGATAATGGAAAGAAAGTCAAAACCACCACCCTAAGGTGGTGGCTGCCGCCTCCTGCCGCCATGTCGGGTGGCGGTGTGCTTTGCATTGTGGTATTGATTCGTTGGGATGCTTGAAACCTTAATGGGCTTAATGAAACTCTAGTGCGCTTATTGGGGCCCAATAAAGCCCTAATTGATTTAATGAAATCTTAATGAGCCTAATAGGGCCCAAAGTGACCTAAAAGGCCAACCGGTTGACTAATGGGCTAGTATTGGGTAGGAGACCCTAATTTGGGTTTGGAAAACCCTAATGGCATAAAACCCTTATTTTTAGGGAAATTGGTCGGGACACACACACACGGGAATTATTTAATAAACTTGAAATATTAAATAATAATCATTGACAAAAGCAATATTGGACTTAATGGATTAAGTTCTTAATGGGTTAAGTAGGAACACTTACCCCTAGCCGTCATTTCATGTGAAACTCCTAATTTCACTTGGGCTTGGAGTTGGGCCTCCTTAGTGGGCTTTGGTGATTGAGCTATTGATGGATTGTCCAAGAACAAGCTAATGGACCAAAATAAGTAAATGGGCTTTAGAATAAGGCCATGTAAAGAATTGGGCCCAATTTGGAAAATTGGGCCATAGTTGAGCCTTTATGACTATGTGATAATGGGCCATGGGAATTGGATTGGAATAATCGAATAGGCCTTAAGGAAAGACCATGTAGAGGTCTATGTAACGCCTGCAGATCCTGGCTAGTCAATTTAGAGGCAATAGGGGTCGGAAATGACTTTTCGACAAAAAGATTATTTAGAATAAATAATCTTAACCAAGTTGTAGAATATGTCACAAGATTTCCATACATATAAAGAACGCCGAAATCCAAGTTATAACGAAGAAGTTATGACCCGTAGAAGTTTGGCGACGGAACCGGCACGGCACCGGAAAGCATAAATAGTGAATTTACGATAGAGCGAGATTTAGCCTTAACGCTCTAAACGAAAGTCGTATAATATGTTAAACTAAGAACATCGATAAAAAGAACATCTAAATCTGACTTCATATGAAGAAGTTATGATTTTTCGAAGTTTCGGACTAACAGTGTACAACCCGAAATTCGAATATTAGATTGAGTGGTTTTTAGCCGACACGACCTGAACGAGAATCGAAGATCTCGTTAAGAGTAGCGTAACGAGAAAAAGATGGGCGAAAACGGACGTCGGATGAAGAAGATATGAGGATTTAACGGACCAATCCTGTCCCGGCCTGTTAATAATATAAAATATAAAATCTAGTCAAAATTAGCCGATGAAGTCTAAACAAAAGTTGTAGAGTACGTTCCCACCTTCGCGTGGATATAAAGAACGTCAAAAACGGAGCTCGTATGCGAAAGTTATGATTTTTAGAAGTCGAGAGTGAAATTTGCGAAGTCTGTTGCTAAATCGATGACGTGGCACAATCTGGACCGTTGCTTGCTGATCACGCCTCGCATCCGATGATCGCCACAAAGTCTCGCATTACGCCCCGCATCCGAAGCAGGGTACGCCCAGCGTACTTGATCTTGTCCGGGTCCGAGAATGGGTGCGAGCCAGCTGGTGCGAAGCTGGCATCCTTATCCGAGGAATGCCCAGCGTAGCCAAGGACTACGCCTAGCGTAATCCGAGGCCTCGCTGGGTATAAAAGAGGGCGAGGGCAGCCTTCATTTTCCACAATATTCTCCTTCTCTCTCTAAAATACTTTCTCTCTCTAGCTCCCCAACCACCCCTAAGCCCTAGATAAAATCCCTAGCTCCCGAGGGAAGCCCCGAGGCTCCCGGAGTCCCGAGAAAAAGAGCCTTCCGGTTTCGAAACGCTGCTCCAAATAAGTTCCGGTTTTCGATAAAATTCGTTGTAAGTGTGCTACGCTTACGCAATTTTTAATATAGCTTTCAAATAATTATAGGAATGTTATTAGGTCCTTAAAATAATTATTTGGGCTATTATTATGAGTTATATTGAGTGTTATTAACGCTTATATTATAATAATAATAGTCAGACTAATTAATTTCTCTTGGTTATCGTTAGACTAAACCCTAGTGGTATTGGTACTAGGTTTTATCGAAGGAAAATTGTTTTAAGGGTATCGAAGCGCTGTCCGAGTACTGAGTCACCACCTACTCAGGTGAGTGCATAGTCCCTTTCATCTTACACATAGATATGAAGTATTTTATATAAACTACGTGCTATGTGTGCATATTATCTGAATACTTGCTGTCTATGCCGGATGAACGTTTTATACATGTTTTAAATGATTTAAACTGTATACGTATTATATATATATATATATATATATATATGAATATGTTGGGTATGACATGGGTAGATGAATGATGAGAGATATAAGATGATGAGAGTATACATTGGCAACTATAGACTTAGTGCCTATTAGACAAACACCGGTAGCTATGGATTTAGTACCTGTTAGGAATTGGTAGCTATGGACTTAGTACCTGTTAGACGCTGGTAGCTATGGATTTAGTACCTATTAGGAATTGGTAGCTATGGACTTCGTACCTATTAGTTAGATGCCGATAGCTATGGATTTAGTACATGTTAGGAATTGGTAGCTATGGACTTAGTACCTATTAGTTAGACGCTGGTAGCTATGGATTTAGTACCTGTTAGGAATTGGTAGCTATGGACTTAGTACCTATTAGATGAACAATGGTAGCTATGGATTTAGTACCCGATGAGTAGACTATAGCAGCTATGGAATTAGTGCTTTACGAACGAACATTTGCAGCTATGGATTTAGTGTCAGTCCTATGACCCTAGAAGTAAGGGACTTTGGAATAAATGAATGCAGGATAGATGACTCTTAGGTTAAATCCTTAAGAGTAAAGAAGATAATGGGGAATGGGTAATTGGGCTGATTGTTTGATTGTTTAAACATAATAATTATATTATTGTGGGTTGAAAACCCTATGTAGTCACCAGGTTTCCCAACCTGACCCACTCAGTTTATTTATATCACAGGTGTTGATACGAAGTCACATTACACTGAGAGATTAAAGAGATGTAGATCACTAGTGTAAATAAGTGTAAGTTCCGTTTATGCTTATGTTCCTGTATTGACAGTGACATCCCAAAAGTTTTAAAACGAATAAAATATGTTTCTTCGAAAATGTTTTGATAACTTATTTATCGTATTTTTCTGGGAACAAATTCCGCAACATTTTTATGAAAAGAAGTACTCTGATTTTTATAAAGCATAAACAAAATCGGTCTTTTCTAGCCGTGATTTTGGGGATGTCACAGTTGGTATCAGAGCATTAGTTTAAGCGAACTAGGAATATGGATTTATTTCTAGACTTAAACTTAGAATGCTAAGCAATGATTGTGAGGAGTATGTCTAAAATATGTTAGGTAGTACACCTAAACTGACACAAGCACTAGTTTATTTTTGGAATGATGCCTAAAATGCTTTTATGTGCTAAATGTTTTGTGTGATAGCTATATTGATGCTATTATTGGTTCGGATCTATGGTCTGTTGCCGACCAGATCTGGAAACCTTATGTGTTTAGGATTCTAAGCGTATGACTACAATGTTAGAACTAGCATGTAATTTTTCGGAGAAATAAGGAGAATTACACGTCGATCGTAAATAAAATCTTCTCTATCTAAATTCTCGTCACTCTACACTAGACATCTTAATTCGATGTATAGATCGACATGATGAACACTCAAAGCGGATTCGGTGATAGTAACCCGCAGCCTAAGCCACTAGTGATTGAACGTACACCAGAAGTAGCAGTTGCACCCAAGCCAATCACGATGGAAGGAGTACAAGCAATGGTGCAGATGATGTTGGATCAACAGATGAGAGAAACAAGGTGTTTAATTCAACAAAGTAAGGATGAACTTACTGTGCCAGTACGTCAGGCACCCGCTCTTGAGGCAACCATCTGGGTTGCTAAGCCTGTCGAAGAAAAGATCAACTATAGGATCGCCAACAAGGTTGAAGTTGGCAAGAAGAGGAAATCTGAGGGATCTTGAAGGTCCAATAGGAAAAACTTATTTTCACAATCTAAAGGAGGGAGAGGTAAAGCAAAATGGTGTAACAGGAGATGCCCTAAGAAAGTGACCTGCTTCAAATACGGGAATATTGGTCATAATGCCCATAAATGCTCAACCAAGGAGGAAGTTTGCCTTAAGTGTAGTGGAGAGGGACACTTCAAGCAAGATTGTCCGATGAGAGCAACAACGCCAAATGTACTGCTAAAGCACTATGAGGGATACGATGAGAAGGTGAATTGCTACAAATGTGGAAGGATGGGGCATTACGCCAGCAAGTGCAAGTCTAAGAGTAAGGTGTGCTATGGATGTAACAAAGAAGGACATTTATCTAGGGACTGCCCGAAGAAAAATGTAGCAGTAGGAGCAAATGCACCTCCAAAGATAAGGAGCATCCTTGACAAAGCAGCTGCCAATGCAAGGAATCAAGAGTAAGGACGGATGACCGAAGATGAAGTTATGAAGTGGTCATGTAGATGGTACCACGTGGTGTAGCCTATTAGAGGCATAGTCTAGGATGAACTTGAACACCTATGTAATAGTTTCAAGGAATAATATAAAACCTTCGTTTTGCTATCTAGTGTGTTAAACTGTTATGTGATTTTTTATGGTGAATTGGGTACTGCGAGACAATACTTGGGACGAGTATGAGTAGGTGTGAAAGGTAGTAGATGCATATACTACCGGAAGCACAGGACTCACGCTTGGATCAGGGAAAGTCACAAGGTTACCAAGAAGCCAATAATTGATTCCGTTTTATTCAAGCATGTCGTTACCATCGTTTCGGTAATGACTAAGAAGATTGTTGTTATTCCAACCCTAGTGGTCATATCAAATTGAGTCCGACTACGATGAGTATGTTGCTTGGTTCAGAGAACCAAGTTCGATGTAGCGTTCGACTTAAACCAAACGATTGAAATTGAAGCGATCAATAGAAGTATCGCGCTCGTTGTCAAAGAAGTTGGTGGCCAGAAATGCTACATGTTAAAATGTGATTATATCACATTAGACCATGAATGAAGGCATATTCCTTTCCGGAATTTGACTCTAAGTGACCTAAGTCTAAGCGTTGCAACATACGATGATAAGTCATTAGAATATGACACATCGATCCATAGTAGTAATAAATGAACTTATCTCAAGTTCGTATCCAGTGAGGATCGAGGTTGTGACTTGAAGGTCATAATTTGGAGTCTAGCCTGAGGTAGAGCAGGTGCACGATCGAGTACTGCTTACAGTCAATGAGTCTAAGAGATAGACTTGAAGGAATATAGAAGTTATAATTATTACCTAGAATGAAGAGATGACGTATGGAGTCATTATACGAGCCCTGTTTCGTTGATGATTCCGGAACGTAATCATCCTAAGGGGGAGATAATTGTAACGCCCGCAGATCCGGGCTAGTCAATTTAGAGGTAATAGGGGTCGAAAACGACTTTTTGACAAAAATATTATTTAGAATAAATAATCTTAACCAAGTTGTAGAATATGCCACAAGGTTTCCGTACATATAAAGAACGCCGAAGTCCGAGTTATAACGAAGAAGTTATGACCCGTCGAAGTTTCGCGACGGAACCGACACGGCACCAAAAAGCGTAAATAGTGAATTTACGATAGAGCGAGATTTAGCCTTAGCGCTCTAAATGAAAGTTGTATAATATGTTAAACTAAGAACATCGATAAAAAGAACGCCCAAATCTGACTTCGTATGAAGAAGTTATGATTTTTCGAAGTTTCGGACTAGCAGTGTACAGCGAAATTCGAATATTAGATCGAGCGGTTTTTAGCCGACACGAACTGAACGAGAATCGAAGATCTCATTAAGAGTAGCGTAACGAGAAAAAGATGAGCAAAAACGGACGTCGGATGAAGAAGTTATGAGGATTTAACGGACCAATCCTGTCCCGGCTTGTTAATAGTATAAAATTTAAAATTGAGTCAAAATTCGCCGACGGAGTCTAAACAAAAGTTGTAGAGTACATTCCCACCTTCGCGTGGATATAAAGAACGTCAAAAACGGAGCTCGTATGCGAAAGTTATGATTTTTAGAAGTCGAGAGTGAAATTTGCGAAGTCTGTTGCTAAATCGATGACGTGGCACGATCTGGACCGTTGCTTGCTGATCACGCCTCGCATCCGATGATCGCCACGAAGTCTCGCATTACGCCCCGCATCCGAAGTTGGGTACGCCCAGCGTACTTGATCTTGTCCGGGTCCGAGAATGGGTGCGAGCCAGCTGGTGCGAAGCTGGCATCCTTATCCGAGGAATGCCCAGCGTAGCCAAGGACTACGCCTAGCGTAATCCGAGGCCTCGCTGGGTATAAAAGGGGGCGAGGGCAGCCTTCATTTTCCACAACATTCTCCTTCTCTCTCTAAAATACTTTCTCTCTCTAGCTCCCCAACCACCCCTAAGCCCTAGATAAAATCCCTAGCTCCCGAGGGAAGCCCCGAGGCTCCCGGAGTCCCGAGAAAAAGAGCCTTTCGGTTTCGAAACGCTGCTCCAAATAAGTTCCGGTTTTCGATAAAATTCGCTGTAAGTGTGCTACGCTTACGCAATTTTTAATATAGCTTTCAAATAATTATAGGAATGTTATTAGGTCCTTAAAATAATTATTTGGGTTATTATTATGAGTTATATTGAGTGTTATTAACGCTTATATCATAATAATAATAGTCAGACTAATTAATTTCTCTTGGTTATCGTTAGACTAAACCCTAGTGGTATTGGTACTAGGTTTTATCGAAGGAAAATTGTTTTAAGGGTATCGAAGCGCTGTCCGAGTGCTGAGTCACCACCTACTCAGGTGAGTGCATAGTCCTTTTCATCTTACATATAGATATGAAGTATTTTATATAAACTACGTGCTATGTGTGCATATTATCTGAATACTTGCTGTCTATGCCGGATGAACGTTTTATACATGTTTTAAATGATTTAAACTGTATACATATATATATATATATATATATATATATATATATATATATATATATATATATATATATATGAATATGTTGGGTATGACATGGGTAGATGAATGATGAGAGATATAAGATGATGAGAGTATACATTGGCAACTATAGACTTAGTGCCTATTGGACAAACACCGGTAGCTATGGATTTAGTACCTGTTAGGAATTGGTAGCTATGGACTTAGTACCTGTTAGACGCTGGTAGCTATGGATTTAGTACCTGTTAGGAATTGGTAGCTATGGACTTCGTACCTATTAGTTAGACGCTGGTAGCTATGGATTTAGTACCTGTTAGGAATTGGTAGCTATGGACTTAGTACCTATTAGTTAGACGCTGGTAGCTATGGATTTAGTACTTGTTAGGAATTGGTAGCTATGGACTTAGTACCTATTAGATGCACACTGGTAGCTATGGATTTAGTACCCGATGAGTAGACTATAGCAGCTATGGAATTAGTGCTTTATGAACGAACATTTGCAGCTATGGATTTAGTGTCAGTCCTATGACCCTAGAAGTAAGGGACTTTGGAATAAATGAATGCAGGATAGATGACTCTTAGGTTAAATCCTTAAGAGTAAAGAAGATAATGGGGAATGGGTAATTGGGATGATTGTTTGATTGTTTAAACATAATAATTATATTATTGTGGGTTGAAAACCCTATGTAGTCACCAGGTTTCCCAACCTGACCCACTCAGTTTATTTATATCACAGGTGTTGATACGAAGTCACATTACACTGAGAGATTAAAGAGATGTAGATCACTAGTGTAAATAAATGTAAGTTCCGTTTATGCTTATGTTCCTGTATTGACAATGACATCCCAAAAGTTTTAAAATGAATAAAATACGTTTCTTCGAAAATGTTTTGATAACGTATTTATCGTATTTTTCTGGGAACAAATTCCGCAACATTTTTATGAAAAGAAGTACTCTGATTTTTATAAAGCATAAACAAAATCGGTCTTTTCTAGCCGTGATTTTGGGGATGTCACAGTCTAGGCCTAATTTAGAAAATTGGGCCATATGTTGGACTTTGGCCCATTATTTTACTTTTGGGATTTTGTGGTGTGAGTTAGACCTTGGGCTTGGAACCCAGTTATTAATTGGGTATTGTTTTATGTTGACAGTGCAGGAATCTGTCAACCAGCAGGTGGGGTTGTATCTGCGGGACTTCACCAGTGCCAGGTGAGTTATCCTCATTATACTAAGGGGTCTAAGGCACCAAGGCCGGCCCATTGGATTGATATCTTAGTAGTTGTTGATATGATTGATTTTGAGTTAGTAATGTATGCCAGTTGATATGCTAGTTGGGTAGGCCTGTAGGACTGCCTGTGATACTGATTGATTACCTGTATGTGCATTTATCTGTTACATGTTGACATGTTATGTGGGATGGGTTGAGGTTTTACTGCTCCGTGCGGTAGCCAACAAACCCTAGAGTATTCCAGATATGTGTTGAGGGCCCGGTAGGCATTCCAGACTCATACTGAGGACTCTGGGGTATTCCAGATATGAGCTGAGGGCCCGGTAGGCATTCCAGACTCATACTGAGGACTCGTGAGCATTCCATATACGAGCTGAGGGCCCGGTAGGCATTCCAGACTCGTACTGAGGGCTCGATGGCATTCCAGATGCGAGCTGAGGGCCCGGTAGGCATTCCAGACTCGTACTGAGGGCCTAAGGGGGTAGTCCAGCTTGTAAAGTTGTGGACCCAGTGCATGCTATTCTGTTTTAATTGATATGATATGCTAATGTTGATATTGCTATGTAGACTGTATGTGTATCGGTATTTTGGGGGTAACTCACTAGGCTTTCGGGCTTACAGTTTCAATTTATTGTTTTAGGTACATCAGGGGATCGTGGCAAGGCACAGGCGTGATCGTACAGCTCCGCACTTTTTATGACTATGTTTCTGGGATACTCTGATATTCTACATTTTGAAAACAAGTTTGTAATAACTAATGGTTTTTGGGTTGTTTAAAAAGTTTTAAATTGGCTTTAATTTTTGGGTGTTACAGAATATATCCTGAATATGTTGTGTTTGTTAAATCGTTTACGTGTCCACATGGTTCAAGGCGAAAGAAATTCAAGAGAGCTCAAGAAAGAGTTAGGAAGGATGTTGAGCGTGCTTTTGGAGCTCTGAAGAAAAGGTGGTTCATATTGAAAAAAAAAAGCAAGTTATTTAGGCAAGGAAAAACTTCAAGAAATAATGTATACATGTCTTATATTGCATAACAAGATTATTGAAGACGAAGGAAGAGCCATATGTGCGTTTGACGAGGAAGAAACCATACCAGAGACACAACCAATAGAAATTGGTGCCGAAGAGTATATGAATAGAAGAGCAAAGATACGTTGCACTGAAACATTTCATAATCTTCGCAATGACTCAGTGGAAAACATTTACGGGGTTCAAAACATTAACCTTAATTTGGATCCACTGGATGACTCTGAAGACGAGCTCTCGGATAACGACTTTATGTAGTTTGCTTTAGTTAATTTATTTGTGTTTTTTAAGTTTTTAGGATTATTTTAATGTCATCTGTGTGTGTGTGTTTTGTGTAATGCGATGTAATGTTTTTTGAATTTTTAATGTAATGTTTTTTTTTTATAATTTTCAAGTAATGAAAAATTATGTTTTTTTTATTAAAAAAGAAGTTTTAATTAAAATAGCTAAAAAAACAATAAATAAATAAATAAAAGTGTGGCACCACTCCCTTGGTGTGTCAAGAAACCACACTTGTGTGGTAAAAAATGACGTGATGCTTATGTTGCGGGGGATGGAGTGGAGTTTCGATGGCACCACTCCCTCTAACCTTAAATTCATCAAGGGTATATTAAGCTACCACTTGGCTCTTGTATGAAGAGAACTCAAACTAAAAATATTACATGGAGTTTAATATGACATTCTACCTGAATATATTAGAAAATCTAAGAAGAAAACTTAATTTGTGTTTTTTTGGTTCCTCATTGTTAATTAAGACTCATTTAGGGAAATCATCCCAAACCCTATAACTTCTAATAGTGTCTTAATTATCTTCCTTAATTTGAATGATAATTGGCATATCGTGACATAAAGAAAAAACTTTTAGATAGACAACTCAAAGTATCCATGTGGAATTCTATTAATCTTAATAAAATCCTAACACTATTCTCTATAATAGCGATCATGTTTGGATCACCCTTACGGGACACTATCAAGTTTCTTAGTTTCCTACAAATGGAACGCATGTAGCAGGTTCATATATCTAGATTATGTCTCAAATTAAAAAAGAATTAATTTCATACTTAGTCAATGCTAGAGACATATTTATGCTTTTGAAACATAGTTGATTGCATATATTTAGGTCTCTTAAATTAACCCCCATGTATGTGTTGGTGTAGTGTGTATGTGTGTTGACTCATGTCAGATCATGTCGTATTTTTTTACCAACACTCATTTATACAAAATAATATACTATAATAGGGACAAAAAAATAATGACAACTGGCAAACAGTGCATTCTACAAAATACTAGACATATTTAAAAAGAAGGTTATCAAAAACTACTTGCTTAAAAAACATAACTTGGAAACTGTGAAAACTAATTCTAAATTAAAAGGCAATTCTGGTAATCCACTTAGTAGCTCACACTCATATTCAATTCTCCTTTCAAATATTCTAAATTCCTTTAAATAACATCATATTTTAGTATCTTATACTCACGAAATAAGAAAAGTGAAAAAGTGAATAATTATATCTTATGGTTATACCGAACTTGTTGTATCACCAGTCTTGTCTTTCTTCAACACCGCTAAAGTTGAACAAATCTGCTTCCTATGTCCGTTGATGCCACTGTCTATAACCACTAAATAACCCTCAAAATGCCATTGATAGGTTCATACCCAATACTCAATAAGTCAAATAGTCAATATAATTCCCTTGATTTTCAAGTTTGAATGCCAATTACTTGCACCTATCAATGCCGTTATTTATTGGATATCATGCATGTGTAGTCAATTAAATCATGGCTTCTGTTTTGCGTTGCTCTTTTCACACAAAGCATTGCTAACTTTCATCCAATCCTAGCTTGCTAAAGATCACTAGCCCTTAAAGAAGAACAATATTAGATTAATCCGCATTTGTAGATATACAATTTATACACAACGTTTAACTTGATAAAATTTTTACATACATACATGATACATAAGTCGTATATGCAACAAATTAAGCACCAAAAACAAGAAAAAAAAAACTATTCTTGATTTCTCCATTTATACACCATGCTAAAATCCTAGTTCGTGGTTCCATTTTCATTGTATTCCCAAAGCTTGAATTCGTCTAATAAGTGACAAAGACAATGCATTTCTTTCTTTCCATTCATTTATACTTTCCTTTTGCCCTTCTTCTATGAAGCATCTATCATGGCCATCAAGTACACTCACAACCATTCTCATCGTCGGTCTTAAATCAGGGTTAGACTGTGTGCACGCCATTGCTAACTTCACCAACCTCACCAATTCTTTCCGATTATACTCTCCATCTAATCTTGGATCCACCAGTTCTTCATAATTGCCTTCGTATCTTTCAGATTCATGAACCCTTTTCACTAACAGCACCTCAGGCCGTCGGAAATCCACCGCCATCCGCCCACTCACCACCTCCAGAACCACCACGCCGAAGCTGTAGATGTCCGCCATTGTTGTAGCTTCCCCTGCCTCCATATATTCCGGCGCCATGTACCCAAAAATCCCACGAACACAAACCTTCTTGTCGACCACTACATGGTGTCCGTGTTCGTTTCTTGTTAAGAACTCTGCAAGAGCGAAGGATCCGAGTCTAGGGTTCATGTCTGGATCGATGTATATGGCGGATGATGTGATGTTTCTATGGATAACCTGTTCTTCCCATTCTTCGTGAAGGTATCGGATTGCACAGGCGAGGGATTTCACGATGTTGTAGCGATGATCCCATTTTAGGACCTGTGATTTCCGGTGGGTGTGATGGGAAAGAAGATGACCTAAAAGACGATTAGCGGAGTAGTCGTAAACCACCAGCATCTCGTTTTGTTCAGTGCACCACCCACGGAGGTGTATCAGGTTCCGGTGGCGGAGTTTCCCCAAATTTGAGAGTTCATTCGCGAAACGGAGGCGGAGCGCCGGACATGTTTTCATCCCGAGCCGCTTTACGATAATGTCATGGTTGTCAAGAACGCCGTAGTAAGCAGTTCCGAAATCAACCTCTGATAATCGATTAGATTCTGAGAAATTGTCGGTGGCGGAGAGAAGTTCTTTGTAGGTTATCTCCCTCGGAGGTTCAACCATGGGAAAGGAGCTTAATTGACGGCGGCTCATTTGTGCAGAAGAGATCATTCCGTCGCCGATATCGGAACTGTTTTCATGTTCTTGTTCAGCGGTTATGTACAGGCTTTCTCCCCTGGCAGTGGCGAAGGTGGTTGAGCCGCCACTTGAAGCAATTGCGAAAGAAGTAGTGGTGGTGGTTGTGGTGGAAGTCATGGTGGCTGTGGTGGTGGGGGTGCTACGAGTTACAGATATGTACTGTGGGTGGGATTTGAAAGAAGGAAGCTCCGGGAGGGTGGCGCAAATCCCGCCGGAAAGTGCTTCGATGATCCATTTCATACTGGGTCGAGTTTTCGGGTCATGGAGTGTACATAACAACCCGAGACGAATCATGTGGGACATTTCATGACGGTTGTAGGACCCATTTGGCAGCCGGCCATCGGCGGCGTTGAGAATCATCTTTTCGTCTGCTAATCTTCTGACTTTGTCGACGAGAATGATTTCATCATCGGGAAGTGTAATATCCACCGACCTCCTCCCTGAAGCAATCTCCAGCAAAACAATGCCAAAACTGAAAACATCAGATTTTGCGGTGGCGACACCTTTTTTCTGGAAACTCTCCGGTGGCAAATAACCAATTGTTCCGCCGATTCTTGTCGTATCCACCAGCCGGCATGGCTGGTACTGGTGGTTCATCGACGGCGTTCTTGTCTGGTACCCGAGTTCATGCTCCAGCCACCTCGCTAACCCAAAATCACCAAGCCTCGCATTAAAATGAGAATCAAGCATTACATTGCTTGTTTTCACATCACGATGGATGATCTGAGCTTCCAGCTGTTCATGGAGGTAAAACAGCGCCGCCGCTAAACCCTTCACTATTTTCATTCTTCTTTCCCAACTAAGCACCGGCACCGGAGTTCCACTGTTTTCCATCCGCCGGAAAAGCAACCGGTCAAGGCTGCGGTTTGGCATGTAGTCGTAAACGAGAAGGAGCTGATCTTCATGAACACACCACCCACGTAGCGGGACTAGGTTCCGGTGGCGGAGATGGGCTACAGCCACCAATTCCGCCGCGAAACTCTTCTCAAACCTCTCTCCCGTCTCCGCCAAACACTTCACCGCCGCCACAGTTCCGTCACTCGGCAACACCGCCCGGAAAACTCTTCCAAACCCGCCACTGCCCAAGATTTCATCCTGGCTAAACCCTTTGGTGGCTATATAAAGCTCCGAGTATGTAAAAGTCTTGGGATTGTGACCGGAAACAATCGTCTCTTTAGAAAATTGGACTCCGTCGGTGTCATGGAAGATCGCCGGCGGTGATTTTGCACAGAATCTATGAAGTGTTCTACGGAGGACTTCTTGGAGGTTAGCACCACATGATCGGGTCTTAGATGGTGGTGTTGGTGGTGTAGAAGGAGGGAGGCGGCGGTTGTGGTGATCATATGGGTGTATGTCATCGCCGTCAGATGGTAACACAAAGCAGAGGTGGTGGAGGTGCATGGTGGCAGAAGGTGGCGGAGGGTGATGGTGGTGGTGATGGGAAAGCTTGAAATGAATAAATAGGCCTACAAAAGGGGGACCTTATATTGTGTTGTCACTAGACACCAGCTAATGAACTATTAGTAAGCAAAAAGCCAAAACTATAAAAACAGGTGGAAAGGTCACTTACTAACTTTGACTTTTTTTTTTTTTTCGATTTCGGGTAAGTTAATTTTTTAGTGGGCCAACTCAATAAAATTTTAGATTATAATCATTATTATATTATAGAATATCATAATTTATTCATGTATTTGTGTTTTTTTCGTATATATTTGCCTTATGGTTTAATTTTTAGTTAATTTACTAGTGATTTTACATGGAAAACAAAGTATTTTCTAATCATATGGTTAGGTGATTGGTTATGTGGAAATGGGAAATCAAGAATGAGTCACACGTGATTTGGTAAGCGATAGATAAGTTGTGATTATTTACAAAAGTTGAAAACTAAAGAATTTGTGAAAACAAGAATAGTTGATTGTGTTAGGAGAGTGGGTATACATGAAAAGATTGAAAGATTGAATGACAATGACATTGATTGGGCTTAAAGCCTTGAAATTTTGGCTTTATGATCAATTTTTTAAAGTTTTAAGTGGTTTTATTCAACCATGGGTGGGTTGTATGTTTGAATTTTGTGATTTTAAGTAGGTCGAACTGTTTCAACGCTTTTTGTTGAGGAAGATAAGACCAAGAATTTAGTTTAGGAATAGCTTTTACAAATAAACTCTCCCAAAAATATACTTAATGGATGCCCCAAGAAGGCAAGAACAATGTTTCATTTAATAAATTACATTTCTTAGAAATAAATTACATATTAAATGTAAGCTCTCTGATTTAATTGTTTAAGTTTAGGATGCATACTATTGGAGAAATCAATAATAATATTATTATTATCATGGTTCTGAGCATATGAAGTTTTCTCAAATTTTAAGATCCGTTAAGGGGCTTTGTATATTAACCGTGGTATCGATGATGAGCAATGTAATAGTCTGATTTATCCATTGTTTTTCTTGCATTTGTGTAGAATGCTAATATTGGAGAGTTATAATTTTCTCTTTTTGAATGGCGATGGGTTAGGGGGTGTTTGAATAAATTAGATTATAGCTTATTAGCTTATTTACGATGGAAATAAACAATAAACAATAGGTGAGATGCTTATTAAAATCAGCTTATTTAGCTTATTTCTACAACAATAAACTAATTTTTAAAGATTTCTATCTAAACATTTAAACTCAACTTATTGTGATGGAAATAAACAATAAACAATAAATACCATCTTTTTTTCCTATCCAAACATCCTCTTAATTTAAATAATAATATGGTTATAGAAAGTTGATAGAAACATGCTCTCAAGAAGCAAATAGGAAAAATTAGATCAAAGCAAAAGATGATTAACACACCAAAAATCCCAATTCAAAGAGTGTAGATTAGCAATGTTGTATGCCCATTGTGATGACAAGTAGTGCTATTAATAGTAAACCATGTCTTGGATAAGGCCGCCATTTTATCCATGGTTGCTCCTCAAACGAAAGCATCCACTTTTAGCGGTGCACAATTGTTCAAGGAATGATCAAAGCAATAGAGATGCTTTTTTTTTTTTTTTAAATGCATTGCCACAAAGAGTTCACAATAAATACCCTTTATTTGTTTGTCCCAGGTGACGAAACATATTGCCGCTGTTAGACTAACTGTGCTTATATCCTAACTGCGGCTGCACAAACATCCACCAAACGCACAATACAAACAACTATGGCCGTATGCCCGTATGGCATAAGATGCCGTGAAAAAATGCGACTAGCGCTTGCTGATAAGGCTAAGGAGATCAGTTACCACCAACCTATTAAAAAACTATTACCAGCTCAACGTCACATCAGTTTCACTACAATCTCACTGTCAAATCACTAGTTTTTGAAAATGATTATCACTCCACATTATTTATTTTGATATTAAATTAAATAAAAACTAATTTAAAACATAAAGAT
Source organism: Lactuca serriola (assembly GCF_051521515.1). Lineage (NCBI taxonomy): Eukaryota > Viridiplantae > Streptophyta > Magnoliopsida > Asterales > Asteraceae > Lactuca > Lactuca serriola. The sequence continues at coordinate 115,577,674 of NC_136409.1, read as the reverse complement.
TAGCCAATCACATGTAAAGAAACGGTCAAAAAGAGCTTAACCAATTACATGTGTCGTCTTCATCCGTCTCCATGGCCACTCCACAGCCAAGCTATCAGACATTGGAGCGGTGTTCACACGTGACTTGGTTGTCCACCTCAGCTATATCGTGTCTTTTTGGGACCCACTTCAAATAGCCTAAAGGGTGACCACAACAATAACCAACAAAGAGAGACCAAAAGAATCACTTTAGCCCCTTACATTAACTTACCATTTCTAGCAATTACGACACAATAGTAAGATCCTCTTTGCAGTGGAGGAATAGAAAAAAAGTTTGAGGATAGAACAAATTTCAATGTAAGACCTAAAGATGGATCTCCTGTGAATGAATAATGATATTTGTAATGGATAAATGAAATCTAAATATTTTCACGTAAACCTCATTCCATTCAAGATAAAGGAATATATACAAATTACATAGGAAATGCCACGAATACAATGGGCTAATATAAATTGGGCTATCTATACATGTATACAAATAATACAAATAATAATGATCCGCTAACAGCCCTTCATAGTGCGAACGGGAAGAGAATCATGAACGTTCAAGCTAGACCAAATATTTAGAAAAAGAGACGAAGAAAGACTCTTGGTATATGTCAAAGTATACTGAGAAGAAGATTACAGATGTAAGACTCGTATGAGACCAGTTGTAACCATGTCTTGAACAAATGGAGATCGATCTCAATATGCTTTGCCCGTCGATGTTTAACCAGGTTAACAGACATGTACACTACATTCATGTTGTCACAATACACAATGGTAGCCCGATGTGGTGAGTAGTGAAATTCAAGAAGCAAATTATGAATCCAACAAGTTTCTTCAATGACATTGGTAACACCTCGATATTTTGCTTCGAGACTAGACCAAGAAACGATATTATGATGTCTTGATGACCAAGACAACATGTTGTGTCCCCAAAAGACACAATATCCGAATGTAGTTCATGGGTGACTGGGTAACCGGCCCAATCAACATCAGAATAAGCAATGATGTCACAAGATGGAGAGCTGAAAAATTAAAGACTATGACCTGTAGGTCCATGTATGTAGCGAAGAATACACTTAGAGCTGTAAAGTGTTGTTATCGAGGGTCATGCATTTATAAACATATACGTTGGACAACATATGAAATATCTGGTCTAGTGAATGTGAGATACTATAATACATCGTCAATGCTACAATATAAAGTGTGGTCTGCAACTGGAGGGCATGGGCTATCAAACTTAGCAGAGAGATCAACATGTGTTTTAGAAGGTTTGCAATTAAGCATAGACGCACGCTGAAGTATCTCACTAGCATACTTCTGTTAAGATAAGAACATACCATCCTTGGATCGAGTAGTCGAAATGCCCAAGAAATAATGAAGATTGCCAAGATCGGTCATGGAAAACTCAAAACTAAGGATGGACATGATACAGGTCAGTAGTGGGGAAGAGGATCCGATGAAAATACTATCATCCACATACAAGAACAAGTAAGCAATATGAGGACCCTGCATAAATGTAAATAATAATGGATCACACTTATCATGAACAAAACCAAAACATGAGATAAACATAGTAAACCACTAAAACTAAGCTCGAGATGCCTACTTGAGACCATATAGAGATCTTTGAAGCGGACAAATGTGATTAGGCCAGGTAGGATCCCTAAAACCCGGGGGTTGCTGTATATACACAGTTTCCTGAAGATACCCATGGAGAAAGGCATTCTTAACATTGAGTTATCTGATTGGCCACTAAGGAGTTACAACAGTACTAAGAATAGTCCAGATGGTAGTTGGCTTTACAACCGGGCAAAATGTATCATCACAATCAATACCGAGTCTCCGACTCTGACCATTAGCTACAAGTCTCTCTTTGTAATGTGGAGTCAACATGAAGGTTGAGCTTCCTGATGGGCTTATAGATGCCAACTTTTGCATTAGTCACCGTAGGGTGTTGAGACCGAAAGGATTTGGTATTAGAGGGAATAGAGGAATCTTAGGTCATCCATGAAGGAGATGGAGTGGAGGTAGGTGAAAGAGCTGACTCAAAGATGGGAGTTCTCGACGATGAAGATGAGAACTAGGTGGAGTATATCAGAGTGGTAGGACTAGATTATGACAAATGAGGAATGGTGATGGATGGAGTCTCATTGAAGATAGAGTGATTAGTAGGAAGGGGGTTTCGTGAGGAACACCACCCTCGAAATGATTTTGATTGAAAGATGGTGATTGTGTGAAATCACAAGAGTCAAGGAAAGAGTATGATGGTGCGACGTTTGGGGCCATTGATTTAAAGGGGAAAACGGTTTTGTGAAAGACAACTTGGCAAGATATGATAATTTCTTGAGTATCCAGATTGAGGAATCTATAACCTTTTTTATTGTAAGGATCTTGAAGGAAAACACACGAGGTGGATCTTGGTGAAATTTTATAACGAATGGAAATATGTTGAGAACAAAGACATCCAAAAAACGAAGATGAGAGTTTGATGATTGTTTTTGGAAGAGTTGGTGTTATGGAGTGTCATTTTGGATAGTAATTGTAGGAATGATATTGAGTAAGTCTGTAGCCATGTGAATAGCTTCAACCCAATAAGTTGGAGGCATACAAGCATGAAACAAGAGGGTACGAATGACATTATTAATGGTGTAACGGATCATTTCAATAAGGGAAGTGGAAAGAGTACCATACAACCATGTCTTGACAATGGAATCCAATCTATTTCATTTAGTGTTATCGGAAGAGGCAACCAGGTTTTCGCTTAGAGTCTTTAAGTGATCGGTAGCTCTATAGCCTATGCAATGAATCTCAAATAAATCTTGCTATTTTTCATAATTCATCTTGTCCAAATCAAGAACCAATAGAACAACATGTTTGATATTTATCGTGGAAGAAGGGTTGTCAGAAAGAATAGAAGAACATTGGGACTTTGGAGATCCTGTCATGATAATTGGCATAGGAAAGAAAGGAAGAGAAAGGTTGATGAGATAAGGGTCGATGATATAGGAGTCGTTGACTTAGAAGTAGGGGTTAGGAAGAACATGGTTTGAGCTCTGATACCATGAAATCTAAATATTTTCTTGTAAACCTTATTCAATTCAAGATAAATGAATATATAAAAAATTACATATAAAATGGGCTATCTGCATATGTATACAAATAATACAAATAATACAAATAATAATGAACTGCTAATAATAAAATGTTGCCGACATAAATAATGTTTATTTTTTTGGATCAAATACATTGATGAACTTTGAATGAATTACTATTTTATCTTTGAGAAATAACAAATGTATTCTTATTTAATATTCGTTAAATTAAAATTATATATTATCAAATTACTTTTTTAAAAGATAAAAAAATAATACTAATGCCAACTTAAATTATTTATTATCTATTTTTTTGTTCTATTAAATATGGTAGATATTAAATAGAGATATCAACTTATTATAAAAACATAACAATGGCTTACATATTAAAACTATAGCATTAAAAAACAATTAATACAGAGTAAAAACAATTTGAAGGATGGAAATAAAAGATATTTACAAACTACAAAACAAAAATAGTTAATTAGGATAATGATTTCAAGATTATAATTCAATAGCTATTATGAATTACTAATATGATTGATTCTAATGTGTCTTAGTTAAAAGAATGAGATTGTGTAAATCATGTAATTTAGGAAATTTGTTGTATTTGTTCTATATATATACTTATCAATACACAAATCACTAATTAAGGTGATCATTATTAAAACCTAATAGGTATCAGCCTAATATTATTAGCCGCCTACTTTTCTTTTCTTCTAGCCTTCTCACCATGGATGGGGATTCAAATGCTACTTATTCACCTATTCTTCTTTCCACTATTATCCATATGATCACTATCAAACTTTCATCTTCCAATTACCTTTTATGGAACAAAAAAATGCTTTATCATCTAGCCTACTAGAAGCTTACCTGTTATGTTAAGGGTTCGATTCCTATGTCGTGTCCCGCTATTCTTACTAGTGAAATCTCTACATCTACTACTGCTTTTGCCTCATGGTGTCACACCCCCAAACCGGAACGGCGGAAACGTTCGGGGGCAGAGGATGTCATATACAGTATCACAACAATTAAATCATAGTAATCAAAGTAAACATAGTCATTACATTGATAAGGTAAAGTATTTACATCTGTTCGTTACATAGTTTGTATGAATCAAAAATGTATAATAAAGTTATAAAAGACGCAACTCTAAAAGCTCCGTCTTCTGAAAACATGCGAGTGTACATGTCTACCGGTTCCCTAAGAATACAAGTGGTTTTGAAAATGTATCAACATTTAAGTTGGTGAGTTCATACGCATGTTTTTGAGATGGAAAAGCTTGCCTTTGTTCCTTGAAAATGTTATAATGTATTTCCAGAAAATCCAATATTTTCTTTAGTGAATGCAATGTAGTCTTATAAAGAGATAAAACTATTTCATGTAATTGTATATTGTATTAGTGTACCCAGTACTAGAAAACTAGTGTACCGTAACTATATTTGTATGAAAACCTTTGTATGTATGTCTGGATACCACCAATTGTAGTGTAAAGTAGTGTATAGTAATATTGTTTGTATGAAAACCTTTGTACGAATGCCTGGATACCACCAGCTGTAGTGTAAAGTAGTGTATTGTAGTTTTATTAAATAAAATAAAACCATTGAAGTAGTGTTAATACTGTAAACAAATGTTTTTTTTAAAACTGTTGTGAATTTCATATAACCATGCTAAACTGACTAGTGGCCTCTACGACTTTCTTCAGGCGTCAGAATGTTATAACGTTTGTCACCCCAAACCTTCTAGCCTAACTGTAGCTAACCGTTGGCCTCTATACGGGATTGAAATCCCGTATAGATCTATACACAAAGTCACGCTCTCCCACCAGGAGATTCTGGCTATACATTATAGGACTTAGCCATGTACCCTGATGTGTACAATTGAAGTAGTAGCTCACAACCCTGTATTTACTAGTTTACGTCTAGTGTAGTAGTGTTCTTTTGTACTTGAAACTGTATAAATTACCTTGTAGTAATGTACTTGTATTGTATAATAATTATACTTAAATAACTATTTAGCAGTGTATCCTTGAATCCATGTATTAGAGTGGTGTTCCACAAGCTATCCCAACTATAGTTATTATATACTTGTTTATGAATAGTATTCTTGAATTCATAAAAAAGAGTAGTGTTTCCCAAACTATACCTATTATAGTTTGAATGTATGTTCTTGTATCAATTCTTGTACTTTGTTAAATAGTGTAGCAGTTCACAAACTATATTAGTTATAGTTTAAATGTAATGCACTGAAAAGCTTTGCAATTTACTATGTGTATGAAGTAGTGAAAAGTACCCTTTTGCTCAACATGTTACAAAAGGAGTTATAAATATACAGAAATATATTTTTTTAAATTGTAGTGGTAAATTAGTTTGAATCAGTCGCAAAAAGGTTTTGAAATCGTATGAATATTAACACAAGAATCCTTGTGTTTTACTTGTATTCCTCCCGTAAAATTATTGAAAAAAGTGAAAATGTAGGGGTATGAACTCACATTGAATGTGCGCTCGTGTTTGAATAGCGAGCTGTAGAGATGATCCTTGGGTAAGCGTACGTGTGAATAACGTTATCCTAAAAATAATTCTATTTGACGTCGTATTTAAATTAATAAGATGTTAATTTAAATAATTAGTGAAATAATGATTTAAATAATAATTAAAGTGTTAAACAACACTTAAATTATGTAAGGGATACTTACAAAATTATTGGAATTATTTGAAGTGTCGAAAAGGGTTTTCGGTGGACAAATGGAGTTTTCGGTGTGTTCTTGGGGGTTTTCAGTTGGATCTTGATTAATACTTGATGATTTCAATATCTTGATGAATGTTCTTGGTGTTCTTGGTGTTCTAGGTGAAAATAAGAAGATCTGGGTAGGATACTCTTGAATACATGATGTTTACGCATGATAGTTGAGAGCGAACTGGAAGGTGTTCACGGTTGGAAAAGTGGGAAATTAATTGAGTTTACTGCCAAAACACTTATATATAGAAAGGTTTTTCGGCCTTAAAGGGACTTTAGCTTTGGGTTCTCGGTCCACCAATGGAATATTGATGGAGTTTTCGGCCCATTAAAGGGTGTTTTCGGTCATGCTTGTCCGAAAACTCTTGTTCTTGATTTAATTCAACCGCAAACTCTATTTGGATTAGATTCTTTGGCCATAAACTCCTAGTTTCTTGATTACCGGAATTTCTTATATGGGGGGTTCTTTCATAGTTTAAACCTTAGTCTTTTAATTTATGTTAATTTATAATATCATAAATCAACTTAAGACTTAATCTGCCTTTAGTTATTATCATATAAGCATACCCTTAAGGCAATAGAGGATATGTATACACAAGGATTGAAATGTAGTCTAGACTCTTATTGATTTGAAAATGACAGGTTGTTACGCATGGGTTTCTGTTGATCAACATGCCCTCATTCAGATCCAATTCTCATTACCTGAGGAAGCCATGGTTGAAACTGTTGGCCACACTACTCTTATGTCGTCTGGTCTTCTCTAGAGGCTACTTACCATCATGATTCTATTGAATGCACCCACACCTTACGAGATTCTATTTGTCATCTAAAAAAGATTCTTCTATTGCTACTGAAATTTCTCAAAAATTTATTAATATATGTGATCAACTCAATGTTGTCGGTCACCCCTTGTTGAAGATGTCAAATCCCATTAGCTCTTGTATAGGATAGGCTCATCATTTGAAACCTTCTCCACTACTCAATGAATGATCATGCGGAGACTACGTTTTGTGATTTAGTTTCTCAAGATGATAGTCATGGAATGTTTCTCCAATCTGTTAATGATTCCACAATGGCTCTGGTTTCCTTCATTACCACTTATTCTCGTGGTTCAACTAATTATTTTTCTACTTGTTATTGTGTTTTCTCCTCTTTTCTTAGTGGTTCTTATCGAGAATGGGGTCGTAGCTATAAACACCCTCCTCATTGCCAATTATTCTAAAAAGAATGCCATATGCAAGTAAATATCCGGACTTGCATACTTTTGCTTGAAATCCTCCTACTGTTGATGTAAATCTCATAGAGGATTTTCAAGATTAATGTCATTCCTATCCCGACTGGTTTGTTGAAACAGGGGAACCAATATATATGATGTATCCTTCTGCTTATCTTGATGCCCCCACTTCCTACTCGGGTAGCAAATTTGTTATTTTTGGTAATGGTTATGGCACTCATAATTCTCATATCGGTCGATCTTATATATCTCTCTTAATATATATCTTTACTTGATATCCTTATGGTTACTAAAATTACTGAAAGTCTTCATTCTATTAGTAAGCTTACTTAAGACAATCAAGTTGATGTATTATTTTCTTACCCCATGTTGCTCATTCAGAACCATTACACAAAGAAAACCCTAGCACAAGGAAGACGTAAAAATGAGTTATATGTTCTTGAGTAGGGTCAACAAGTATTTTTTGGAAAAAATATTTTCTAGGCTTTTACAACCCTCTTTTGAATTATAACATCATATATTAAGTCATGTGTCTCATGACATTATTTCAACTTTAAACAAGATGGGATTTTTTTATTACTTCTATTTTATCGAACCTACGTATATACTGTGACATCCCCATTTTCACGGCCAGAAAAAGACCGATTATTGTTTATGCTTTATAAAAAAAAATCAGAGTATCTCTTTTAATAAAAACATTGCGGAATTTGTTCCCAGAAAAACATGATAATTTCATTATCAAAACATTTCCGAAGAAATGTTTTTTTATTCATTTCAAAACATTTGGGATGTCATCGTCAATACAGAAACATAAGCATAAACAGAACTTACATTCATTTACACTAGTGATCTATATCTCCTTAATCTCTCAGTGTAATGTAACTTCACATCGTCACCTGTGATACAAGTAAACTGAGTGGATCAGGTTGGAAAACCTGGTGAGTACATAGGGTTTTCAACCCACAATAATATAATTATTATGTTTAATCAACAAACAATTAACCCAATTACCCATCCCCATTATCTTCTTTATTCCTAAGTACCTTCCCTAAGGATTTATCCTAAGGGTCGTCTCCTGCATCATATTTTCCTCTCATCTCCTTACATCGCATTTCCTTATATGTTTGTTCCTAAGGACTCTCCCTAAGGATCATCACCTACATCATATAGACAGTATTGATTCAGGGATTACTCCCTCAATACGAACCCAACAAGAGTTACACTATCATCGCATGAACACGTAGTTACAACATCGCCTGAACTCGTAATTCATAATAAGGGGTTAGAGTATCATCGCATGAATACATAGTTACAACATCGCCTGAACTTGTAATTCATCACCTACATGTTATGAGCCTGCTAGTGTTCCACGGGGTTGTATAGAATAGTCCGTGGTCGCCATCTATACTCTGGTAGATGACTACATCTCCAAATTGTCGGACAAGGTTGTAGTATCCTACATCATCGATTCATCATCACCTATCTATCCTCACCTAATTATCATCACCTTCCTATCATCACCTATATCTCATTATTTTATTTCATCACACACCAACTATTTCATCTACCCATGTTTTATCCCAACATATTTGTAGATATAAAATAAATATACAGTTTAAATCATTTAAAACATGTATAAAATCATTCATCCAGCATAGACAACAAGTATTCAGATAATATGCACACATAACACGTAATTTATGTAAAATACTTCATATCTATGTGTAAGATGAAAGTAACTATGCACTCACCTGAGTAGGTGGTGACTCAGCACTCGGACAGCGCTTCGATACTCTCAAAACAATTTTCCTTCGATAAAACCTAGTATCAATTCCACTAGGGTTTAGTCTAACGTCAACCGTGGCTAATTAATAGTCTAGCTATTATTATTATTATATAAGCGTTAAATAACACTCAATATAACTCATAATAATAACCCAAATAATTATTTTAAGGACCTAATAACATTACTATAATTATTTGAAAGCTATATTAAAAATTACGTAAGCGTAGCTCACTTACAGCGGATTTTAAAGAAAACCGGACTTTATTTGGAGCAACGTTTCGAAACCGAAAGACTCTTTTTCTCGGGACTCCGGGAGCCTTGGGGATTCCTTAGGGTGCTAAGGGATCACCTAGGCTTAGGGGAGGGTTAAAACCCTTAGAGAGAGTAAGTTTTGAGAGAAGAAATGAAGAAAGGTGTGAGATTTTCGGAATGGCTCGCATGCTATTTATAGTAATTATTTATGACAATCACGTAGTGAGTGTCATAAGACTCACGTCGTGAATCTCATGATTCACTTCGTAGACTTGCCATTTGCGTCCCTAGCTTCGGATGGTGGCCATGACACCTCATGTCGTGAGTTTCATAAGCTCACGTCGTGAATTGGATCTTATCCTCTCGCATCTTCTAGATTCCGAATTATGACAGAATGTCGTGAGTGTCATAATTCTAACGTCGTGAATTAGCTAGTTTAGGGTTTTAAAAGCTAAATTTCGGAATGCCATAACGTTTTCATACGAACTCCGTTTTTGACGTTCTTTATATCCACGCGTAGGTGGAGACGTATTATAAAACTTTCATTTAGATCCCTAAGGCTAAAAGGTTCTCTATCTTAAATTCACTATTTACATCTCCCGGTGTCGTGTTGGTTTTGCCGAAAAACTTCGACGGGCCATAACTTCTTCGTTATAACTCCGATTTCGGCGTTATTTATATTTACGAAACCCTTGAGACATATTCTATAACTTTTTTAAGATTATTTATTATAAATAATCTTTTATCGAAAAGTCATTTTCGACCCCTATTATCTCTAAATTAACTAGCCCGGATCTACGGGCGTTACATATACTCTTCTTGTCAATTATGAAAGAGCAACATTTTGTGTTTTGATGTCAATTTAAAATGTTCATTTCATGCTTTGGATATAGTGAAATATGATATGTAGGGTCCGTCTCCTATTGTGTCCATGGATGGTTTTCCTTATTATGCAATATTTATTGATGACTATTCCAAATTTATATGTTTCATCCCCATGAAGGTGAAGTGTTTTATAGGTTACAAAATATTATTTTGGCAGAAAAACTTAAACCCTAAGTTCACATGCAACCCAAAGGATCTACGTTCTCACTATGTTTTGCAAAAAAAACAATTGAATATCAAGAACTCTAATAGTGCATGGCTATTTTGAAATTAAGAAAGGGATTTTAGAAATTAGATACCTTTAGTTTGTCATTCTTATCCCGACTGGTTTGTTGAAATAGAGGTACCAATATATATGATGCATCCTTCTGCTTATCTTGATGCCCCCACTTCCTACTCGGGTAACAAATTTATTATTTTCGTAATGGTTATGGTACTCATAATTCTCATATCGGTCGATCTTATATATCTCTTAATATATATTTTTACTTGATATCCTTATGGTTACTAAAATTACTAAAAGTCTTCATTCAATTAGTAAGCTTACTCAAGATAATCAAGTTGATGTATTATTTTCTAACCCCATGTTTCTCATTCAGAACCATTACACAAAGCAAACCCTAGCACAAGGAAGATGTAAAAATGAGTTAGATGTTCTTGAGTAGGGTCAACAAGAATTTTTTTGGCAAAAATATGTTCTAGGATTTTACAACCCTCTTATGAATTATAACATAATATATTAAGTCATATGTCTCATGACATTATTTCAACTTTAAATAAGATGGGTTTTCTGTCTGTTACTTCTATTTTATCGAACCTACGTATATACTCTTCTTGTCAATTATGAACGAGCAAACTTTTTTGTTTTGATCTCAATTTAAAACGTTCATTGCATGTTTTGGATATAGTGAAATATGATTTATGGGGTCCGTCTCCTGTTGTGTCCATGGATGGTTTTCCTTATTATGAAATATTCATTGATGACTATTCCAAATTTATATGGTTCATCCCCATGATTGTGATGTGTTTTATAGGTTACAAAAATATTATTTTGGCAGAAAAACTTAAACCCTAAGTTCACATGCAACCCAAAGGATCTACGTTCTCACTATGATTTGCAAAAAAAAAAACAATTGAATATCAAGAACCCTAATAGTACATTTCTATTTTTAAATTAAGAAAGGGATTTTAGAAATTAGATACCTTTAGTTTGTTATAACAAATAAACTAGTATTCCTTCTTGATTGGTCATTAGAAAGCAAACACCAGAAGTCTTGTGCCTCTAATGGCTCACACAAAAACCCTAGAAAATTGGAAGCTTAAGAGGAGAGAGGAGAGGGAAATAATTTTTTTTTCTATAAGCTCTTAGAGAAGGGATAGCTAAATATATGAATCCCATAAGGGGTTTATATAGATGAGTAAGGAAGCTTGGATAAGACAGTTTACCTTGGATAACCCTTATCTATTTTCTTGCTCGCTAAGGCATTCCAAGGTTCCTTAAAGCCCAAGAAAAATCTCTAAAATTGTCCTCTAGAACCATCCCCCTCTTGGGAGGTTCTGCAATTAGTCAATGCTCAATTTTTGAACATTTTCACCTATAGTCCTTCTACTTTTAATTAATCAAATTAATCCCACAATTAATTTATGATTAATTCTTAATTAAACACTACCATTTATAATTAATATATTATTCTAATAATATATTAATAAATTATTTGTTTTGATTTCTAATTAATTTATTAATCATATAATAAATTAATAATCAGTCTCTCCTTCCAAAAAGCATTCTAGTTAATTACTAGGTTTGAGGGCAACCTAAAAGGACTTTGCTAATAATTCAAGATTATACTAATTTAGTTATTGACTTAGACACATAATCCAATAGTCTACCACTTGGATATGTCTAAAACTAAATTATAAATATAACTTCTAAAGCAAATAGCAAAGGGTGTTTTCCAAAGCAACTGCCGAACTCTGATCCGATTAGATATAGATCATTAGGTAAGTGGCTAATTATTCCTTCGTTCTACAAGATATCGTATGGATATGAGACATGAATTAGAATCAATCTTAATTTCCAAAATTATGTTTCCCGATTTCCTGATTTGTGATGATGTCATAAGACTTCTAATTGAACACATCAATTTAGTCATGGTTGGGACCAAGACTATAAGTCAACACCAAATCACTGAGGGGCCCAAAGACAACATTTTTCCCATTAGGGAAAAATGAGTGAATAAAATTTGACTCACGCTTGTATCCTTTACTCATTAAATTGTACATGAAACTACGTTTTATAACATCAAATTACCGATGCATTTTCGCAATATCAATCACAACCAACTTGTAAATTACAACTCATATATCACCATTTTAAGAATATAAGATATTATCGTCTCAAAATTACTAATGATCTTACATGAAGTAATTCTCTGAGCATGAGTTTATCTAATACTCAAATCTCCATTTTTTAAGTACTCATGAATGTTGTAGCAATACAATTGCTAGTCCAAACTCCTTAGACAATATACAATCCATTTCATGATAGTCTTCATTCACTACTTACTTCCTAAAGTATAAGCGACTGTGGAGTTTCGAATAATCAAATTATTCAGGAAGTAAAACATGCAAAACGAAACACAAGAATAAATAATTGACAAAGGCAGTGAACAAACTCATAAATAATCTGTATTATTCAATTATCAATCAATTACATTTATTACGTTACAAGTTTCAAACTAATCATCTACCTACTAAAACTAATGTTATCTCTCAAAACAATGCTCTTAACATGTTGGCTATGTTTAACCCTACTAAGAGCATTTCTAAAAGGATATGCAAGATTCTCTTATGATGAAACTCTATTTAATATGAGATGACCTTCTTCAATTCTATGTCTGATATAATGGTAATTTCTATCTTTATGTATTGATTTACCATGTGTAACTTCATGATTTTTACTCAAAAAATTTTCATTTATTTTAAAATTCTTTTAATGGAAAATGTAATAGAAAACTGTAAACATTGTTTATTTCAAAAACATTTCAAACCACAACGTTACGTTTAATTCAAAACCAAAATATCAAAGTATTTAATTGTAGTGAAAACATAAGTATCAAAAATTAAATAACGTGTCCAAGTGGCATCTTTATTCTAAGGATAAACTACCCAAAAGTGACCCCATCTCACCAAGGAAATCTCCGAAGCTACCTATACCAATCATAGAGGCACAAAGCAAAGAAACAAGTTTCCACAAATGCTTCATGAGCCAATAGGAGTTTGTACAAAATCAAAGGGAAAACTTACTAACCCCTAACGGGTCACTCATTCAAATTATAACCATACAAAAAAACTTGCATATCAATCATGAATCAATCATCTTTCACATATCATTCAATCATTCAATATTGTATCATCCATTCACCTTACATTCATTTGTGTAACATCAATCGTATTTCATGCATAATCATATTGTAATCATATAGCGACATATCATTGTAGGTAGTTTCATAGTGATACCTAACCCCAAAGGAAAAACCCATTCACTACTTGTGTGCCCGGCCAGCCAGATACTTTAGGTGGTTAATGACTCCTGCCTGTCACACCGACCCCAAGACTCTACATTCACTACTCCGACTATGCAATGTATAAGTACATCGCGGTGTCATTCTGGTGTTGATATAAGTGGTGGCATTCATCCGACACCTCCAGCACCTACGTGATGTTTGTACAAGCCTCGTTCGAATGGCCAACATCACTCCAGTCCACAAACACCGAAGTGTGCGCATACTATGTGTCGCACAAGTATCTAGAAAGACTGAGCAATTCGTAAATCTCTTAAGCTCTTTTCCTAGAAGGTATTTTTCAATCAACCAGGTTCGAAGGTATCTAGATGGGGTTTCAATCTAAGTGCTAGGTTCTACCCTTGCCCTTTACGCATAACTCGCTATAATCATTTGAAAATCAAATACAAGCGTGAAGTATTCGTGTAATCATAATCAAGATTAATAACATGTATACCAAGCAGATACTTAACAAGATCGTAGCCAAATATCAAGCATTTCATATAGCATATCATAGTTGCAAATAATCGTATCAAGTACCAAGATATGCATATCAACCAAAATTTATAAGCATACAATTGTCACAAAAAGGCAAAACAGTAACATGTCTCATATTGCACATATTGGCATAATCAACAATTAATAATATTCTAATTTGACTAATCGAACCATTTCTGGAAAGTAGTTTTCGACTATTTAGAAGGTTTATAAAAATTCTACTGACTCACCTTATCTTTTTCGATATATATGGTTTCCCTAGCCATCACTACATAATCTCGTTAAGTCGTCAAGAACCTAAACATATATAGTATGTGTAAATATAATCATATTTCCATTTTATTAGTTTATATAACTAATATTATTTAACAGAAAAACAAATGCAATAGCCGATTCATAACATTTTCATGTTGTTAATCCCATTTATAATTTTACTACTATTTCCAATCTAATTAGAAGTTTCTAATTGTATACCACTTATATTTTTATGTATAATTAATGTTCAACATGCTTTTAATTAATAATATTGAACTGTATGTATGGTGTTTTAATCGCAAACACATGTAGGAAATAAATTAAAAAATAATTATAATGTCATGGTCTAGAATTTAATGGCTCCAACTCACTTATTAACTAAAAAAAACCCATATTAACCAAGTTCGTTTAGCTCTTATCAACCACAAGCTTGAACTATTCCATTTCTTATTATAACACAACTCACCTACGTTAATTACATACCATTTTCTTGTGTCTAACTACAAAATGGAGTGGGGCAACATAGTTAATCAACAAAAAAGGATAATAAAATTTACAGACTTGCAGGCAGCAAAGTAAAGGGAACTTGGTGCAGCAAATTCATAGCCTCAAGATTTTGTGATCTCTTAAGGCTAATGGGAGATAAAATCACGGACACACTTTGATTATTACATGTATGTTGGTTGTATGCAATTAGGGTTTAGAATACATTATTGTGTAATGATTTGTCTGTCCTTTATAAGGAAGTGAGTGACACTCATTTATGTAATGTTCATTTGGAGAGTTAGATTAGAGAGAGATTTATACAAGATCCACTTTGTATTTTCTTTCTAGTAGATCTAATGAGATCTTAAACTAGAATTATTTACTCCTTGTGTTCATGATTCTTACAATGATTTACTAAATCTTATCAGTTTTGCATATGTCATCATGATTAACGCCACTATAATTGGTATCAGAGCGGGTGTTCTTGATTTGATCAAGAATTGATCCATGATGACATTCTAGATTTGGCGATTCTTCATTTGATTTTTGATCTTCATGTTTTAGAGAGTTTTTGGATTCTATAAATCGAACTCATTCTTGATTTCATAATTCAATTTTCTCCACTAGAATTCAAGTGATTTTTGCTTTCTCTCTCTATAAAAGCTAAAGATCTTATCGATTGATCAAAGATGGTGTACTTGTCTTATGATTCTTGGGTTGTGATCATGAAGATGTCAAATACAAAGTCAACGAAAATCAATTCTATGGATTATTATTGAAAGGTGGCTTGATTTCATGGGGTACTATGTTTTCTTATTGTAGGTTTGAAGGATGATTGAAAGACCCTCACTTTCGTATTTTTGAAAGACCCAAACTTTCATACTTGACAATATAGTTACTCGAAAACATGCTACTTACATATTCATAAAAACAATATTTTACATTGATAAAGTGATTACAACTGACTAGATACAAACCGACTATTAAAGAGTGTTATATATTACACAACTACCCAAGATATTATACTTTTATACATACATGATCCCTAAATACAAATGTAATATTACAACTATTCTAAACCTTCCAACAGTATATGACTATACTGGTTACTTATCTCCTGCAAATTTGTTAAACATTGAGAGGGTAAGTGGTGATGCGTATTGAGTTTAATAATAGATACAATATAATGTTATGCCATATATATACTTCAATATGGCAGAAGCAAAGAGGAACAAGGAACAACAAAGGCATATGTGAATCATGTGACAAACTTTCCATATCAATCAATGACTTGATTCAAAGATATACAATCAATGAGACTTTCCAAAATTGATATACATCAATAAAGCTTCGGCCCAAATGGCACAGAAGACATACAATTTCTGATTTATATTTTGGTAGATTTCAGGCTTATAGCCGTGTCTAACCATTTTCCAATACCATAGAATACAAGTCATTCTCTTACGTAGACATGCTCTACATGGTCAGAGGCTACATACCAGTACCACCGTGAATCTAAGTCCTTTCACTGATCACATGGTCAAAGGTATAACTTTGCTATCATAAATAGCGGAAATAATAACAACTAAAAAGCACATAGCACATATATCACATAACATACAATTGTTCCTAGATATTGAAACTCACTTTGAAATGACCGGGGGTTAAAATAATAATTTATGTAAGACTTCGTTCCTATAAATAACTTTCTTCTATAAAAACCGGAAGCTTTCTTGAAAACTGGGCTCTGCGAAGGTAGAGCTTCAAACTGAAAAGATAAATTTCTTGGGCTTCTCGGACACTTCGGGGCGTGTTTCGGGTGTTAAATATAATACCAGGGCTTCGGGGGAAGTGAAAATAGCCAAAATATGGAATAAGGGGTGAAAAATGGCAAAAATCCAAAAGTAGCTGGATAATCTCGCAACCCTCGCTTTTATAGGGTGTGAGCTTCAGATCCGAGGGTTAAAAAGCGAACACACGGCAGCAGATGCGAAGGGCAGGTGGCTCGTGCTAGGCTCGGACACGGCGCTGAACGGGCGTCGCAATCTCGGTGGATTGCACTTTGTACGGAAGGAGCAGGCGACACGAGGCGGAGTCAGACGCGAGGCGTATTAGAAGGCTATTGGACCACATATCCGGACATGGGGTGAGTTCCGGGTGAGGGTGATGTGACCGAACACCAGCCATGTGAAATTCCTCGGATTTTGGACTTTTCTTGATTTTTTTGCCCCGAACTTCTAAAATCCATAACTTTCGCATACGAGCTCCGTTTTTGACGTTCTTTATATGCATGCGTAGGTTAAATTATGCTCTACAAGTTTCATTTAGACTTCATCGGCTAATTTTGACTTTAATTTTAATATTATTATTTGTAACAGACTGAGAAATGAAAATCCGTTAAAAATTCATAACTTCTTAATCCAACGTTCGTTTTTGTCAGACTTTTACCGTTATACTACTATTGACGAGACCTTCGATTCTCATTTAGGTTGTGTCAAGTAAATATCGCTCGATCTTTATTTCGATTTTTTAGTTGTCTACTGCTATTTCGAAACTTAGAAAAATCATAACTTCCTCATACGAAGTCAGATTTAAAAGTTCCTTATATGAAAGTTTATTATTTTTACGAGTACTACAACTTTCATTTAAATCACTATGGCTAAAAAGTAGTTTATCGGAAACTCACTTTTTACACGACATAGTGTTTGCCGGTTTTATCGTGGATCTTCGATTGATCATAGCTTCTTCGTTATAACTCAGATTTCAACGAGGTTTTCGCCTAAACGTTTCTAACAATATTCTTTACAACTTTACATAATAAAATTTTACTTATTTCAAATTTTATATTTTCGCTAAATTTCATTATTTGGCTTTTAATTGGAATCTTATAAGACTTCCAATATTTTATGAGTGATTCTAAAGATAGTTTTAATTCATTTGCTAGTAAAAACTATTCGTTAGAACTCAACTCTCAATATCATATAATATTTCAAAATATTATTCACTTTTATAGTTTACAATACACGATAACTGAATGTGTATGTTACAATTACCTCTTCCTTTTGAGGATTTTGTCCCTGAAATCACAACGACTAAAACAAATGGGGATACTTCGCTCTTATTTCATTCTTATTTTCCCTAAGTATAATTTGGGCCTCGTTGGTGTTTTCACTTGACAAGCACCAACTTCACTTCTTTATTATGTGGATTAGTTGTTCTTTCATTTACGATCTCTTCTACTTAACTTATTATCAAGTTTCACCTCAGATAATGGAATCGTTTCATCATATACGCTCAAGAATTTACGTAGATATCTTATATGAAATATATCATGTATATCTGCCAAATCTTTAAGCAATTCCAAGCGATATGCTTGTTGACCAATTCTCTAGATAATTTCGAAAAGTCCAACAAATCTAGGACTCAATCTCCTTTTCTTCTCAAATTTCGTAATACCTTTCCACGAGGATACCTTCAGTATCACCCACTTGGAATTCTATAGGTCATCTTCTCTTTTCTGCATAGAACTTTTGTCGATCCTGGGCCACTTTCATTCTTTCTCATACCAATTGAATCTTATCAGTGGTATATTGAATCAATCCAGGGCCTCCAAGTATTTTTTTGTCCTACATTATGCCAACATAATGGTGTTCACAGTTACTACCGAACTCTAAGACACATGCACGAAGTATATCTTCTACTGATTATATTGTTCTCTCCGTCTAACCATATGTCTAGGGATGATAAGCTGTGCTGAGAACAATTTGAGATTCTAATTTTCGTTGCATAGTCGCCCAAAAGTGAAGCGAGTATCTCAATCGGAAATAATCTTTAGTGGCACACCATGTCTCGCCACAATTTCGTCCAAGTATACTTGCGTGTATTTCTTTATTGAAGCATCTTTTCATAGCATAAGAGTTCTGTGTGGTTCTTTTATAACCAATCCATGACGAGAATAATATCAAAGTTGGGAAAGGAGATATTAGCAAGAAGATTATAACTTTCAATTCTTATAACATAATCTCTATAAACTTTATCAACAAGTAATGTATACTTCCTATGGTATCTATATTAAATGATTTGACAAATGCGTAACAAGCAATTTGAAAGGAATGTGCGAATTTACATGGCACAAAAGAATCTGAGCCATCGAAATCAAATAAGACATGAGCAGATTTAGAGTTTACGAGAAAAAGTACTTGTCACAACATTCGTTTCGTAACGTACCTCCTTTGTGATATATTAAAATGTACGATCTTTAACTTTTGATTTGCCAAACTATTGTCAAACTCTTCAAACTTCTTAGTTAACAGTGGTGCTCAAACCTGCATCCATTCTTCATTCTCTATTGGGCATTTGATCCTAATCTTTGAGTTAAAACTCAATTCTCATTGCAGACTCCTGCTCCTTCTTGGTTTATAGAGTAAACTCAAGATAAGGTCTTTAGTTTTGCTACAAGAACAACTCGAATGGTCATATTCCAATGACCTTTGATTTTATAACGCACAAGACACATAACGAACCAAACTCTTGTATTAGAATCAGATCGAATAAATCGAGCTGATGGAATAGAGAAAACAAAGAGAGTTTGATCAACACGTGGATGCTTTAGAACAGAAAGAATAGCACCATGTATTTCTAATCCGTGGTCGTGTTTTTGGGTATACAAATCAGCTTTGTCAAATGATAGAATATTCCGATTGATTACGAAATCACGGATTTCATACTGTAATCCTTCCATGTATAACTAAATTCTTCATCGTCTTCGTAACAGGTAACATTTCTAGTTAATGTTTGCTCAATTCGTTAATGAAGATCGTTATACTTCTATCGACCATCTAGACCATGTCCTTCTTGACTGAAGTTTCGTCATTACTCAAGACATGGCTTTCTAAACCAATCTACTCCCTCTTTGTAGATTTCTAAAAAAATATACTCCCTCTTTGTAGATTTATATTAATCGGACTCAATTCAATATGACATTAAGATTTGAACGAAAGTCATCTTCTTAGTCATTACCGAAACGAAGGTAATGACATACATGAATAAAACGGAATCAATTACTAGCTTCTTGGTAACTTTGTGTCTTTCCCTGATCCAAGCGTGAGTCCTGTGCTTCCGATAGTATAAGCCTCTACTATCATTCACACCTACTCATACTCATCCCAAATATTGTCTCGTAGTTTTGCAAGTCACCATTTAAAATCACAAAGCAACTTATCGCACATCAACGTGTTCAAACAATTACATACTACAATTTCTTAGACTCAATTAGGGTTTTCGCGTTTCTATGAAACATATTTAGATTTCCTAGACTCATCTTCTAGAATTCTTCTTGCACATATGCTTGATCTAGAATATTCTAATACTTTTTTCATAGGTCGATAGAAATTTTACTTCCAATTCTTCATATAAATTCTTTCTTGGGTAGTGTCTACTCTGCAAGACATACTATACCCAAAATTTACTCTAGCAGTGTAGAGACAAACTGTTTTCAACTACTTGCATCATCTTCTAACTTATATAATTCACCATGCACATTTGTTCATTCCATTATCCTTCCATGACATCGTTATTCTTGTAGCTGAGTAAGTCTTCTTCTCATTGTTGTATCTTTTAAGTCTACTTTATAGGATTCTATCCTAAGAAGTATGCATTATAGATTCATCTCAGCAAGCTCTACCAGCTTCAACTTGGTTCTCTATCATTCCTAACTACAACATTTCTTCTCATACAATACTATGGGTGTATTGTTTCTTCAACTAAGCATTCTACCATACTTAAACAAGTAAGTTACTTAGCTTTTTATTACTAAATGACTTAATTCACCATCCTAATCATGTATGTTAAAGTTGGCTTAACACACAATGGAACTTCCATAAGGATGTGATAGAAGTCAATCATCACTCAGTATTATTAAATATTAAGTCTGAGCATCCTGTATAAAGTTACTACTTGAACTACATACTACATCACAAAGTCTTGGCCTATTGAGTCTGAAAACTTCATTAGTCTTTCCTTTGATCTTCATTTAATTCTTCTAAATCTTGTACCACATTAATTTCAATACTGTCGAAGTATTTATCACCAGCTTCGGTTCTTCTGACTCTATAAACAATCACTGCTTCAATCTGGACAACGATGGAACAAATTCATGGGTTTGTACCAACACATTTATCTCACCCAAACATGTTTCAAATGCACATCTTTCTTCCAAAGATGTTATTATATCATCGAACATACTTTAAATGTATAATACCACTCTATTTGTATTAATACACTATTTATGATAAGACTTCATATTTATTATTTTACCATATCTCGTGATCGTTTATTTATAAACTTATCGATGTCAGACTTTAAAATTTCTCAAATAATAGCAATATAGGTATGAAACCTAAAGCATGTTATATTTACTTATCATTTAGCACTTATTAGAATATATGGCACATCTCCTTTTAATATTCTAGTGCTTATCCTCATTAGGTATTCAACCTAAAGTATACTAGATACATATTGTATCATCTTCACTTAACAATCCATGTTTAAATCTAGAAATTCTCAAAATTCCAAGTTCCTATAAACTAATTCTATGGAAATTTTGAAGCAACTTAATAACTTAGAATACTAGGGTTTATTACTACCCACTACCCCACTTAAGTATTTCCTATGGTTTGTATCCCTATACTTACTATGAATCCGTTCATAATTTTAACTTCCAACAATTTAAGTCTAAATACCAATATGTGGTATTTAGTTCACTTAAACTATTGCTCTGATACCATGATTGAAAGACCCTCACTTTCATATTTTTGAAAGACCCAAATTTTCTTACTTGACAATATAGTTACTCCAAAACATGCTACTTGCATATTCATAAAAACATTATTTTACATTGATAAAGTGATTACAAACGACTTGATACAAACCGACTATTACAGAGTGTTATATATTACACAACTACCCAGGATATTATACTTTTATACATACATGATCCCTAAATACAAAAGTAATATTACAACTATTCTAAACCTTCCAACAGTATATGACTATACTGGTTACTTATCTCCTGCAAATTTGTTAAACATTGAGAGGGTAAGTGGTGACGCGTATTGAGTTTAATAATAGATACAATATAATGTTATGCCATATATATACTTCAATATGGCAGAAGCAAAGACGAACAAGGAACAACAAAGGCATATGTGAATCATGTGACAAACTTTCCATATCAATCAGTGACTTGATTCAAAGATATACAATCAATGAGACTTTCCAAAATTGATATACATCAATAAAGCTTCGGCCCAAATGGCACAGAAGACATACAATTTCTGATTTATATTTTGGTAGATTTCAGGCTTATAGTCGTGTCTAACCATTTTCCAATACCATAGAATACAAGTCATTCACTTACGTAGACATGCTCTACATGGTCAGAGGCTACTTACCAGTACCACCGTGAATCTAAGTCCTTTCACTGATCACATGGTCAAAGGTATAACTTTGCTATCATAAATAGCGGAAATAATAACAACTAAAAAGCACATAGCACATATATCACATAACATACAATTGTTCCTAGATATTGAAACTCACTTTGAAATGACTGGGGTTAAAATAATAATTTATGTAAGACTTCGTTCCTATAAATAACTTTCTTCTATAAAAACCGGGAGCTTTCTTGAAAACCGGGCTCTGCGAAGGTAGAGCTTCAAACCGAAAAGATAAATTCCTCGGGCTTCTTGGGCACTTCGAGGCGTGTTTCGGGTGTTAAAAATAATAGTGGGGCTTCGGGGGAAGTGAAATAGCCAAAATATGGAATAAGGGGTGAAAATGGCAAAAATCCAAAAGTAGCCGGATAATCTCGCAGCTCCCTTTTATAGGGTGCGAGCTACGGATCCGAGGACTGAGAAGCAAACACACGGCAGCAGATGCAAGGGGCAGGTGGCTCATGCGAGGCTCGGAAACAACGCTGAACACGCGTTGCAATCTCGGTGGACCGCGCTTTGGATGGAAGGAGCAAGCGACACGAAGCGGAGTCAGATGCTAGCCGCGTCGGAAGGCTATTGGACCATATCTTCAGTCAAATTAGCAAGTGACACGCATCGGGCATGGGGCGAGTTCCGGGTGAGGGTGACATGTAACATCCAAATTTTGGGTATGTAATTTTATTTTTGGAATTATTATTTGAGGGAACTCGACGAGTTGGTGCCTCAACTCGTCGAGTAGAGTCTTATCTGTTGGCGGGGTTTTGCGACCGGACTCGACGAGTCGGGAATCTGACTCGCTGAGTCGGTGCTGATTAGAAAAACCCTAAGCCCTGGGTTTGGGAGCCTATTTAAAGACCTTTATGGCCTTCATTTGCAGCCACCTTGTTCCAGAGAAAACCCTAGAGAGCAGAAATAGTGAGTTTGAGGGCAAGAGGGGGCTATTTCTTCATCTTTTTGTGTGGATTTGCTTGAAGGAAGGAAGGAGCACAAATCTAGAAGTGTGAAGGGGATTGGATCTGAGCTAATCATCTAGTGATATCATCTTTGGAGGTATAATCCTTTCCATTTCGTGTTATATTGTTGGATTTCTTGATTTTAGGGTTTTTACACTCATTTTTATGGGAGATCTAGGTAGTATGAGGACCCCCTTTGGAATTGACATCAAATCTAGACCATGAGAGGTCTCTAGAGTTATTATCTTCCAGCTTTTTTCAAGCAAATAAGGAATTGGAGACTAGGTTGCCATTCCTAGTGTCATTTCTCCATTTGAGGCTTGATATGGGTTGCATGCACGTAAAGGTTGCACCTTTACGTGACTTTTGAGTGTTTAAGGGTTAAATCCATGATTTGGTTAAGCATATATGACCTTAGGAGGTTGTTTGATCAAGTCCATGGAGGAAACTCACCGAGTGCATATGTAGACTCGACGAGTCGGACCAGTTTGCCACGGGGTCTGACTCCAGTGGTGACTCGGCGAGCTGAGGGGTGACTCAGTGAGTCAAGTGAGGCTTAGAAAGGGAAGAATATGTGGGAATTATGGGACTCGCCAAGTCGTCGTATGCACTCGGCGAGTCTGGTCGAAATGGACAGTTGACTTTTGGTTGACTTTTAGGGTTTGTCAACAAATGGGCCTTCGGGTCTGAAGAGGGGTAGAATGGTCTTTTACCCTTCTAGGGATTTGCATAAGAGAATATCCAATTTGTGAAGAGACATTTATTTAGTGTAATTTATTATTGTTTCTAGGAGGAGGCTAGGGCAGTATTCTGATATCGAGATTTTACCGAGTTACTTGAGGTGAGTCTTCTCACAATAATTTACCTAGAGTGGTAATTAGAGTTATGTGACAGAGTATGTTGTATGCTTTTGCTTGATATGATTTGTATGTGATTTATGCTATGTATGTTACAGAGTTAGGACCGGAAGGTCCACAGAGTTAGGGCCAGAGGGCCCACAGTGTTATGGGACTGGAGGGTCCCACTGAGACACATTGACCAGAGGGTCAAACAGAGTTATAGCCTCGAGTGGCTAAAATGTGTTGTGGTATTTTGGGGAACTCACTAAGCATTTATGCTTACAGTGTTGTGTTATTTGTTTCAGGTACCAGTGAGGATCACGGGAAGGCGCCAGCTTGATCGTTACACACACGAGGAGTCTTTTTATATTTTGCTCTTGGGATGTGATGTTATGATTTGACTATGTGATACAGTGATGTTTTATAACAATGATGAATGAAAAGGTGTTTTAAAAATGTGAAAATTTATTTGAAAATTTGGGTGTTACAAGTTGGTATCAGAGCCTTGGTTTGAGGGATTCGGGTGCACCTTCGGTCATATCTGAACTAAAACTAAGGATTCAAGGGATTTTCAAAATAAAAGTTAATTTTTTTTCAAGACTAAAAAGTTTTTGAAAGAGAAGAGCAGAGCAGTGTGTACGATCAGCCAGCGCCCGAATGGTGATTTCCCAAAATACCCTTACGTTATGAGTTATGAGATATGTTATGTTATGGTATGCATGCTAGAGTAGGCTAGGTATTCTTATTAGGACTAGAGTGGCCTGATTTGTGATGCCTTAGCCTAGGGATTTTGCTGCTAGGAGATGCTTGAGAGCGAATAGATAGCAGCGAGGAGCTTATGAGAGATCTTCTTGAGAGTAGACTATGTATAGAGAGAGAGTAGAGTACTTGGGATTTAGGATCCTAGGAGGAGGACTTGGGGTGAATATTGATGCGGTGTGGGCGGTAGTATTGGGCCCGTACTACCAAAGGCACCGGATCAGTGCGCAGCCCAAGTAAGAATCCTTAGGTTACCAGGGATCAAGTAGGATCGGGATACCAAGTGTGTGTATACTCGAGCGATTCTCTGATTCTTGTGTAGTATTCCAGAGAGACATCATGGTGGGGACACGCCACAGGCCAGGGACTAGTGATAGGGGTGTGACCGATGAGGAGCTCCGCCAGATGATTCATGATGAGGTGGCTGCTGCCATCCGCGCTGAGATTCCAGAGATGTTCAGGTCTATCAAGACCACCTTGATTGAGACTTTTGATGAGCGTTATGTCGCTCTTACTGATGTTGTTGTTTCTGCAGCCACTGCGGCCGTTGCTGCTGCCAGGCTGCAGAGGGTGACGCGTTGTTGTAGCGGGAGTTCAGCAACACGAAGTTTTTGGGTTTAGAGCATTCTAACACTCCTAAGTGTACATGCAACCCTAAATACCTTGGATTTATGTTTTCTCTATTATACATGCAAATATGAACATCTAAGGTATTATCCTAATCTAGCATACAAAAAATGAATATAACAAGATAGAATACATACCTCTTTGGTGTAGAATGTTCTCAAGAAGCTTGAGTGCCTAGTGCCCCAAGTGTGACACCTCAAATGGTTCACACAACACCAAATGTACTTGGAAATAACTTGAGAGAAGCTTGAACACTTCTAAAATCAGCTAGCCCTTCTCTCTCTCACTTAATGGCCGATTTTCTCAAAGAATATGATCTTATATAGTTGTTACAATTAGGGTAAACCCTAATTGTCATGGCTTTCCATTTCCTTGGATCCATGGGTTCAAATACACCATGGAGCATCATGGAGCATCATATAGGTTTTAGCCCAACTTGATAATCCATGGAGCATTAGCCCACTATAAAAGTATGGATGATTTACACAATCAACCCATATGTTTAATTAGTCTTCTTTTGATCACTTAATTAATTCTAGATTAATTCTTGATCAATACTAATTAAATAATCTTATTAATATATTATAACTTATAATATATTAACAAACCTTAAGTGTTATTTCTCTCATTATAGTCTATCCAAATGCATGATGCCATGCAACCCAAATGGACCATGCTGGGTCAGGTCAAGTCTTACCAATTATAGTTATGGACTTAGACATTAATCCAACAGTCTCCCACTTGGATAAGTCTAAAACTATTATTGTGTTTGACTTCAAGAACCAACTGGCAATCGTAGCTCTCAAAAGCTTCCGTCGAACTTTGACCTTGCCGATGATCTCTGACCTTTGTCAATGACTTGTCCATTAGATAAGGGATCATATATTCCTCCATTCTAGATATCATATAGACTGAGACATGGATCATAAATCATTCTCTCTATCCATTTGTTGTTTCCCGGTTTCCGATTTATGACGACTGACTGATTGAACAAATCAAATCAGTCCTGGCTTGGCCAAGAACTCACATGTATCATCATTAAATCGTCGAGGGGCCCACGGATATCGCTTTTATCTCGAAAGTAATAGGAATGGATAAACTTCGACTCATATGACTTATTCTGCTACTTGTTGAATCATACACAAAGACGCATTTTATAACATCGAGTTACCAATGCGGTTTCGTGCAATCAATGTATAACCAACTCATAGTAACAACTCATATCTCTAGGTTTGAAGAATATAAGATATTATCGTCTCATGATCACTCGTGAAAAAATCCATGAAGTGATTCACATGAGCGCGGGTTGAATCCAATACTCAGAACTTATGATCACTCATGAGCGTTGTAGCACAACTTTGTCCACAAACTTGGACCTTTACAAGCCAAACCATGATAGTCTTGATTCACATCTACTTCCAACATATGACCGACTGTGGATGGTTTAAATAACTTAGTCATTCACGAAGAATAAACTAGTTATTATGGAAGTCAAAACATGCAAAGTGAAACACAAGAATAAATGAATCAAATATGGTATCAAACCCTATGAATATAAATAGACCACTTCTATTTATCACCATACTGATTTCTCATTATTCATTGTTTCGGTTTTATCAACTTTATACTTGAATTAAAACACTAGGTATTCCATGCTCCAAGCATGTACACTATGTTTTCCTAAACAATAGCTTTGCCATACACCAAGTATGCACTCTATGTTTATCTATGATCCTTACTTTGTGAAATAAACCAATTGACCAAACTTTCAATGATTCTAATTTCACACTCTCGAATTCTTAATGCAGGAATTCCAAATTCATGCCATTTTACCGAAATCTATTAGATTCTAAACTTATATGCAATGATTTTCTTGTAATGATTATGCATAAAGTCACAAAGACTTAACAACAAACATTACATAGTATTCCAATGGAGACCTACTCCATGGACACAAAGCCTTATGTTCAAAGTATGCATTGCTTTGAATATGCTTCTTGCACTAAGTTCTTTCTAATCTTACACAGATTGCTTCTATCTATAGAGACAACTCTATATTCCCATTTTGACTACTACTTCTGAACAAGAGTTGCCTCTTTTCAGACTATGTCAATATGGCCCTTCCAATATTAACAGTATACTTCCAACTGTCCTTGAGCAACCAATCTTTGGTACACCTTAGATTGTCCTCGACAATTGCTTAATCACTTTAGTCATATCCAATTCTAGACATTTTCCTCCTTAATGCTCCAAGGCATTTGGAAAATTCAGAAAGAATAAATATTATAACACAAGTAATCGATCTTGTACCCAAAGTAAATGGGACACGATTCATGATGTTTCACATAAAGACATGGTTCTAGACCAGTCTTTTGCCATAATAATTTTTTTGTTTGCCATATTCTCAAAATTTTACTATGAAAAGGGATGCCATAATCATAATCAAATTTTGAGAACGCAATATATAGAATTTTCTTTAGTTGAACCAATCCAACATGAAATTCATATATAAATTCTTGACTAAAGGTGATTAAAATCTCAATATAAGCTCTTTAGAATGATTATAAACTCAATCTAAGCTTTTCATAATTGAAATGAAGTATAATTTCCTCTTCCTTAATTATAGCAAAACAACTTTTTCAACCCCTCCAACCTCACAAATTGAAACTTTTTGTTTTCTATAATTAACATTGCTAACTTGCAATACTTATCATAATTATCATGCTTCCACTAACATGATGATTATTAGCATAACACTTATGCTTTCATTAGCTTTGACATGTACTCAGAAATCAGCTATTAACTTTTTTACCAAAGTTCAGATTTCTGATACTAGATTGCTTTGATAAGACTTTATCAAAATCATACACCTTATCTTAGATACCTCACAGGTGTGTCTAAACAATTTCAGAACTATGAAAAGGAATGCCGTAATCATAGTCTCAATTGGTTAGACCTTTGCTATTTCTCATAAGTCCATGTTAGTGAGCCTACTAACAACTTTGAGAATGCAAAGATTACTATCTACTTACAAATCTACTTAGTGGAAGTGTTTCCTCACCATCATTTTCATGAATCGGAGAGAAACCTTATGACACTTAGATTTTTTATGGTGTATGAGTTCCTACCCATATGAATTTGTCGAAACCTTAGTCACAAGACACGGATAATGACAACTTCAAACACGTATGGTCTGAACTTATGCAATTTTAACTTCTTGCCACCTGGCAGTACAGGGCCTGTCACTGCTTCCAATTTGTTGTGCAACCAATTGAGAACTCTAAGAACTCATATGCAGAGCCAACTTTAATTGGAATGGGCACAGAATATGTCAACACGATAGGTTATAAACCTCAAGTTGTGTGGTAGTGAAGAACCTCAGGTTTTATTCTTGATTAGTTCTTGAGACTTTCAAGACCTTTAAGACTCCCACTGTCCTCTTGACATATAAGACTCTCTTGTCACATATTCAAGGGATAGTGCGAATTCTTTATCATGACAAACACTTCACACAATTAGTCTAAGTTGGTCTCTGTTTTATCCAAAACATCACAACTTATCAATTTCAAATGTACAAGAGTAAGACACTTTTACTCTTTACATTTGACACGTGTTTTTAAACCTTTCTTTAAAATATGTCACTCAAGTTACAATCTTGGAGTATGACTCTAAGACTTGTTTTGAAACGAAGTATGACTCATCTTCTTGATTTGACCACTTCAACAATTCATAGCTCCTCTTCTTAGCTATCAGAATGCACTTAGAGGATGAATTGTGATAAGGTCTCTTAATCATTAAGATGATCATATAACATGATACGAAAGTACTCTCCCATCTTTTCAGATTTGAGAAACTTTTATCCTTCTGCCTAATTTGATTCTTCTCATTCGTTTTGCCATACATCGAAATTTTTAAATGCTTCAGAATTATACTTAGACTTATAAGTATAACCATATTTACTAAACTTTAGTAAATCATGACGAATAGTCTTATCGATTATTTGTGGTGGGCTTGATCAGTGCACAAGAATGTGTACTCGATCCCTTAGTCCTTTACTTGACTCAGACATCCATGTGAACAAGTAATTAGTCTTAATTTTCCAATGCTTGTAATTTCTCATTCATCATACTAGACAACATGCATGATTCCAAGTTTCGGTCCAATTGAAACTTGGGTGATGAGAAATTTTCTTTATTTGGTAAATTTAGACATTACCACAAATGAAAGAATCAAAACCATTTTCCATTATTGCCATCAATGGAATCATATAAACAACAATTTCTTTCACAAATGCCATTGTAAGGATACTTAAAATAAATAAAATTAAAAAATTTTCTTTTATTTTAAAACTTTGCGGAAAAACTTATCCTTAAAATTCATATGAAAACCTAGTTGTTATATATTCCTACGCAATGTTTCATAACTCCTAAGTAACAGCTTCAAAATTCTGATGCGATCGAAGTCCATCTTCGCGATCAGAAGCAACATATACTTCCTTAAGCTTTCTCTCTTTTTCTTTGATTCTTATAACATCACCATGTGACTCAGTCACATTATGTAATAAGAATCTCCAAATTGGAGCTTAACAGAGTTAGACAATGGACTTTACCTGAAGTAGAGTCAAACTTATTGACTTTAACATTCTTAGGTAAGTTTGGCAGCTTCGTAACCCAAGCCCCTTCCTTTGGCAATAGAAACATATGGAACCTTAGGTAATAGTACATGGGACTATCTCAGACCTAGCCGTTCTCATTACCATTTTGTCAACCAAGTTGACTATGGCCAATCCCTTTCCATTGGGAAGAGAATGCTTTTCTGGATTTCCTGTGTCACTATTGTCCCTTTCCATAAAGTTTTGGGAAGTTGATCTTCTAATCAAATTTGCTTTACTAGCCTTCCAAATCATTGTTGATTCACCAGTACCAAGCAAATAGATAAGATTATTAAGGGTCATGTCATAGTTTGTTTCATAGGAGTCCCAAAGGAACTCACTATGTGACTTAGAAAGTGATTTAACCACCAACTTTCTCAAGACTTTGACACCCAACTCTCCCGGCTTGTCAATATGTGACTTCATCTCCAAGATGTGATCACACCTAGACCTTGCATTGCCAATAGGGCTTGAGTGACCTTGAACTTTTCAAGAACTTGTGGGTTAGGGAGAATAATTGGAGGAGGTGAAAGAAGTAAAGTTCCAAGAGATTTGAAAAGATCATAGATGTCTGAACTAGACATCTTTTGGGAGATATTCAAGTTTAGTTGATTTAAAGTCCTTAATATAACACCCAATATGAAATATTAAGGCTAGGACCTAACAACCTATTTATAACTGGAAGAGGGATGCCATAATCCAAGTTATAAAATAGTTGAAGGTAGGTAAATGACGATTTACCAATTTCCGCCATGAAAAACGAAATATAATTAAGTTTTTAATTGGATTTGAAACTCCTAGATCTTTTGAGATTCATTGAGCTTTTCAATGGCATGTTTCAATCTTGATTGTTCCCTTCAGTTTTTGTGACTGGGATGCCGAGGATCACAAAACAAGGTGTGAAGTAACCATGCAAATTACTTGGTACTCTTCAATGTTTATCACCCAACCGATGTGCCGGTAAACCACACACACTCCACCGGCCTATGATTAAACTTTAAGAAACCCTTTGCCTACCTTGTTAAATCAAGCTAGTGTGCCGGTAAACCACAGTAATTTCATGGGTTAGCACCTTATTCACATTTTCCTAAGTAACTAAGATTGGGAATTATAAGTGTTTAGTTACTTAGTATTTATCATTAATACTTTTAATGAAGGGAGAACTTATAGTCTTTGTCCTACCCGTTCGGCTAACGACCCTCCACCAGTCAAGGAAGCGGTGGGTGAGAGTGGACACCCATTAAACTGTCATTTTATAGGCAGTAACCTTATACCCCCCTTATAGACCGACTTTGTGAATGAGGCCTACTAATGGTAAGACTGACTTTTACTCTTATACATACATATATATATATATATATATATATATATATATATATATATAAATATTATTAACTTATAATATTATACATTATAAGGATTGAATTTTAACTTTTAAAATTCTAAGGGCTTAACTTGGAATTAAAGTATTCATAAGAGAAAACTTTTTCAAATTCCAAAACTTGAGGGCAAGTTTTGAAACTATTCAAAACTAATTAATTCCATAACTTATGAGTTTAAAGTAGTTTTAATTAAAAACTCTTCAAGTTCCATAACTTGAGGACAAGTTATGGAAGACTTTAAACTAATTAATAAAAAAAATAACTTTTTTTTATTGTAACTTATGGAACTAATTAAGGTTACATTTTTTTTTCCTTTTTTTTTATTTAATGAAGAGACTCTTGACCTCCATAACTTGAGGACAAGTTATGGAGTCATAAAACCATTTAATTAGAACTAGACTCTTCATTTTGTAACCTTTGCCAACTATTATGAGTTTTATGATTCTTAAATGTGACTTTTCATATAACTTGAGGACAAGTTACAAAAACACACTTTGGAATCATCTCTTAGATTAAAATGGATTGAAATCAACTATTTCACACAACTTTTCTATTAATCTAAGAACAAGATAATTTAATCATCAATCTTCAAGAAATTAGCATGAACATACAAACTAATACAAATCTTGAAATTATGACAATTATCTTTAAAATTGGATTAGCATGAGCATTACTACATCAAAAACAAGTTTATAAGTCCAAAAACAACTTAGGGTAATGTTCATAGTCCAATTCCAGCCAAAACAATCGAATATATGCTGTCAGGGGGTCCAAATCGTCGAGTGCATGAACCAACTCGACGAGTTGGATGCATTTTGCCTTGGACTCGGCGAGTCTGCTGGGCAGACAACATCAAAACTCGATTTTTCAGCTACTTTTGCAAGTATAACAAGAAAACAAGCCTAGGCTCTGATACCACTTTTGGGTTTAGAGCATTCTAACACTCCTAAGTGTACATGCAACCCTAAATACCTTGGATCTATGTTTTCTCAATTATACATGCAAATATGAACATCCAAGGTATTATCCTAATTTAGCATAGAAAATAATGAATATAACAAGATAGAATACATACCTCTTTGGTGTAGAATGTTCTCAAGAAGCTTGAGTGCCTAGTGCCCCAAGTGTGGCACCTCAAATGGTTCACACAACACCAAATGCACTTGGAAATAACTTGAGAGAAACTTGAACACTTCTAAAATCGGCTAGCCCTTCTCTCTCTCTTACTTAGTGGTCGATTTTGTCAAAGAATATGATCTTATATAGTTGTTACAATTAGGGTAAACCCTAATTGTCATGGCTTTCCATTTCCTTGGATCCATGGGTTCAAATACACCATGGAGCATCATATAGGTTTTAGCCCAACTTGATAATCCATGGAGAATTAGCTCACTATACAAGTATGGATGATTTACACAATCAACCCATATGTTTAATTAGTCTTCTTTTGATCACTTAATTAATTCTAGATTAATTCTTGATCAATACTAATTAAATAATCTTATTAACATATTATAACTTATAATATATTAACACACCTTAAGTGTTATTTCTCTCATTATAGTCTATCCAAATGCATGATGCCATGCAACCCAAATGGACCATGCTGGGTCGGGTCAAGTCTTACCAATTATAGTTATGGACTTAGACATTAATCCAACAGAAGCCACCAGAGTTTGATGGGACTCAAGATCTGACAGCTGTGATGAGGTGGATCTCTGACATTGAGGGGTGCTTCTACACATGTTCATGTCCGGAGCATCTGAGGGTTTGGTTCGCGCTGAACCAGCTTCGCTTGGGGGCAAAGGATTGGTGGAAGTTTGCGACAGTGCACTATTCTTCTATAGAGCTTGTTGCGGTGACCTGGGAGAGGTTCAAAGCTATGTTTCGTGATGAGTATGTTCCCCCGGTGGAAAGGGAGTGTTTGGCCCAGGAGTTCTTGACCCTCAAGCAGGGTACAAAGTCTCTTATTGTGATCACCAGGATGTTTCATGAGAGGGCGATGTTCTGCCTGAGCAAGTGTCTTTTGAGCAAGCATGTATGACCCGGTATTTGAACATTTTGAGGAGAGACATGCGCGAGTTCGTAGCGAACTCGACATGCCGGACATTTGCCGAGCTTCAGGAAAATGCCCGAAAGAGGGAGATTGAGCTAGAGAATCAGGCCAGGGAAGAGGCGGAGTCTCAAGGGAGTGATCGACGACAGGCACAGTGCCAGCCGGCTGCCAAGCAGGTTAAGCCCGCTGATTCGAGATATGGGAACTAGAAGGGCCGCAGCTGTGGCAAGTGCGGCAAGAGTCACGAGGGGGTGTGTAGAGTAGGGTCTTGCTACAAGTGTGGCAAGGAGGGGTATATGGCCAAGGATTTCCCCAAGGGGTTTGTAGTTTGTTTTCACTGCAACCAGACTGGACACTGGAAGGCCGACTGTCCGTAGTTATGAGGGTCAGCTCAGGGAGCTTCTCAAGGTTCTGTCCCTGCTTCTGTTCGAGCTACAGAGAGTCAGTCGGTGAACGCCGAGGTGCCGAAGGCTCGCGGGAGAGCCTTCCAGTTGACAGCGGAGGAGGTCCGCGCAGCACCCGATGTTGTGGCTGGTTTGTAATCTTTCATATATTTATTCTAAGTTTGTGGTGTTATGCTTATATTGTGATATGCGTAGGTACATTTCGTGTATGTTCTGTGCCTGCTTTGGTGTTATTTGACTCGGGTGTGAACCAGTCTTTTGTGTCGTTAGCCTTTAGTCAGCACATTAGTATTCGTCGTGAGGCGTTGAGTCGACCTTTGCGAGTTTCCATAGCTGACGAGAGAGCAGTGTATGCCACTGATGTGATTCGAGGACGTGTGCTCAAGATATTCTGCGTTGAGTTTCCGATTTATTTAGTCCCAATTGCTATGGGAGATGTCTGTGTCATCATGGGCATGGACTGGTTGAGCAGATTTGGAGTGGTTATCGATTGCGAGCGACAGTTGGTGACCATACGAGGCCCTAGTGAGGGAGTTCTTACGGTTTATGGCACCAATCCTTTTTGTCAAGAAAAAGGATGGTTTATACCGGCAGTGCATTGATTACCGGGAGTTGAACAAGCTGACGGTCAAGAACCGTTACCCCTTACCGAGGATTGATGATTTTTTCGATCAGTTGCAGGGAGCGTCTTGGTTTCCCAAGATTGATTTGCGGTCTGGATATCATCAGATGAGGGTGCGTGATGAGGTGAAAGACCCGAACTTTCGTATTTATGAAAGACCCAAACTTTCACACTATTCTAACATTATTCTTAAGTTACTTCCTCAAAACATGCTACCTGCATATTTATAAAACAATATTTTATATTGATAAAGTGATTACAAAAGATTGGATACAAACCGACTAAGTTCTATTACATTTCATATCTACCCAGGAATCTACTATTCATATACATACATGAACTTTAAAAACAATACAGAGAAATAGTATTAACTATTCTAAATCTTTCAGCAGTATAAAACTATATTGGATACTCATCACCTGCAATTGTTAAATATTGAGAGGAATAAGCGATAACGCTTAGTGAATTCAATAAATAGATACAATATAATCTTATACCTTATATATACCAATATGACACAAGCCAAAGGGAACAAGAACAACAATAGCATATGCCTATCACATGTCACGCTTTCAATATCAACTCAAGATTTGATTCAAAGATTTACGATCAATGAGACATACTAATTTCAATACTTGATATGCATCGATAAAGCTTTGGCCCAAATGGCACAGAAGATTTATAATTTCTGATTATCAATATGATATATTTCAGGTTTTCACACCCTGTTTAGCATTTCGGTAGATTTCAGGTTTTGATGCCCTGTTTAACCATTTGCTGATACCATAGAATATAGTTCATTCTCTTACGGAGTCATGCTCTACATGGTCAGAGGCTACATACCATTCCTATCTAACCTTCTGCCAATGCCATAGAATAGAAGTCATTCTCTTACGAGACATGTTCTACATTGCCGGAGGCTTCGTACCAGTACCAATGTGAATCTAAGTCCTTTCACTGATCACATGGTCAAAGGTATTACATTTGCTATAAAATAGCGAATAAAATAACACGGGAAAACAACTCAGAATAATAACACTGAAAATCACATAGCACATATAACACATAACATACAATTGTTCCTATATATTGAACTCACCATAAGTTAACCGGGGGTTAAAATAGTAATTTGGATAGCATTTCGGCTTTAAATATGACTTTCTATGTTGAAAACCGGGAGCTTAATTGAAAACCGGGCTCTGCGAAGGTAGGGCTTCAAAACCAAAAAGATAAAAATTTTGGGCTTCTGGGAGGTCTCGGGGCGTGTTTCGGGTGCTAAAATTGATATCGGGGCTTCGGGGAAAGTCAAAATGATGACAATATGGAAAAAGGGGCCAAAAATGGCAATTTTCTAAAATTACCCGGGAAGGCTCGCAGGCCTCCTATTTATAGGCGAGAGGCTCGGATCCGGAGAGGCAGGTGGCAGCAGCAACGAAGACCAAGCAGCATCCGTAGCGAGGTTCGGTGGCCTGATGTTGCACATGCGAGGCGGCTAGGTGCGAGGCTCGAAGGGTGAGACGCTTCAGATGCGAGATCCGGACAGGTGTACGACACGCGTCGCTCTTCGGACGCGCCACGACTCCGGTGACGCAGCTACTTCGTGCGAAGGACGTGGCAGCAACGAGGGTCTCCGGTGGCTTCGCAGGTTTCGAAAACGCATAGGGGCAAGTGGCGCTGCGAGGCGAGGCCACGACTCCGGTGACGCACCTGCTTCGTGCGAGGTGACGTGGCCGGTACTATTCATGCGAGATTTCTCGGTTTTCGATCCCTGAACTTCTAAAATCCATAACTTTCGGATACGAGCTCCGTTTTTGACATTCTTTATATGCACGTGTAGCTAAAATTACGCTCTACGACTTTCATTTAGACTTCGTTGGCTAATTTTGACTTTATTTTTAATATTATTATTTTTAACAGACCGGGACAGGAAAATCCGTTAAAAATTCATAACTTCTTCATCCGACTTCCGTTTTCGTCAGACTTTTTACCGTTGTACTACAATTGACGAGACCTTCATTATCGTTTAGGATGTATCGGTCAAATATCGCTCGATCTCAAATTCGAGTTTTTAGCTGTCTACTGCTAAGTTGAAACTTCGAAAAATCATAACTTCCTCATACGAAGTCAGATTTTGGCTTTCTTTTTATCGAATTTATCGGTTTAATGAATACTACGACTTTCATTTAAATCACTAAGGCTAAAAAGTAGTTTATCAAAAACTCACTTTTTACGTCATTCGGCGCCGTGCCGGTTTTGTCGCGGATCTTCGGTTGGTCATAACTTCTTCGTTATAACTTGGATTTCGACGAGGTTTTCGCCTAAATGTTTCTAACAAGATTCTCTACAACATCAAATAATAAATTTTTACTTCAAATTTTATATTTTCGCTAAATTTTCATTATTTGGCTATTAATTTGAATCTCATAAGACTTCCAATATTTTATGAGTGATTCTAAACATAGTTTTACTTCATTTCTAGTAAAACCTAGCTGTTAGAACTCAACACTCAATTTTATTCACTTTTAATAATAACAATACACAATTTCAGAACGTGTATGTTACAAATACCTCCTCCTTTTGAGGATTTCGTCCCCGAAATCACGTCGATTAAAGTAAATGGGGATATTTTGCTTTCATCTCATTCTTATTCTCCCAAGTATAGTTTGGGCCTCGATGGTGTTTCTACTTGACAAGCACCAATTCTACTTCTTTATTGCGTAGTTTAGTTGTTCTTTCATTCACGATTTCTTCAGGCTCTTCAATATATGTTAACTTATTATCCAATTTCACCTCGGATAATGGAACTGTCTCATCGTAGATGCTCAAGCATTTGCGCAGATAAATTACATGAAACACATCATGAATACCTGCCAAATCATTAGGCAATTCTAAGCGGTATGCTTTCTTTCCAATTCTCTGGATGATTTTGAAAGGACCAACAAATATAGGACTCAACTTTTCCTTTCTTCCCAAATCGCATAAGGCCTTTCCATGGGGGTACCTTCAGCATCACGAAATCACCCACTTGGAATTCTATAGGTAGTCTTCTCTTTTCTGTATAGGACTTCTGTCGATCCTGGGCTGCTTTCATTCTTTCTCGTATGATTTGAATCTTGTCGGTGGTGTCTTGAATCATTTCTTGGCCTCCAAGGATTTTCTATCCTACATCATGCCAACATAACGACGTATGGCATTTGCGACCATATAATGCTTCATATGGTGGTATTTTGATTGAAGTGTGGTAACTGTTATTATATGAAAATTCGACAAGAGACAAGTATTTATCCCAGTTACCACCGAACTCCAAGACACATGCACGAAGCATATCTTCTACTGTTTGGATTGTTCTCTCCGTCTAACCATCTGTCTGAGGACGATAAGCGGTGTTGAGAGTAATTCGAGATCCCAATTCACTCTTCATACTCGCCCAAAAGTGAGAAGTGAAGCGAGTATCACGATCGGAAAAAAAAATCTTTAGTGGCACACCATGTTTCACGATGATTTCGTCTAAATAACTAACGCGTATTTTTCCAATGGATTCGTTTCACGTGTGGCGAAAATATATGCACTCTTCATCAGCCGGTTGGTAATTATCCAAAGGTTATCATTCACAGTTTTCTTCTCCTCTTTCAAGGTATTAACTGTATAAGCCGGATAAGTAGAATATCCCTTCGACATAATTTATGAGTTTTTAAGAAAGAAATTTATTATTTTCACCGTAGACATAAATAGAATCTTCCCTTTCGATAGGGATGCATATCATCTCTTTGTAGCACAAGAGCTCTGCATGGTTCTTTAACAACCAATCCATGTCAAGAATAATATCAAAGATAGGAATTAGGTTAGCAGGAAGATTATAACTTTCAATTCCTATAACACTAACTCTATAGGCTTTATCAGCAAGTAATGATTTCCTATGTTATCTATATGAAATGATTGGACAATTGCGTAACAAGCAATTTGAAAAGAATATGCGAATTTATAAGGTACAAAAGAATCTAAGTCATTGAAATCAAATAAGATGTGAGTTGATCTAGAGTTTACGAGAAAATTACTAGTCACAACATTCGAGTTTTAACTTACTTCCTTTGTGGTAACCTAAAATGTACGATATTTAACTTTTAGTTTGCCAAACGATTGTCAAATTCTTCAAACTTCCTAGTTACTAGCGGTGTTCAAATTTGCACCCGCTTTTCATTCTCTATTGAACATTCGATCCTAATATTTGAGTTAAAACTCAATTCTCATCGCAGAATCCTGCTCCTTCTTGGTTTATAGACTAAACCCAGGATAAGGTCTTTACTTTTGCTATAACAACAACTCTAATGGTCATATTCTAATAACCTTTGATTTTATCTCGCACAAGACACATAACGATCCAAACTCTTGTATTAGAATCAGATCGAATAAATCGAGCTGATAGAATAGCGAAAACAAAAAGAGTTTGATCAACACGTGGATGCTTAAGAATAGAAAGAATAGCATCACATATCTCTAATTCATGCTTTCGGATATACACATCTTTTAGCTTTTGGCACCTCCTCCTTTTTAGTTGGAGTACTCTTTGATTGTTGAACGGAAACTTGACTCCCCACCATTTGACTACTAAGAGTAGGGCAGAAATATTTCTTGTGGCCAGTAACACCATATAGCAAGTCACATCTCTGGCTAATGATTGCTCAATTCTTTAATGAAGATTGTTATATTTCTATCGACTATCTCGACCATTTACTTCTTCAGTATTCCTACTGAAGTTTTGTCACTATATAAGACATGGTTCTCTGAACCAATTAACTCCTTTCGCGGATTTGTACTAACCGGACTCAATTCTTTAAGAGTTGAACAATACTTGTCTTCTTAGTCATTACCGAATCAAAGGTAACGACACACATGAATAAAACGGAATCATTTACTAGCTTCTTGGTAACCTTGTGATTTTTCCTGATCCGAGTGTGAGTCCTGTGCTTCCAGTAGTATAGGCCTCTACTACTGTTCACACCTACTCATACTCGTCCCAAGTATTGTCTCGCAGTTCCCAAGTCACCATTCAAAAGTTTTCACAAAGCAACTTATCACACATGAATGTGTTTAAACAAATACATACAACACTTTCTCCTAGACTCAACTAGGGTTTTCACGTTTCTATCAAACATATATTGGATTACCTATACTCGCCTTCTAGGATTCTTCTCATGCATATTCTCGCTTTAATATATCCTAATACTTTTCCATAGGTCGATAGAAATTTTACTTCCATTTCTTCATATAAATTATTTCTTGAGTAGTATCTACTTTACAAGACACACTATTCCAAAATTTACTCTAGCAGCATGGAGACAAACGGTCTACTACTACCTGCATCATCTTCTAACTCATGCAATCCATCATGCACATTTGTTCATTTCATTATTCTTCCTTGACATCGTTATTCTTGTATATGAGTAAGTCTAAGTCTACTTCATAGGAGTCTATCCTAAGAAGTCTGCATCTTAGCTGCATCTCAGCAAGCTCTACTAGCTTCAACTTGGTTCTCTGTCATTCCTGACTACAACATCTCTTCTCATACGATACTATGGGTGTATTTCTTCTTTAATTAAGCATTCTACCTTACTTAAACAAGTAAGTTGCTTAACCATTTACCACTAAATGACTCAATTCACCATCCCAATCTTGTATGTTAAAGTCGGCTCACACAATGGAACTTCTGTAAGGATGGGATAGAAGTCAATCATCACTTAGTATTATTAAATACTAAGTTTGAACATCTTTTATAGGGTTACTACTCAACCTACATACTACATCACAAAGTCTTGGCCTATTGAGTCTGAAAAATTCATTAGCCTTTCTTTTGATCTTCATTTAATTCTTCTAGATCTTTCACAACATTCATTGTGATACTGCCGAAGTACTGATCACCATCTTCGGTTCTTTTGACTCTATTAAACAATCACTTCTTCAATCTGAACAGCGGTAGAACAACTTTTTGGATTTGTACCAACACATTTATCTTGCCCAAACGTGTTTCAAACGCACATCTTTCTTCCAAATATGTTATTATATATCAAACATACTTTAAATGTATATTACCACTCTATTGGTATTTATACACTTATTACGATAACAACTCATATTTATTATTTTACGATATCTCGCGAACGTTTATTTATAAACTTATCAATGTCAACTATCATAAGTCTCTTTATCACTTCGAAAAAATTCTATTATGAAAATTCTTAAAATTTTCTAAACCATGGTCGGCAACAGGAGTTAAGCTTTCTCACATAATAGAATATAAGGCATATCTCTTCTCTATATTCATTTATCATTTAGCACATAATAGAATATAAGGCATATCTCCTCTTAATATTCTAGTGCTTTCCTCCATTAGGTATTCAACCTAAAATATATCGTATCATCTTTACTTAATAATTCTTGTTCAAGTTTAGAAATTCTTAAAATTTCTAGTTCACTTAAACTAATTTTCTTAAAATTCTAAAGTAACTTAATATCTTAGAATACTAGGGTTTATCACTACCCAATCCCCCACTTAAATATTTCCTATGGTTTGTATCCATATACTTATTATGAATCAGCTCATATATTGAGCTTCCAACAGTTTAAGTCTAAATACCAATCCGTGATATTTAGTTCACTTAAACCATTGCTCTGATACCATGATTGAAAGACCCCAACTTTCGTATTTATGAAACACCCAAACTTTCATACTATTCTAACATTATTCTTAAGTTACTTCCTCAAAACATGCTACATGCATATTTATAAAACAATATTTTATATTGATAATGTGATTACAAAAGATTGGATACAAACCGACTAAGTTCTATTACATTTCATATCTACCCAGGAATCTACTATTCATATACATACATGAACTTTAAAAACAATACAGAGAAATAGTATTAACTATTCTAAATCTTTCAGCAGTATAAAACTATATTGGATACTCATCACCTGCAATTGTTAAATATTGAGAGGAATAAGCGATAACGCTTAGTGAATTCAATAAATAGATACAATATAATCTTATGCCTTATATATACCAATATGACAGAAGCAAAAGTGAACAAGAACAACAACAACATATGCGTATCACATGTCATGCTTTCAATATCAACTCAAGATTTGATTCAAAGATTTACGATCAATGAGACATAATAATTTCAATACTTGATATGCATCAATAAAGCTTTGGCCCAAATGGCACATAAGATATTTAATTTCTGATTATCAATATGATATATTTCAGGTTTTCACGCCCTATTTAGCATTTCGGTAGATTTTAGGTTTTGACGCCCTGTTTAACCATTTGCCAATACCATAGAATAGAGTCCATTCTCTTATGGAGTCATGCTCTACATGGTCAGAGGCTACATACCATTCCTATCTAACCTTCTGCCAATGCCATAGAATAGAAGTCATTCTCTTACGAGACATGTTCTACATTGCCAGAGGCTTTGTACCAGTACCAATGTGAATCTAATTCCTTTCACTGATCACATGGTCAAAGGTATTACATTTGCTATAAAAATAGCGAATAAAATAACACGGGAAAACAACTCAGAATAATAACACTGAAAATCACATAGCACATATAACACATAACATACAATTGCTCCTATATATTGAACTCACCTTAAGTTAATCGGGGGTTAAAATAGTAATTTCGATAGCATTTCGGCTTTAAATATGACTTTCTATGTTGAAAACCGGGAGCTTAATTGAAAACCGGGCTCTGCGAAGGTAGGGCTTCAAAACCGAAAAGATAAAATTTTTGGGCTTCTGGGAGGTCTCGGGGTGTGTTTCAGGTGCTAAAATTGATATCGGGGCTTCGGGGAAAGTCAAAATGATGACAATATGGAAAAAAGGGCCAAAATGGCAATTTTCTAAAATTACCCGGGAAGGCTCGTAGGCCTCCTATTTATAGGCGAGAGGCTCGGATCCGGAGAGGCAGGTGGCGGCGGCAGCGAAGACCACGCAGCATCCGGAGAGAGGTTCGGTGGCCTGATGTCGCATATGCAAGGCGGCTAGGTGCGAGGCTCGAAGGGTGAGACGCTTCAGATGCGAGATCCGGACAGGTGTACGACACGCGTCGCTCTTCGGACGCGCCACGACTCCGGTGACGCAGCTACTTCGTGCGAAGGACGTGGCAGCAACGAGGGTCTCCGGTGGCTTCGCAGGTTTCGAAAACGCATAGGGGCAAGTGGCGCTGCGAGGCGAGGCCACGACTCCGGTGACGCACCTGCTTCGTGCGAGGTGACGTGGCCGGTACTATTCATGCGAGATTTCTCGGTTTTCGATCCCTGAACTTCTAAAATCCATAACTTTCGCATACGAGATCCGTTTTTGACGTTCTTTATATGCACGCGTAGCTAAAATTACGCTCTACAACTTTCGTTTAGACTTCGTCAGCTAATTTTGATTTTATTTTTAATATTATTATTTTTAACAGACCGGGACAGGAAAATCGGTTAAAAATTCATAACTTCTTCATCCGACATCCGTTTTCGTCAGACTTTTTACCGTTGTACTACAATTGACGAGCTTCGATTCTCGT
Source organism: Lactuca serriola (assembly GCF_051521515.1). Taxonomy (NCBI): domain Eukaryota; kingdom Viridiplantae; phylum Streptophyta; class Magnoliopsida; order Asterales; family Asteraceae; genus Lactuca; species Lactuca serriola. The sequence continues at coordinate 115,534,499 of NC_136409.1, read as the reverse complement.
TTAGGATGTATCAGTCAAATATCGCTCGATCTAAAATTCGAGTTTTTAGCTGTCTACTGCTAAGTTGAAACTTCGAAAAATCATAACTTCCTCATACGAAGTCAGATTTTGGCTTTCTTTTTATCGAATTTCTCGGTTTAATGAATACTACAACTTTCATTTAAATCACTAAGGCTAAAAAGTAGTTTATCAAAAACTCACTTTTTACGTCATTTGGCGCCGTGCCGCTTTTGTCGCGGATCTTCGGTTGGTCATAACTTCTTCGTTATAACTCGGATTTCAACGAGGTTTTCGCCTAAATGTTTCTAACAAGATTCTATACAACATCAAATAATAAAATTTTACTTATTTCAAATTTTATATTTTCGCTAAATTTTCATTATTTGGCTATTAATTGGAATCTCATAAGACTTCCAATATTTTATGAGTGATTCTAAACATAGTTTTACTTCATTTCTAGTAAAACCTAGCTATTAGAACTCAACACTCAATTTTATTCACTTTTAATAATACAATACACCATTTCAGAATGTGTATGTTACATGAGGATATCCAGAAGACAACGTTCATGACTTGTTACGGGCATTACAAGTTCGTGGTGATGCCTTTCGGGCTCACCAATGCACCGACGACGTTCATGGATCTCATGAACAGGGTGTGCAAGCCGATGTTGGGTCGTTCGATGATCATGTTCCTTGATGATATATTGGTGTATTCGAGGTCCAGAGAGCACCATGAGGAGCATTTGAGGGACATCCTCAAAGTTCTGAGATCGGAGAGGCTTTACGCCAAATTCTCCAAGTGTGATTTCTGGTTACAAGAGGTCCAGTTTCTTGGGCACCACGTCAACTAGAATGGGATATTGGTCGATCCGGCCAAGATTGATGCGGTGATGAGTTGGGAGGTGCCAAGATTCCATTCGGAGATCAGGAGTTTCCTGGGGTTGGCCGGATATTATCGGAGATTCATTCCGGATTTCTCCAGGATTGCGGTTCCTCTCACCAGGCTGACCCAGAAGTGCGTGGCTTTCAGTTGGTGCCCGGAGTAGCAGGCCTCATTCGAGACACTTCACCAGAGATTGTGCAAAGCCCTAGTGTTGGCCCTTCCAGAGGGAATGGAGGACTTTGTGGTATATTATGATGCGTCGATATCAGGACTGGGTGCGGTGCTGATGCAGAGATGGCATGTGATAGCATACGCATCAAGGCAGCTAAAACCTCATGAGATGAGGTATCCTACGCACGACATGGAGTTGGGGGTTGTGGTGTTCGCCCTCAAGATCTAGCATCACTATTTGTATGGGGTTCGGTGTACCATATACACGGACCACAAGAGCTTGAAGTATCTGATGGATCAGCCCAACCTGAACATGCGTCAAAGGAGATAGTTGGACGTGGTAAAGGATTATGAGTGTGAGATCCTGTACCACCCAGGCAAAGCTAACGTGGTAGCCGATGCCTTAAGTCGCAGGGTAGAGAGTGCCCCTTTGCGAGATGTTTGTATGAGGTTGATAGTGATGACTCCGGTGTTGGACACCATTCGAGAGGCCCAGGTGGAGGCCATGAGATCGAAGAACCGCAAGAGAGAGCGGGTGATTGGGCAGATATCAGAGTTCATTGTCGATAGTCGGGGGCTTATGACCTTCCAGGGACGGATTTAGGTGCCATTTGAGTGTAGGGAACGTGCTATTTTGATGGAGGAGGCGCACAGGTCGAGGTTTTGGATCCATCCTGGGGCCACTAAGATGTATTTGGACCTAAAAAGAGATTATTGGTGGCCCTGTATGAAGAGGGATGTGGCTTGGTTTGTAGAGAGGTGCTTGAACTGTCGCAGGGTTAAGGCTGAGCACCAGTGTCCGCATGGCAAGTTGCAGCCGCTTGAGGTTCCCCAGTGGAAGTGGGAACAGATTTCCATGGATTTTATCACCAAATTGATAAGGACTGTGAGAGGCGTCGATGAAATTTGGGTGATCGTTGACCGGCTGACGAAGAGCGCTCATTTTCTAGCTATCAGTGAGAGCTCTTCCGCAGAGAAGTTGGCAGAGATATATGTGAGAGAGGTGGTGTCTCGGCATGGGGTGCCGATCTCGATTGTGTCCGATCTAGATGTGAGTTTCACTTCCAGGTTTTGGAAGAAGTTTCACGAGGAGTTGGGTACAAGATTGCATTTCAGCACTGCTTACCACCCTCATACCGACGATCAGAGTGAGCGGACTATTCAGACACTCGAGGACATGCTTCGTGCATATGTATTGGACTTCGGAGGGAGTTGGGACACGTATCTGCCTTTGGTTGAGTTTTCATATAACAACAGCCATCATTCGAGTATTGGTATGCCTCCCTTCGAGCTGTTGTATGGAAGGAGGTGTCGGACTCCCATTTGTTGGCGAGAGGTAAGGCAATGGGTGATGGGTAGTATGGAGATAGTGCTCTAGACTACTGAAAAGATTTAGTAGGTCAGACAGAGGTTGCTGACGGCTCAGAGTCGCCAGAAGAGCTACGCGGATAAGCGTCGCTCAGAGCTTGAGTTCCAGGTTAGTGATTTAGTTCTCCTGAAGGTATCACCTTGGAAAGGTGTGATTCAGTTTAGGAAGAGAGGCAAGTTGGGGCCTCGGTATATTGGTCCATTCAAAGTGATCGCAAGGGTAGGCAGAGTAGCATATCGTTTGGAGTTACCTGTGGAGTTGGGTCAGATTCATGATACCTTCCACGTGTCTCAGTTGAGGAAGTGTATTGCCGACGAATCGACAATAGTACCATTGGAGGATATTCAGGTGGATGTGAGCCTGAATTATGTTGAAAGGACAATTGCGATACGAGATCGAAGGATCAAGGTTTTGAGAAACAACGAGGTGTCCTTGGTGCAGGTTCAGTGGCAGCATCAGAAAGGGTCCGAGCTGACATGGGAACCAGATATCGAGATGCGTGAGCAGCATCCAGAGTTATTTGTAGAGCAAGACTTCAAGGGTGAAGTCTGATTCTAACGGGATTTTGCGACCGGACTCAAAAGGGTCCGAGCTAATAGCCGGCGTTTGGGTATTTAATTTTATTTTTGGAATTATTATTTGAGGGAACTCGATGAGTTGGTGCCTCAACTCGTCGAGTAGAGTCTTATCTGTTGGCGGGGTTTTGCGACCGGACTCGAGGAGTCGGGTATCTAACTCGCCGAGTCGGTGTTGATTAGGAAAACCCTACTCCCCGAGTTTGGGAGCCTATTTAAAGACCTTTATGGCCTTCATTTGCAGCCACCTTGTTCCAGAGAAAACCCTAGAGAGCAGCGATAGTGAGTTTAAGGGCAAGAGGGGGCTATTTCTTCATCTTTTTGTGTGGATCTGCTTGAAGGAAGGAAGGAGCACAAATCTAGAAGTGTGAAGGGGACTCGATCTGAGCTAATCATCAAGTGATATCATCTTTGGAGGTATAATCCTTTCCATTTCGTGTTATATTGTTGGATTTCTTGATTTTAGGGTTTTTACCCTCATTTTTATGGGACTCTAGTGAGTATGAGGACCCCCTTTGGAATTGACATCAGATCTGGACCATAAGAGGTCCCTAGAGTTATTATCTTCCAGTTTTTTCCAAGAAAATAAGGAATTGGAGACTAGGTTGCCATTTCTAGTGTTATTTCTCCATTTGGGGCTTGATATGGGTTGCATGCACGTAAAGGTTGCACCTTTACGTGACTTTTGAGTGCTTAAGGGTTATATCCATGATTTGGTTAAGTAGATCTGAACTCAGGAGATTTTTTAAGCTAGTCCATGGAGGAAACTCGCCGAGTGCATATGTAGACTCGACGAGTCGGACCTGTTTGCCACGGGGTCTGACTCCAGTGGTGACTCGGCGAGCTGAGGGGTGACTCAGTGAGTCAAGTGAGGCTTAGAAAGGGAAGAGTCTGTGGGAATGATGGGACTCGCCGAGTTGTCGTATGCACTCGGCGAGTCTGGTCGAAATGGACAGTTGACTTTTGGTTGACTTTTAGGGTTTGTCAACAAATGGGCCTTCAGGTCTGAAGAGGGGTAGAATGGTATTTTACCTTTCTAGGGATTTGCATCAGAGAATATCCAATTTGTGAAGAGACATTTATTTAATGTAATTTATTATTGTGTCTAGGAGGAGGCTAGGGCAGTATTCTGATATCGAGATTTTACCGAGTTATCCGAGGTGAGTCTTCTTACTATACTTTACTTAGAGTCGTAATTAGAGTTATGTGACAGAGTATGTTGTATGATTTTGCATGATATGATTTCTATGTGATTTATGCTATGTATGTTATAGAGTTAGGACCGGAGGGTCCACAGACTTAGGGCCAGAGGGCCCACAAAGTTATGGGACTGGAGAGTCCCACTGAGACACATTGACCAGAGGGTCAAACAGAGTTATAGCCTCGAGTGGCTAAAATGTGTTGTGGTATTTTGGGGAACTCACTAACCATTTATGCTTATAGTGTTGTGTTATTTGTTTCAGGTACCAGTGAGGATCACGGGAAGGCGCCAACTTGATCAGTACACACACGAGGAGTCTTTTTATATATGAAATTTTATTATTTTACAAGTACTACAACTTTCATTTAGATCACTAAGGCTAAAAAGTAGTATATCGGAAACTCACTTTTTACACGACTTAGTGTTTGACGGTTTTATCGCGGATCTTCGATTGGTCATAACTTCTTCATTATAACTCGGATTTTAATAAGGTTTTTGCCTAAACGTTTCTAGCGAGATTCTCTACAACTTTAAATAATAAAATTTTACTTATTTCAAATTTTATATTTTCGCTAAATTTCACTATTTGACTTTTAATTGGAATCTTATAAGACTTCCAATATTTTATGAGTGATTCTAAACATAGTTTTACTTCATTTCTTAGTAAAAACTATGCGTTAGAACTCAACGCTCAATATCATATAATATTTCATAATATTATTCACTTTTATAATTTACAATACACGATAACTGAATGTGTATGTTACAATGATCATGGAAGATTTATTTTTCAACCACTTTCGAAGATTGGATGCTTGGTTGAAATCTCCTTGATCATGGTATCTTGGAGTGAAAATCAATAGGAAGGAGAAGAAAGAGATTTCTTTAATAAGAAATACATTTCTCTTATTGAAATCCAAATGATCTTCATGCTCTTATGTATGTTGAAGTTCAAGACTATGGAGTTCAATGTGATGTTCTTGTAGTTCATGACAAGAAGATTGAAGTTGATTCTCATGAAAATGAAAAAGTTTTTTGCTTGATTTGAGTTCGAACCGATGATATTTTGTGTTCTTGTGATTCGTTTGAAGGAATGATTCCTTATTGAAAGTATTTAATCTAAGAAATTCAAAAATATCAAACTCCAAAAGATAGGATCCAGACTGTCAAGTTGAAGTTGTGGAAAATGGGTTTGTTCATGAATTCAAATCTTCAAGTTCCAAGAAGATGAAAATGAAGAAGAAGAAGAAGAAGATCAAACATAAAAATAAGTGGGTTTATTCACAAAAATCGTCAAATGTTGATGTGAAACCAAAATCCATGAAGCAAATTTAGTTTCCAAAGTAACAATCTCCAAGTGTTGCATTGAATTTGAAGTCAAAACTGAAAAGTGTTGATGGTTCCAAGCCAAGACTTTATTTCTTGCAAGGTTGGAATGTCGTTTTCTATAAGGAGTATGTCATCAACATACAATACTAGAAAGTTACTATACTCCCAGTAGACTTGACATACACACGTGACTCATCTTCACTCCAAGAGAAATCAAATTCTTTGAATTTCTCATGGAAGCAAAGATCCAACTACGATATAATTATTTTAATCCATAAATGGATTTCTCATGCTTATACACTCTATTAGGAAACTTTGCATCCATAATATCCTCTGGATGACTCATGTAAACATCTATAACCAACTTTCCTTTAAGGAAAGTGGTTTTGACATCCATATGCTATATTACATAATCATGAAAGGCATCTATGGCGAGCATTATCCTAATAGATTTTATCTTGGCCACTGGTGAGAGGGTCTCATCATAGTTAGTCCTTAGGGTTTAAAATAAATCCCTTCGCAAACAGTAGTGCCTTGAAATTGTATACCTTTCCATCCATGTTGGTCTTCTTCTTGAAGATCCATTTAGAACCAATTATCTTTCAACTAGGTTCTTGATCAAGCAATCCCAAACTTGGTTATCATACATGGACTTGATCTCTCTATCCATGGCCTCTTTCCACTTGGAAGCTTCAAGGCCTGCCATTGCTTCCTTATAGTTAGCTGGCTCATCCAAAATTACCAATGTACGATCACTGACAAACATGTCACCCTCTGTAGTTATATGGAAACCACATAACTCATGTGATATGCTAACTTTACTAGATTGGCGAAGAGGTTAGTGATTTGTCAATGGGTTCAACATAAGTCTCATCCTCTATTTGAGCGCTAGTATCTTCTAAGGTTCCTTCATTGGTTGACTCTTAAATCTCTTTAAGGTTAATGGTACTCCCACTGTCCTCTTTGCATATGAGCTCTCTCTAGTGAAAGACTCCTCTTCATGCTACAAAGACCACATTCTTACTACGTCTGTATAACAAATATCAAAAATACTTTTATGGGTAGCGAATGAAAATACATCTCTCACTTCTAGGTTATACTTTTTCATGAGTCTCTTATCTAACAAAAGCCTCATAACTCGAGACCTTGATATGTGCTAACGAGGGAACTTTCCTTGTCTAGATCTCGTGAGGTATTTTGACAAACTTCTTGGTAGGGACAAGATTGAGGATAAGGGTGGCTATCTCTAAGTCATACCCTCAGAAAGAAATGGGAAGAAAAGCTTGACTCATCATGGAATAAACCATTTCTAACAAGGTTCGATTATGCCTCATAGCCACACCATTAAGTTGTGGTGTCCTGGGAGGAGTCAGTTGTGAAATAATTCCACATTTCTTGAGATAGTTGTGTAGCTTAATATTAAGATGCTCTCAGGCTCTGTCAGATCAAAGCATCTTTATCTTCTTGCCTAATTGATTTTCGACTTCATGTTTAAACTCTTTGAACTTTTCAAAGGTTTTTGATTTATTATTGATTAAGTAGATATAACCATATTTCGTATAACCATCTATAAATGTCATATATAACTGATTAGCATCCCTTGTGGTGGATCTGAAGGGCTCACACACATATGTGTCTATTAAATCCAACAAACCCTTACTTTTTTACAAGATCCAGTGAAAATTGATTTTCTTATCTTCCCTAAAAGACAAGATTCACATTCATCATCTGGCCTTAACTAAAATAAATCCAACACTCCATCCTTTTGGAGTTGAGCGACACATTTCTTAATAATGTGCCCAAGACAACAATGCCACAAGTATGCTTTGTCTAAACCATTAGACGAATCAATATAAAATACATTATTACCTAAGCTATCAGCACAAATCACAGTTTCATATACACCATTACAAGGTAAAACTTTAAAATAAAAATGCCATTTTTATAAACCAAAATCGATCCATTCATGTCATTAAATGAATATCAAAAATCTTTTTTAAAAAGTGCATGAAAAGAAATAATGTTTTGAGTCATTTATGATGAATAACAACAATTAACTAAATCTAATGTAACATCACTACTAAGCATAAGACTATAAGTTCCAATCTTTGGTAACATGAGAAAATAGCCTATTGCCTATTATTAGATTCATCCTTCCATGCTACACCTCTTCACTTTCTCTTAGTTCCCGCAAATCAGAACAAATGTAAAAACCACATCATGTATCGAGGACCCTAGAATGAGTAAGTTGTGAGTTATTAGTTTAAATAGTCTAAATGCCTTCTGCAACAAGTGGTAAAAATTGGTCAGAGTTCCGCGGTCAAACAATCGTGAGCCGCTATGTATTGAGGACCAATAATGTGAAATTTTATGTTTATAATATCTATTAAAGATATTATATTCATAATTACTTTCAAAACATCTCAAACTACTCAAACCATCTATCGTTGAAAATTGAATCGAAAATGACAAAAAACTAACTCTATTCCTGACGTTAAAAATAAATTTTTTTGAATAAATTATGTTCTACTGATTTGGTGGATAGAATGATAGTCCGAAACGGACATCGTATAGAAAGTTACGCCTATTTCAAATTATAAAAATCAGTATTTATCTGATTTTTCTGAAACGAACCATACACTGGTTCATTTGGAATAGCTACGAACCTTGTAAATAACTTTTGAGCACATTTTTGAACTCAAACTACGGTTTATTATTTTATTTCATTTTTTATCATATTTTTAATCTCAACCAAAACCAGTTTCGAAAAATCCGTCGAATTCAGATCCAATTAATCACGAAAATTAAAATGCTATTTCACAAAGTTCTGTAAATCGGGATTGAATTTCGTATGTATTTCTGGAGTCACCTTGATCGGAACAATAAGTAGGCATATTCATATAGATTTTTTGTACATGTCAGAATCTAATAACATAAGAATCGTGAAAACGTGTGACAATTTCCTCATTAAAAATTGAAAGTACATTGCATATACTTGTATATATTTTTAAATACCTTTCTAATATATCTTTTAAACTAGATGACGAGCCCCGCGCTGCGGGGATTGGGATAAACAAATACAATCACTTTTGGTGTCCGCTGGTTCTTATCAATAAGAAGGATTGGATCGACAACTTAAATGCAATAAATAACAATTTACTTGTATTGATCGCATTATTGTAGAAATCAACCTAATGCTAAAAAAATGTTATAAACATTCAACATACGGTTTTTTTTAATAAGTTAATGCCGAAAAATATGAAAATGAACATCACAAATCAATAACTATAAATTTTAGAGATAAGAAAAAGAAAAGGGTTATTTATAATTTCAGACAAATTACTTCTCATTGTTTTCTTTCACTGATTAATACACTCACTTAACAACCTTTTCTAACTAATTTCATCTAACATAATAGACTCCCTCAAAACCACTTATTAAACCCAAATTCTGCTTGACTTTGACTTTTCCTACTTTGACATTCTAGAATACATGAATCTCAAAGGAGGTCCAACAGAGACATGTTTCTTTCTTTCTTTCCCATAAGGGTTGTCTGGATAAACGATTTTAAAAAGATATTTTTGAAAATGGCATCACATTTGGGGGAAGTGGAAAACAAATCGAGGGAAAATTTGTAAAGAGTTAGGACTTAATGGGGAAAGTATGTAGAATTTGTACCTGAGTTTGGTGATCATCGCTTGTAACAATATTCCCAACCCTTCTAAGTGCAGAAATGATTACTGAAGAAGACGGATGTTTGAAGAACAAAATTGAAATAAAATTAGTCAAATTTTCAAGCATTTCAATCAATAAATTTCAAGCAAACAACACCAAAAGCATCTCCAATGCAAGACGTTTTATAATGACTTGTTGATATTGCCACGTCAACATTCCAAAAACCTATTCAAACATAAAAAAAACTTACAACAAAATTTTAGATATTTCCAACTCAGGAGCCTTGTAAACCCGCAGCTGTATGGATAAAAAATGAAACAGAAAACTAAAATGAATAAAGCTTGAAATTGGAAAATTCTAGGGTTGAAACGTACCCAAACGATGTTCTTGACGCATGAACTTCGGATTGTAGATTACTCTTCAATATAACAATTTTAGTCGTTAAATTTCAGTTTTTACATACTATTGTGGCTACAACATAATAAAAACTATGCAAAATGTTTTAAAAATACCATTAAACTAAAAAAGACATGAAATAATAACAAACTATCACTTCTATTTTTAAAACCGTAACTTTGATTCTTGTAAGAACAAATATATAATCAAATCACAAAAAGATATAAACACAAATAAAGAAAGTTAAAAATAGTACCATTTTGAATCTTCGGCTTAAGCCTTTATCTCTTAGAATGTTCCATCATGGAGTTAACCATTTTCAAGCCTCGTCCCAATTCCTAAGCCTAGTATTCAACTACTTTATTATACATGTAACTTATAAGTTAACAAAATAAGTTAAAAAAAGATTACAATTGATTAATATTCCTATAATTTATTTTCCAAGTTTTTTTTCTTCAAAATACCAATTTTACCCTTCAACAATTTATGTTAAGAATCATAATCTAAAAGGACTTCCGAAGGAGTAACAATCGGCCGTTTGTAATAGAAGATGGAATGGAATCCAATTATAAAAACTAAACATCTTTTTAATCTTTATTAATATAAAAATAAAGATGAACATAAGAATGCATCACCTGAAGTTTATGTAATGCATGTGACATTGATCTAAAAGCATCCATGAGAAGTTCGTTCTGTTTCTCCAAGTGTCTACAAAAAAATAACAAAATTCAATACTGTAGGTCATACAAGATTAAAAATAATAAAGAAAACTTTCTTTAACATCTGCCCAGTGTATTTAGGATCCACCAAATGCAGATTCTGAAAAAAAAAAAAAAACATACTTGGTATTAGGCTTGTCATGATTGAAAAGCTTATGTTTGAATAAGCTCTACCAATAATTTTTCATCATTACTCCAATACAACTATCAAATATTATGATTTTTAGGCCTGAAAATTGAAATATGTTTTCATCATTACCTACTCATAGGGCTATTGCCAACTTGTGATGGAGAAGATGATTCATGAAGCAACATCAAAACCCACACTTTTTTTAAATCAGTCAAAACCCAAAAATAAGAGAATAAGACCAATACTGAAAATCAAAATCAAGACCCTAAATAACTAAAGCAAAATCAGTACACAAATCTGTAAACTATAATCAAAACCACATCGCAAACCATATTTGTGTAGCATAACATCTACCAGGTTTGCTTTGGGCAACCATATGCATAGAGATTAAGCATAAAAAATAAATGAAATTAACATGGAAACTTACATCCATCAAAGTCACTGGTGAGACTGGTGAGAAAGGAATCAAACTAACCCAACAGTGATGCTTGTCTGCAATCGTCTTCATCAAGCCCTAATCTCAGGTCCAGATGAGGCGGTGGTGAGAAAGGAATCTTCCTCCATTCTCGTTTGAGTGATTGGAGTGAGTCCGGTGGGAGCGATGGTCTTCATCAAGCCCTAATCTCAGGTCGGCTGATGGTGGTAGTGATCGAGGTAAAAAAACGACGGCGGTGGCATTGGCCTCTGTCAGCGTTTTCTTGGGTTGCTTCATTGGAATATTGGAGTGAACTCATTCCGTCACCGCCTTAGGGGGCAAAAAAAAAAACAGCAGGAACCGAACGAACCAAACAAAACTGAACACAAACCAAAGATTTTACTTGCAAGTACACAAACGAAGAGAAGAAAGAAAATGGAGAAGATGGATACGGCAAAAACTGAAACAAAAAGCAAAGGCGTCGGCTATGGCGGAGCGATAGAAGCGAACTCAGCGACCGATCGACTGCACTCTTCGATGGTATAATAGAGGAATCGACAAGTCGGAACTCCTATGAGTTCGATTTGTGTGTGGAAGAGTGGAACGATCGGGAAGCAGAGGAAAAAAAAAACAGAAGGTCTGGATAAGGAACGGTGGAAGGAAGAAACTGTAAGGATCGATTACCTACAACTGTAAGATAAAATGACCGGCAAAACCGGCATTGTTCCTAAGAAGGTCCTCATTTAAAATATATATATATATATATATATATATATATATATATATATATATATATATATATATATATATATATATATATATATATATATATATATATATGATAAAGTGAATATACCTAACAACCTTATATAAGTTTAGGTACCTAACTCCATAATACTACATCGGTTTGTATCATATTTACATTGTAATTGCCTAAGGTTCTTAAACTTCAACCACATAACTTGATTACTTCCAAAATCATTGGACTTTCAACAATATCTTTCTTTTACATCACGTCTTTCTATCGAATACCACCTGATGGGCTTCATATCCTACCGCTACAAATGAAAGGATGTAGGAGATATATAATGATGAATTTTCAAATTTTTTTTATGTAAATCAAGTTTAGGGATGAAGTTTAAGAATCTTGGATGATTGCAATGAAAATTTAATGCAAAATGACGTAGTTTGATGAGGTTAGGTACCTAAACTTATATAAGGTTGTTAGGTATATTCACTTTACCATATATATATATATATATATATATATATATATATATATATATATATATATATATATATATACTAAAAATCTATTTCATATACAATAATCAAGAATACACCAAATTCTTTTTCTAACCCTCCAAATAAATTACATATATTTCATTGTACAACCAAAATCATCTTAGGCTGTGTTTGGCGCGCCACAGCTAGCTGCTAAGCTAGTTTATTTTTCGAGTTTTTTTATGTTGTCGTGTTTGGTAAGCCAAAAAGTAGCTGATAAGCTAGCTTTTTGAAAAGCTACTTAGACTAGCTTTTTAAGAGTTTCTTTTTTAAATTTTCCAAATACACCCCTTAATTAAGTATAGAAACACATATTCTTACATGTCCTTATATGTAATTTTATATATTTCAGCTATCTTTTCAACTAATTTTACCAAACGTTATTTTTTATCAGCTAGCTTTTCACCTATCAGCTAGCTTTTCAGCCATCAGCAAAATTTTCAGCTAATCCGCCAAACATAGCCTTAATGCTATTTAAAACTTGGAAAATTAGAGAGATAATAAAAAAAAACTTTTGTACAAAACAACGGAGAGTGATTTCTCTCATACATCACTTTTCTTCTCGTTCCTTAGATTGAAAGGTATGGGTACCAACGAGTTATAACGCGGGTGACGTGGCGCATGATGACGGCGTCGTAACGGGGGGAACACCGCCCCCCCTATCTCGTTGCTTCTCGTTATTTGAATCTCGTTGGCACGGAGACGAGTAGAAACGGGCAAAAAATTAACCGTTTGAAAAATATTACCGTTTGAAAACGGTCAAATACATTAATAAAAAAAAATAACCTTTTTACATCTATATATATATATATATATATATATATATATATATATATATATATATATATATATATATATATATATATATATATTTACATATACTCATTTCATTTCAAATCTTTCTATATTCTTATTTCTTTTCTAAAAAAATGGAGCAAAACCAAAACACCTCCCCATCATCAAACCCAAACACAACCTCGCCTCTCGGGTTTGCCGGTTATGAAGGTTATTTCAACCTTTTATCGACTCAAGGCTCACCACAGATCCCATACCAAGGCGCAGCTTTCAGCCCCGCTTCACCGCCACTACAGTTTCCCAACTCACCTTTCTTTCAACAAAATCAAGGCGGTCAAAACCCAAATTTACAACAAAATCTTTTCCTTTCTCTTTGCTTCGATGCAACAACAAACCAACCAACCATCGCCTACGACACAACAATCGGGTGAAGTGGAAGCGGGAGGTAGTAGGAACAAGAAAGGGAAAGGGAAAGGAAAATCAAAAGGGAAATCAATAGCGGTGGAATCTGAAAATGCAGACGTTCCACATTGGTGGACACCGGAAGAGGAATACGCTTTGACGACGGCTTGGTGTGCTACTTCAAAGGACGAACTTCGCGGAAATGGAATAAAAAAAGGAGCTTATTGGGGGGCGGTGCTCGACAAGTTTCACGCTATTTTAAAGAAAAATCTGTATCGCAACAACGACATGTTGAGCAGCAAATGGAGTATGATAAGTAAGCGGTGCATCAAATTCAACGGTATTTACAACCGGATTGCGGCGCAACAACAAAGTGGAACCAACGACTTTGATTTGTTCAAAGCTGCTAAGGAACAATATCGGGTCGAAATGGGTCATGTTTTCGACTTTGAAAAATCATGGGAATTGTTGCGAGCGGATCCAAAGTGGAATAAAACACCTACATCGTCGGAGGTTCAATCCAAAAGGTTTCGCAATTCTAGTTCGGTCGACGTGTCGGACGCACGGACTAATATCGACCTAAACGCCGATGACGATGAGATCCCGGATGATATCCAAGAGATATCCCCACCACGACGACCGCCCGGACGCGACAAAGCAAGGCGCGCTGCAAGACATGCGGAGGAGGTGGAGACGAGAGCAAAAGATGCGACAGAAATGAGAGCGAAATTCGACGAACATAATTTGTTAATAAAAGAAAAAAAATGACTTGAAACGTTGTCATTTGGAATTTCTGGAAAGTCAGGCACGGGAGAAGCGGGAGCAAATAGAAAGGGAACTAATGACACAACAGTTGTCAATTCTTCGGACAAGCGAGGATGGTTTAGCACCTGCTGATCTAGCGGTGCTACAAGCAATGAAGGAACAAATTAGGAAAAAATATTTGGGTTGATTGTGTGGTATTTAGTAGTGATTTCAATGTTATTTTAGTTATTAATTTAGGTTTAAAATTATGTTTTTTTATTGTAATCGGATTTTAGATTTTAAATATTATGTCTTTTTTTTTTTGTTTTTAAAATTATATATTTTATAAAAAAATATATATTAGTTATTAAAAAAACGCAAAAAGAAAAAAAAAACGAAAACAAAAAAAAAGTAAAAAAAAAAAACGAAATAGTAAAAAAAAAATACAAAAAAAAAATATTTATTTTCAAAATGTTGGTGTTACGATGTAATTGTATCTTGTTGCCCATTTCCTCCCTTGGTGTTATAACACCACTGCTTATGCTTATGTGACATGTGAGTGGTGTTGCAGCTTGTTGCCTCCACCAATGCTCTTACATTACTGATAATGGGAAGAAGGATCGACGACCTTTACCGGCGATTGCAACCCACTCTCCACCTTTGCCCAGTGATTCCACAGCTAAACACCCCCTTGAGCTCGTTGTTTTGCTGCTTCCCTTCTCCCATCTATCAAGTTGTTTATCCCTTCCTCTTTGCTCGATCGAACTCCTCATAACTACCCTCGTTTGCTGATGATTCGATTTCCGATAAACCTTCCTTACCCTTTTACGTTTTGCTGCTGATCGGAGCAGAAAATGAATGAAGACACCAGAGTTAGCCTTCTTCCGGCACCCCTCTCGTGATTTATATCCACCTTGTTCTCGTTCCAGTCTATTTTCATCTATGATCAGACGAGAAATGGAGGTTTCATTACCCCTTCCTCCCATATTCTTTCCGTCGAAACTCAACCTGAAAAACCCACTTCGATCGCTGCCACTGCTGCACGATTCTTCAGCCGGCGACGAGAAGGAAAGTAGATGAAAAGAGCCACCGGATCTGCCCCTTCGACGATCTAATCGAAGATGAAGGTTTGCCGGAGATTGCTGCCCCTCGTGTTTCTTTCTCTGACTTCCATCTTCTCTCTTCTCCGGCCAAGCTGAGCGCCAACGTTACTCCTCTAGTCTGCCACTGACCCGCCGATACTCCAATTTGACTGCTTCGATCGACCGTTTCCTTGTTCGATCCGATGAGACGAAGAAGACGCCACCCTTTTTGTACTTTTGGTGAATGTGCCAACACCAGTCCCTCCAATATAGTTGTAAAATTAAAATCAACCCAATTTGCAAATTTAATCAAAAACAGACCTTCTGTTTGTATAGTTTTACCAAATCAGTTCCTCCCATTTGATTATTTGATAAAAATAGCCCTTTTTGCTAGTTAAGCTACTAAGCAGTCCTTCATTTGTTGTTAAAAGATCAAAACTTTTTATTTATTTTGTTTAAATCAATACAAGCAGTCCCTTTTTGTTTATATCAATACAAAATAGTTTCGAAAGGCTTTCAAAGTTCATGGGTATCAAGTGGTGGTTTCTCATATAAAGCGTCACCAAGATGAACAAGACGAACCAGATCGAGATCACGCATTGAAAGTGAGTGGTTACGACCCATTTTTAAACATTCTCGGGGGAAATACATGTGCTCACATGTCTTATTTATGCAAAACTCTCATAAAAATCATATCTTGGTTATAAATATTACCAGTTAAAAAATATTTTGTTTGAGGAAAACTCGATATATTCTTATGTTATAGTTGTTTGAAAAGAAAGTTTACCATACCTTTTTACTAGAAAGAAGTTACGATAAATGGTTAATTGTGCATCATAAAAAATATGCCATGTAATACTATCACTCATATGGTATTCAAAGATCATAACTTATATATATATATATATATATATATATATATATATATATATATATATATATATATATATATATATATATATATAAACGTTATAAACATTATAACATGAAAATTATATATGTAGTTATATATACTACTATGAGATTTACCATTTATTTAAACGAGCCTCGTATACTTTAATGTATATACTTATCGTACATACTCGGATTTTTATAAACTCTATTCATTGTTAATCATTTTGTCTAGAGACTTATCCACGTATAAGTTAAGGCTATCCAATCTCAAATGTTACGCCCTGGATGCTTATCCACGTATAAGATAGGCCAGGTTATGCATGTACATTAGTTAATGGTTTTATAGTGAGACGTTATTCATTAGCAAAGTATAAACACTTAGCATAAGCATACACACTCTACTATATCCGTTGATCTTTGGAGCGAGATATTTATGTATAGATCTATATGGGTTTGACACCCCCACCTGCGGTTGCTAGCTACAACCACAATGGCCAAGTTGAAACGGGTGATTACTATCTACAGTCATTTCTACGACGTCCAATGAGGCATTGTAAGGGTACTTCAATCACATAGCTCGGTTATAGGAGTCATTATAAACATTAAATGGATCCTTTTCTCCCTCCAAAAACCATGGATTTGGTTTCTCTCTCTACAAACCATGGAGTTGGTTTCTCGCACTACAAACCATGGACTAGGTTTTTCGCACTACAAACCATGGATTTGGTTTCTCGCACTACAAACCATGGACTTGGTGATTACTATCTCGTGAAGTGTTTTTGGCAACCTTCTTTGTAGGGACTAGATTAAGGATATGGGTGGCAGTCTCTAAGGCAGACCCCCATAATGAGATTGGTAACGAAGCTCGACTCATCATGGAACGAACCATGTCCAACAAGGTTCGGTTGCGCCTCTCAGCCACACCATTAAGTTGCGGTGTCCTAGTGACATCAACTGTGAAACAATTCCACATTCCTTAAGATAGTCTAGGAACTCGATACTAAGATACTCACCACCCCGATCGGATCAGAGCATCTTTATCTTCCTGCCTAGCCGATTCTCCACTTCTTGTTTAAACTCTTTGAATTTCTCAAAGGTTTCTGACTTGTGCTTGATTAAGTAGACATAGCCATATCTACTGTAATCATCAGTAAAAGTCACATAGAAGCGATTAGTATCCCTTGTAGCGGTTCTGAAGGGCCCACACACATCGGTGTGTATGAGATCTAACAAACCTTCACCCTTTCACAAGTACCAGTGAAGGGTGACTTGGTCATCTTTCCAAGTAAGCAAGATTCGCAAGTGTCATCCGACCTTAAGTCAAATGACTCCGAAACTCCAGCCTTTTGGAGTTGGCCTATGCGCTTCTTGCTGACATGTGCAAGACGACAATGCCACAAGCATGCTTTATCCAATTCATTGGAAGAATCGATATGCAACACATTATTTCCGAAGTTGTGTACAACATTCACAGTTTCATATACACCATTACAAGGTAATGCTTTAAAATAAAAAACACCATTATAATAAGCATTTATAGCACCAATTTCTTTATCAAATGAAAAACTATAGCCTTGTTTGTACAAACCATGAAAGAAAATAATATTTCTCGCCATATCAGATGAGTAGCAACAATTATTCAAATCTATTTCTAACCCACTACTAAGCAATAAAGAGTAAACTCCAATCTTGGTGATAGGTGAAACCTTCCTATTCCCCATGATCAAGTTTATCTTCCTGTGCTCCATATCCTTACTTCTTTTTAGGCTCTGCACATCAGAACAAATGTGAAATCTATAACCTGTGTCAAGAACCGAAGAGTTAGAATGTGATGAGTTTTTAGATAGAATAGTATAAATACCTGCATGGGTAGGTTTAACCTTCCCATCCTTGACAACTTGGAAGTATTTGGGGCAGCTTCGCTTCCAATTCCCTTTATCGTGATAGTAGAAACGCTCTGCTTCTTTAGGAATGGAAGAAGGAGTAGAAGAGCTAACCTTGGTACCACCCGAAGAGGATCCATTAAGAGACTTTCCCTTGCGGATCTTTGAGGGAGCCTTCCTCTTCTTCCCTTTCCCTTGTCCAATTGCCAGAATAGGGGCAGTTGCGGTAGGAGTAGAAACAACATTTTTACCTTTGAGACCACTTTCAGCGGTCCTCAAAAGCCCTTGAAGTTTGCTGAGTGTGACCTCCTCCTTGTTCATATGATAGGTCATCTGGAACTGATCATAACATGGAGGTAAGGAGTGTAGAATGATATCTATGGCCAGCTCCTCAGGAAGGTTCACATTTAATTTCAGCAAACGGTCCACAAACCTTTGCATTTTCTGCAAGTGGGACGTGATGGGTTCACCATCCTTTATCGTTGTTGTAATCATGGAGCAGATGATTTCATAGCTCTCTTGACGAGCACTCTTATGGTATCTATCCATCAGGTCCTGGTGCATCTCAAAAGGGTAGAAGTCCTCATAGGACTTTTGGAGTTCAGCTGTCATGGTGGAAAGCATGATACAAGCTACCTTGGTGGCATCCTTCTCATGTGCCCTAAACTCTGCGATCTCCTCAGGAGTAGCAGAAGACTCATCAATTTCCTTTAGCTCCTTATTAAGGACATATTCCTTGTCCTCATAGCGCGTGACCATCCTGATGTTCCTAATCCAATCATTGAAATTAGTACCATCAAAGATGACTCTCACACAAAGGTTCATGAGAGAGAAGGAGCCAGTAGGGTTTGAGCCAGAAGCAGTGTTGGAAGACATCTGAAAAAGGAATAAAGACAAAGTTTAGATTAGATAAAGAGTCCTTAATATAACACCCAAAACGAAATATTAAGGCTAGGACCCAATACATTATTTTACAAATTGGAAGAGGGATGTTGTAATCCAATTTGCAAAATATTTGAAGGTAGGTAAATGACGATTTACCAATTTCCACCATGAAAACTAAATAGTTATTAAATTTTAATTGGATTGAAATTCCTAGATCCTTTGAGATTCATTGAACAATTCAATGGGATGTTTAAATCTCGATTATGCTCTTCAGGTTTGTGACTGGGATACCGAGGATCACAAACAAGGTGTGAATAACCATGCAAAATGTGCTTGGTACTCCTGATATCATTTATCACCCAATAAATGTGCCGGTTAACCACACACGCTCCATTGATCTTATGATAAAAATCGAGCCACCCTTACTAGTCAAAGTTAATGTTCTGGTTAACCACACATGCTCCATTAACGACTTGGCAAGATGCAAAGTGCAATTTTCATGGATTAGCATCAATTTCACATTTTCCTAAAGTAACTAAGATTGGGAATTTATAAAAGGTTTAGTTACTTTATTGCTATTATTATACTTAACGAGAATTATAGTCCTATCCAATACGTTCGGCTAACAACCCTGCACCGATCAAGGAAGCGGTGGGTGAGAGTGGACACACATTAAACTGGCATTTAATAGGCAGTAACCTTATACCCCCTTATAGACCGGCTTCATGAATGAGGTCTACTAACGTTAAGACTGACTTGTCTTATACATACATACATACATACATCATACATATATATATATATATATATATATATATATATATATATATATATATATATATAACCTATAATATTATAATAGTATAAGGGTTGAATTTTAAACTTTTAAAATTCTAATGTTTAGAATTAAAGTATGCAAAAATCTAACTTTACAAATTCCAAAACTTGAGGGCAAGTTTTGAAACTTGTCAAAACTTTTCAAGTCCATAACCTATGAGTTTTAATGCCTTTTAAAGAAGTGACTTTTCATTTACCATAACTTGAGGACAAGTTATGGAGAACATCAAAGGCCATTAAGATCATCAATTAAACTAACAAGCATGTCAAGTAATATCGATGATCTAGATTAAAATCATATGAACAAGACAATTTATATCTAACAAATTTCATGTAATTAGCCTAACCATATAAACTAATACAAAACATGAAACTTTGATGATTATATTTTGAATTGGATAAGCATGATCATTAGCACATTAAAAACAGGTTTATAAGTTCAAAAAAAGTTTAGGGTAATGATCCTAGTCCAATTTCAGCTTTAAAACTCAAATTCTGCATTCTGGAGCACCAACTCGTCAAGTGCATGAACTGACTCGACGAGTTGGTCAGTTTATAGCGGTGACTCGGCGAGTCCATTATCCAAAAAGCAGAAAATCGATTTTTTCAAGCTTTGAAAACAAGTAGCACCAAGTATAACTGAAAACAAGCCTAGGCTTTTATACCACTGAAGGTTTTGAGCATTCAAACAGTCTTAAGGTGTACATGCTACCCTAGATACATTGAATCTATGTTTTCTCTATTATACATGCAAACTTTCATTTTTCCAAGATATCACTCTAACTAGCATACTATGGAGTATATACACTATGAAGATCTAGTTAGAGGACTTACCTTTATTGTAGCTTTCAAACCTTAAGTCTTTAAGAGCCTAGCACCCCAAGTGTAATGCCTCAAATGCTTCACACAACACCACCAACAATGGAGGAACTTGAGAGGAGACTATTTGCACTCACAAAATCGGCTAGCACTCTTGTATATCTCTTAGGTGCCGATTTTGGTAGCCATGAGGTTCTTTATAGTGTGACACAACTAGCGTTACACCATGCAAACCCTAATATGCATGATTTTCCACATTCCTCATGCTTCATGGGTTTTAACCTCCATGGAGTATCCATGGGTCACCACATGGGTTTAGCGCAACATAAAGAACTATGGATCATAAGCCCACTATATAAGAATAAAGGATTTACACAATCAATCCCCATATATTTAATTAGTCTCTTTTGATCACAAAATTAATTCCAAATTAATTCTTGATCAGTACTAATTAAATAACATGATTTCATATTAATATATTAGAACTTATATTATATTAATAAATATTGAATATCCTCTTCTCAAAAGTCCATCCTTACAAATTGTTCCGGTGCCATGCAACCCAAATGGACCATGCTACTCTCGGCTCAAGTACATACCAATTATAGTTATGGGCTTAGACACTAAATCCAACAACCCTAACATACAAACCCTAAAATACTTGTCAAGACAAAGTCTAAGTGCATTAGGCTTGAGTTAACCTACTCTCTGATACCACTAATGGGTTTCGAACCTATCAAAGATCAACCATTAGGCAATAGAAACAACAAATAATTCTAATCTAAGACTCAAAACACAAGATCTAACTCAACTATCCATGCAACTTATAGAAAATAGTATAATAGACTAGAGAACCCAACATAGAGTTCTTTTTCTAAAATCGGACCCACGACACAAGATACAATTCGATATAAGTAATCCGCGAACTATGAGCTTCAAAGAGAATAGAAATCTAGATTTTATGGTTGACCACGACATGGAGAACAACCTTCCTTAATGTGAAAATTTCAATTCAGGATTTCTTAGGGTTTTTGAGGATTTCGAACTTTGAGGCTAAGATGTATTTTTCTCATGTATCAAAATCGGATTTGGAGCCTCTATTTATAGGGAGGTGATATTAAACTCTCGAGATAATTACCAAATTTAATTATAATTATCTATGGAATTCAAATCCAACTGGATAGTTCTATATTCCTTTATTTACTATTAATTAATTAACAAAATAAGTCACTTAAAGAAAGATATTTTCATATCCGCGTTATTTTGCTCTTGCGTGTAATCCAAAATGACACTACTATCAATAGTAATATTAGCAGTTTTTAATGGCTATGGGCATTATTCTCCATCGTATGGAGGC
This sequence comes from Lactuca serriola, assembly GCF_051521515.1. Classification (NCBI taxonomy): domain Eukaryota; kingdom Viridiplantae; phylum Streptophyta; class Magnoliopsida; order Asterales; family Asteraceae; genus Lactuca; species Lactuca serriola. The sequence continues at coordinate 115,512,652 of NC_136409.1, read as the reverse complement.
TATAAGTAGGCTTTGTTGGCTTCAAATAGAAGATGATTGCCGAATTTTAGGGTTAAGGTACTTAAATACTTCATAACTTTCATTTTATGCCCTTAAGTGTGAGTAAATGACTCCATGACCCATGTATATGATCAAGTATCATTTTCTTGCTCTTGGACCCCTGAAAGTTAACTTTGAACATTCCAAAAGTAGATTAACAATGGTATATACCAAAAAACTAACCACGATAACGGAATGGGAAAGTTCGGGTCGTTACACAATTACATCGAAGATATGGGAAAATGCAGATGCCAAATGCACAAAAGTTTCCATAATTTGGATTGAAAAGAATAGTAATTAATATTGAGACTTATTGTCGAGAAGCTTTGTTGGCAGTCGATTTATGATGTAAGTATCAGAGCTAAAAGCATGTGTTCAGAAGGTAGCTAGAACATGAGCACTAAACATCATAGCTAAACCAATTTGAGCGATATGATGGTGATTTCTTTTAGCCTGACCATTTTTGTAACGTCCCAAAAATTTCATTTTTTAAAACACATACTTAGCAAAACATTAGAAATAAAACATTCACCGATCGTATCATTTCATAAAATATGTGCGTGTCTGGAAACTAGTTTATAAAAACATAACAATGTCAAAGTACAAATCCCCAGGAAGATCTCATAGTGCGGAATACAAAGCGTGTGTGTGATGTGCCGCTACTGCGCCAGCTCCTTCCCCTTCGAAGAAGAGGTACCTGAAACCAAAACCGAAAACTGTAAGCACGAAGCTTAGTGAGTTCCCCCATCATACTACATACCATACAATCACATATCATACATACTGCCAGGCAATTCTGGGGTGCCCAACCTACCCGGTACGGCCATTCTGGGGTGCCGACCTACCCGTGTCAAGTCGTTCTAGGGTGCTGACAACCCATGTCAAGCCATTCTGGGGTGCTGACTACCAATCGGTCCTAACAACCGATCCTCGGGGACTATTTCACCCCCTACTACTACTATCACATATATCATAACATAACATTTTATCAGACATATCTGGGGTGTCCGATCTACCCTTCGGTCCTAATGACCGAACTTGGGGACTATTCCCCTCGTACTACCACTATCACATATAACATATCATGCCAGCATATAAACATATCAGGTAGTAGCAAACCTAGATGATATCACAAAGAAAATCATCTAACATACAACTCCTACTGGTGGGCCGACATTGTGGCCGTAGACCCACCGCTACTGGAAGGTAACTCACCTCAAAGTAGCTGCTGATCTGCATGGGAACTGAGTGTCTTCTTCTACTGCTGCCCCGGAAATCCTCCGACTATAATTCCCACAAAACACTCAGTCAAATACTGCTAATCGACCTCAGGGTAAAATGACCATTTACCCCTAACCAAACCAAGAGTCAAAGTCAAAGTCAACTTCCAGTTGACCCGACTCGCCGAGTTGGATTGCCAACTCGTCGAGTCCCTATCCATTCGGTTTGTCATAATCCCGTCTCTACCCATCGAGTTAGGCATTGACTCGACGAGTTTTTCTTCTAAACCAATGTCCAATAGTCATTCATCCTACTTGCCGAGTTGTATGAACAACTCGTTGAGTTCGTCTTCATCCGAAGAACAATCTATGCTGAGACTCGTCGAGTTGAATGAACAAATCGCCGAGTCTGTTCTTGAGACAAGAAGATTGCCTTGAACTCGCCGAGTCAGGGAATTGACTCACCGAGTTCCTTCATGAGTGAGTCTGGCTTCCGACCACTTAGTCACATCCCATGACTCACTACTCTACCCAACAAACATGAAACGGTGGAAAACTCGGGGACTCGCGACTCGACTCGCCGAGTCCGATAAACGACTTGCCGAGTCTTTCACATGCAAATACTATATACTCGATTTTGCTTGAATCCAACTCATGCCATACATAGATCTGGGTTCTTAGGGCTTGATTAACACGTAAAGTTTCCAACTTTACGTGTAAATAAACACCGATGAAGGTTTTAGGGCTCAAAATGCACTAAAAGAGTAAATCTAGGGCTTTCATGCAATATGGCTTCATAAAGGCAGTGGATCCGAGCTCCTGGAGCTCAAACAAGCCTAGATCTAAAGGTAAATCAGCTTATTACAGACCCTAAACCATACCCAAGCTTGGAAATGGCTCAAGAAGGACTTTAATGGAGCTCTAAAGGGACTATAAGCATGAAAATAGGGGGAAACTGAGTTATACCTCAAGGAAATCTCGGAAATAACACCAAGATGTCTGGTCTCCTTCCCCTCCTCTTGATCTACTCTCCTTTCTCTCTCAAAGCCTTCAAGTGATCACACCAAGCACTTCAATCTCACAAGGAACGATGTTAGAACGATATATGTGACATCCCCAAAATCACGGCCAGAAAAGACCGATTTTGTTTATGCTTTGTTTAAAAATCAGAGTAACATTTTAAATAAAAGTGTTGCGGAATTTGTCCCAAAACAAAATACGATAAAGATTTATCAAAAGCATTTCCATAGAAATGTATTTCATTAAAAGACTTGGGATGTCATGTTCGTACAGATCAAAAGCATAAACAGTACAATATAAGCCTTACTACATTATTTCATATTTACAGGCCTATATCCGTAATCCCTCGTCCAAACATCATATCTATGCTCAGGCGCTACTACCTGTAATACATAAAACTGAGTGGGTCAGGCTTGGGAGCCTGGTGAGCACATATGGTTTTCCAACCCACAATAAATAAGTTTATTAATTCCATCAATCAACAATAACCCGATTACCCATTCCCGTTATCCTCACATTACGTCCCTAAACACCTATCATAAGGGACCTATCCTAAGGATCATCATCGGGATGGACACTACTGCTAAGGGGGTTCCTTAGCAATAAATGTCCTAAAGGCAACCATGTGGGGGATGGAGTACACCGGCTAACATGTGACAACCCAAGTTGTTCTGTTACCGTTAACGGAATATTCTACTGTATAAAAGTTCCGTTACTTAGAGGGCGTCAATTTAATAAACATTCCATTTTGGTTGCAATTAACATGCCGTTAAGTCGTGATAAAAGGAAATAAAAACACAGGACACACATTTCCATTTATTTGGAAAATGTCAAATTTTATTATTACGACCACTAAATCGGGTGCGACCAAAAGCCCCGTTTAACGGCAGTATCGGGTAAAATCCCACTGAGCCCCGACTCAAAACCCTATATAAGGGTGAGTGGAGTCTATTGGAGACTTTTTACACTCTCTCTCTATACTTTCTCTCTAGACCCGTTTTCGCCCCGAATCCGCAACCAAACACTTCCAAATTGTAAGTACGCTTACCCTAGCTTGTTCTAAACATTACTAGCTGTAGTTATAGCCCAAAAACCACCCAAGAAGGCATGGGATAAGGAGTTTACGGCCCAGGAACACTCTAGGGCCGTAAACCCCTAAAATGGTGCCAAACATGCCTTTAAACTTGCCCTTAAGCTTGGAAATAAATTAAGGGAATTGCCTAGGAGTGTTTAAACATCAAAACACAATGATTTAGGGCATAAATGAGATTTTACGGCCCAAACACATGCTTAGGCCGTAAACCCCTCAAAACCTTGTCAAAATGCCCCAAAAACACTCCCAAACCACCCTAGGGCTTAACACGTAATTTAGGGACTTAGTATCTTGGGTTTAACACAATTAAACACAATGAAATGAAAAAGGAAAAAGGAGTTTACGGCCCAGGTGTATACCAAGGCCGTAAACACCCCTAAATGTGCCCAAAAGTGTGGGTTTTGCCCCCCAAATGGCCTTAGACATTTACCATAAAATAATAGGAAGGATTTAAGGGTTTAAACACAAGAAATGAAGGGATTAAAAAGGAGTTTACGTCCCAAGCAATTTTCTAGGCCGTAAACTCCCCAAAACTCATTCAAATGATAGATTTAATCCCCCAAAATAGCATCATACTTCATTATAAATGGCTAGCAAGGCAATAGGGGCTTTAAACTTCCCAAAACTCTAAGGGTGAGAGTTTACGGCCATAAACTCCCTTAGGAGTGTCCCTAGGCCGTAAACTCCCATATAGAGCCCTTAGGAGCCTTGAATCCACTCATGCCTTTGAGGAAAAATGTTTAGAATAATTCCATGATGCAAGTAGAAGCCTTAAACACCCTAGAACTCATCACCATGATTTTACGGCCGTAAACTCATGGTGAGATGTCCCTGGGCTGTAAACTATGTAATAAGGGTGTATTCTTGGATAGTAAGCTCCATTCCTTAGCCATACGCACCTTTAGACACTACCCGGGACACCCAAACAGTTAGCCAAAGTGTTTTCCGCTCTTGTGAGCGCGTATATTTATTTAATTAGTATTAAATATACTAATTGTATGTGAACATATGTTAAATAGGTCATTGTGTGTGCTCAAGTCCTTGCGTGACATCGAACGCCCAAACGACACCTTCGTTGGACCTACTTACACCAGGTGAGTTCATACCCCTGAATGAACCTTTTAAATGCTTTTAAATGTTTTATAGGGGGGAATACAAGTTAAACATGTCAGTTATCGTATCAATCACATGTGATTGATAACCCGCATGCACAAGATTCTACTACTTTACACTGTTGTACCGAGTAGGACACTATAATGATTTTTACTTATTTCATAACTTTTACTTATACTGATTTATCCAAATTCATTCTAAATTGGTTTATGAAAGATTCTCTAAGGTTTTTAAACATATTTTACAAAAGAATACAATTTGTGATTTTCTCTATACATAAAGGCTTTTCATCAAAGATTTCCTTTTTCGACGTATACTTTTACTTGTTAGATACTGCTGCTTCGCTTATACTTATTTTATACTCCTACTCGGTAGCGCTTTCACTTATACTTGTAGTCGCTTATACCTGATGACGCTTATAATTATTCACGCTCTTACTTAGTGATACGATTCTTCTTCACTTATACTTGATAACGACTCTACTTCACTTATACTTGATACGTTTTGCTTCACTTATTATCGCCTCTACTTCGTGATACGCTTATACTTGTTCGACACTTCTACTTCACTTGCGACCGCTTCTACTTCACTTGTTAAACACTTCTACTTCTCAAAGATCACTTCTACTTGATACACACTCAGTCGTAGTTAGATGTATGTCTGTGCTTATATAGGTACATATAAGTAATGATTGAAAGACTTAGGAAGGCTCGTCTGCCCTATTTCCTTTTCTTCGTTGCGATGTGGTCTGGTGGGATCGGATGGCCGTCCGAAGGTCGTTTGACTCATTAGTTATATATTATGTATATGAGTATGGACATATAGGAATTCTCTAGTCAGTTCAGTTAAAAGTCTCTACCTCTACTCTATACTTACATTAGAAACCCACTATTGGGAAGTCTCTACCTTTAGTTCAACACTTACACACTACCCACTATTTGGAAGTCTCTACCCACTATTTGTGATGCATCTTCAGGACACGACCTTCTCCGTCGTCTAGTTGGTAACCAGAGTCTCCTGTAGGGAGAGTGGACATTGAGTGTATAGATCTATACGGGATTGACAATCCCACACCCAGACTGCTAGCTACAGTCCCGGGTCTGTTATCTCTGTTTTGACCTTACAAGACGTATCTTTCATTTGATACTGTCTGGGGTCTATTATCTCTGTTTTGACCTTACAAGATGTATCTTTCATTTGATACTGTCTGGGGTCTGTTATCTCTGTTTTGACCTTACAAGATGTATCTTTCATTTGATACTGTCTGGGGTCTGTCTTTCACTGTTTTAGACCTTACCAGCTGTACCCTTCATTTGGTACCTACTGGGGTCTGAGTCTCCACTTGTTAGACTGAACCAGGCAAGTCGTTAGTTCGATATTCTCCTGTAGTCTATGATTCCCTGCCTTAGTCAGCAGTCCTCACTGCTGAGGCATATGTTATTCCCTGATGTCGTTTGCTTTCGTCAATAATCAAATTCAGTATTTTGATAATGATAGAAAATTAGGGAAAACTACTTTTTACCACATAACACTGACCAATCTTGGTAGAAGACTGCTTTTATTAAAGAAAATATAGGATTTTTTGGAAAGAACTCTAATACACAGAAAACATTTAAACTACTACTTATTAAAGTTACTTGATTGAAATGTCACTAAATACTTATGAACTCACCGGCATTTGTAAAAATGCTGATACTTGCTTTTCAAATAACTTGTATTCTCAGGTCAAAGATTAGACAGGTACATCCCCGGAGTTGTTGATGAAGATAGCTTAGTACCACACTGTATTTATTCTATTACTTGTATTACTTTGATGTATTAATGTAACCATGTAAAACTATTACTATTAATGCAATGTTTTGTTGTACTTTGATTACTATAATGCATGTGTTGTGATACTTGACATGACGTCATCCACCCCAGAACGTTTCCGCCGTTCCGGTTTTGGGGTGTGACAGATTGGTATCAGAGCATTGTTTATAGTGAGCTAAGTATATCAATTCATAAAAGATATACAACCTATAAACACAAAGGGATAAAACACTCTGACCAAGAATTATACTTTAAAATATAACCATATTTTACCAAAGTATAATAACATCCAGAATCTAAACACTTGAACAAAAGTATCACAAGAAGAACAATAATAAAAGTCTTCGGATGTTGAGCACTACAGTCAAACCTGGGTAGTTATGTAATCGTAAGCTGGAATAAATGTAACCTGATCAACTACATTTATCCGAGATGCGATGAACGTGTGCTTGGGAGTGATAGTGGCGTACAACAGGTCTGAAACTTACCAATTAGGGATGCTAGAGCCAAACATAAAGTTAAAATACTATAGGAGTATTTTAGAACGCTAAAAGATTCACCCTAATCCCAGAATCATATTCAGAAGATAAGAATCAAACAAGAATTAAAATACCATAGGGTATTTTAGGAATCATAAACAACCTTGCGTGAATAACTAAAAAGATCCTTATTGATATACCTACAACTACAAATGGTATACTTCCAAGGTTATATATAATAAGGATCCCATAGGCTAAGAATGTGTGGTTTCGCTCTATTTCCTTTTCCTCGTTGGGATGTGGTTCTAGAGTAGTATCATATATTTGAAGGCCTATCGGATCTAAGCTATATATGATTGTATACCCTGTGTAATCGTAGCAGGACTCGATATGGATCATCCAGGGGAATGCTAATAATCTCTCAGGATTCTTTAGACATTTCCATTCTCGCACGAACCCTGTAGAAAACCCTACCCACTTCAGTGCTTGATAGAAGAGTTGAAGTCTACCCCGAAGAAGTTCATTGAGAAGATTTCCTGTTCGGAAATAAATGAACTGGGTCGAGACTATTGAATGCACCAAGTGCCCATATTCTTTTAGGGACAGTGGTGAGAGATTCGCTTAAACTTCGGAGATTCCCAGTCATCCATCATGAAGTGATGACACCCAAAATTGGAATCAGAAGGAAGGCGGAGTAGAAATCCAATATGTCCATACGAGGAGAGAACCCTAGGTAACTATCCGAAGGAAACCAACGCCGATTCCAGTCAAAGACACGAGGCATACCGAGGGAGCCAGTACATGGAACTCGGGAATTGTCTTTTCCTTGTGTTCCTCACGCTAATACACCCTTAAAATAATACAATTTAGTGAGTTAGTGGTTACACTACTCATGCTATGTGTTAGGTAAATCGTTGATTCCCGTTGCCAGACACACGATTAGGGCGGGTCCCCGCACCTTATTGAGAGTGCTTAACCATGAGCTTTCATGAGCCTCTCTTTCCGCAGTTTCATTCCGAACCATTCTCATATCTCTCCAGGCCGGAGAGTGAAACCTTTCTCAGTATAAAAGGTAACTTAGTAGGAACGACTCGCATCTTATGGCCTTTTCCGATACTCATACTCCTACCTCGATTACCAAGACTACATCATAAGGATGTAGGTCGGCGTTCAAACAACCAGTACCCGAGGCATGGGAAAAATTTATGCCTAATGCGATCGGGACAGAAATGTCCAGGGTTAACCATCGTCTCTCATTGCCTTGTATTCCTTTCCATGTAGGAAAACCTTGCCACCGAAGAAGCGTAACCAATCCACAAGCAAGAAACCTACTCTCTTATTCGATGAAGCTACGTTCCAAGCTGCAGTCTCAGCAGCCGTAGCAGTTGTCATGGCTCACCTGAATGCTAACACCGCCAATGTTAGCAAGGGCCCGGTTGGGATTTCCAATCCTGGAAATGGACAGCAACAACCAACACTTTCATACTCAGCCACCCAAGAACCTCCACTGAACCCACTAAAGAGGAAACTCAAGATAGAGGAGGGAAGTACCTCGGCTCAAGGACCTTCCGATGGGCAACGAGCTGAGGCAGTCTATACCCCTGTCAACCCTTCCCTCCCGACCTCAAGAAGGCCATACCTAGGAGACCTTCCCCATTGTAGCAAGTGCAACTACCATCATCATGGGGTCTGCCGAGAGCTCTATTGTACTAGGTGCCACATGTTGGGGCATACTGCTCGCGTCTGCAGAACCCCGGTTGAGTTCATTACATCAACCACCAATGTGGCGACCCGTACAGTTTGCCACCTATGTGGTGAAACGGGACACTTCAAGAAGGACTGCCCAACCGAAGAGAAAGACAAAGACACAGAAGGAGCCTGACACTACTGCTTAGGGAGAAGCGGCAAGGAACTCATTAGATTTTAGTACGCCTCTCGATCTCGGATAACTAAACTAAATACATTAAAAGACTAGTTCAATGTAAATTCTTCCCAGTAAGGCGAAAGTCGCAGCACTGTTATAAAATTTAAAATTCCTTAGGTAAAACTATAATGACTAAACATATACGTTACGACCATGTATATTTAAGATGGACAGACCTAGAGTGAGCGAATGCCGCCTCATTTCCTGTTCCTCGTTGGGTTGTGGATTTAGGGCGGGGTCGCTCAGTCAACAGTCCTCCCCACCTTAAATATACATGACTAGTATATGTGAGGCGATTATAGAAATGCCTTGTGAGAATTCTTTCATGAAAAGGTACTCTATTCGGAAACACTTAGAACTCTCTATAGTTCCGCGTCGACTCTATCGGTCCAAGTATCCGCAGTAGTGATACGTAGGACGAAACCCGAGGCGCCTAGAACTTGTGTGCCTGTTCGGTACATGACTCTATCGATCTTCATTATATATCATGTCGAAGTGTGCCAACTTCGACGACTCTATTGATCGTGGTTCGACTTCGTGCAACCATGTGTACATTCTTGGTGCTGTGTAAAAAGAACTTTCTCCATAGCCAAGTCGGAAAATAAAGGTTCTTCCGAACCTAAACCTAACACAAATGATCAAACCTAATGCGATCCGTCAATCGTCCCTCTTATCTCAAACCTTCCGAAGTACCCAAGGGAGGGTACCATACACTGTTGACCGACCTTTCATAGTCAGATAAACACCGAAGTGAACGACACTGTAGATACTTCAGAAGACAACAACTATCCAGAGCATACTCAGAAGAATTCCCTGAAAGACCCTTCACACCTCGCACAATAGGTTCGTGAATCCAGAGAATAGAACTCATGAGGCTGACCACTATAACCAGGTATACACGGGCATACATCAAGTATTGGCGGTTAAGCCGAGCATGAGCTCTACCACAGACCTCTTCGCAAAACACTTTCACCCTAATCCATAACATAGGAGCCGGAGTCAAGAGAATCACTGCGGGTTAAACTAGTAAAGTCCCGAGTGATGAAACTCTATACCCACTAGATTTGACCTAGACCGAGAAAATTCAGAACCTTCGGAAGAGTAGTTGCAGTTGATGCTCTAACTACTCAGGCACCTTGCCCACCCTGTTGTAGACAGGTAGTGCCTATCATCCTCCACCCTCTCGCATGGAGGAAATTGTCGTCGCCCTGTAGATGATAGACTTCATTCTCCGAAGTGAACACTAGAATAACGAGAACCCACAAGATAACCTTCGTAGCCAAGAATATTTGGTCAAGTGTGAAAGTAGTTGCGTTAAATCTCATGACCCGGATCCCGAAGAGATCATAGGCTTGACACTAGCCCTGGTGTTAGTCGAAGGGTTATGCAGGAACATGCACTTTCCACGCTAGAATGAACCATAGTCTTAGAGATTCCTTGGACTATTAGGTGTTCCACGAATACTATCTCACGCAGAGATAGTAGAACCACCTCCCGAGATAGTCCAACGCTCGTTTAGTGAAACCCTATCTCCACGACCCTCAGGGTTTCCGTATCTCAAGCATCGTTAGTGCAGGTCCATTTTGCACGAGTTTGGGATAGACACTCTATAGCAAACCGATGACCATAGTCACGCAATCCACACGGCAATCTAGAAAGTCTCTATCAGCCAGTTGAAAGAAAACACGAAACCGAAGACCACCCGAGCTTCCTAAGAACTAACCTGAAGGACTACACATCCAGTACAAGTGAGAACGTTAGGAACTTCGTAATGGCGATTACGCTAGTGACGATCTTGCCATAGAAGTACAATATGTTCTTAGTACTGAAAAGCTCTACTCCTTTCCGAGAGCTTAGGACCATCCGAGAATCCTCATGGAGACATGGTCCAACCCTTTTCAGACCACTACTACTTTCAGATATACCACAAGATTCACATTCGATCGATCCACTTCTTAGACTTGATACGTGATTTCCCGACAACCCTTTTCATGCCTCACACATCTTGATAGAAACCATTGAGGACCCTGACTTCATAAATATACCAGTTGGAACCCACTAGATACACTAGACGGAATCCGCATCCCGTACATGAAGGTCTGTCGGAATGACAAACACAGACTAGAGTTCACTTGGGAATGCGAGGACAATCGTATAGGAAGTACCCTCCTACCTCTACTTGGCCATTCATACCTGCTTCCTTGCTTAAACCTGAATTTCGGGACGAAATTCCCTCTAACAGGGGGATGATGTGACAACCCAAGTTGTTCCGTTACATTTCCCCGTTACCGTTAACGGAATATTCTACTGTATAAAAGTTCCGTTACTTAGAGGGAGTCAATTTAATAAACATTCCATTTTGGTTGCAATTAACATGCCGTTAAGTCGTGATAAAAGGAAATAAAAACACAGGACACACATTTCCATTTATTTGGAAAATGTCAAATTTTATTATTACGACCACTAAATCGGGTGCGACCAAAAGCCCCGTTTAACGGTAGTATCGGGTAAAATCCCACTGAGCCCCGACTCAAAACCCTATATAAGGGTGAGTGGAGTCTATTGGAGACTTTTTTACACACTCTCTCTATACTTTCTCTCTAGACCCGTAAACCCCTCAAAACCTTGTCAAAATGCCCCAAAAACACTCCCAAACCACCCTAGGGCTTAACACGTAATTTAGGGACTTAGTATCTTGGGTTTAACACAATTAAACACAATGAAATGAAAGGGAAAAAGGAGTTTACGGCCCAGGTGTATACCAAGGCCGTAAACACCCCTAAATGTGCCCAAAAGTGTGGTTTTTGCCGCCCAAATGGCCTTAGACATTTACCATAAAATACTAGGAAGGATTTAAGGGTTTAAACACAAGAAATGGAGGGATTAAAAAGGAGTTTACGGCCCAAGCAATTGTCTAGGCCGTAAACTCCCCAAAACTCATTCAAATGATAGATTTAATCCCCCAAAATAGCATCATACTTCATTATAAATGGCTAGCAAGGCAATAGGGGCTTGAAACTTACCAAAACTCTAAGGTGAGAGTTTACGGCCGTAAACTCCCTTAGGAGTGTCCCTAGGCCGTAAAATCCCATATAGAGCCCTTAGGAGCCTTGAATCCACTCATGCCTTTGAGGAAAAATGCTTAGAATAATTCCATGATGCAAGTAGAAGCCTTAATCACCCTAGAACTCATCACCATGAGTTTACGGCCGTAAACTCATGGCGAGATGTCCCTGGGCCGTAAACTATGTAATAAGGGTGTATTCTTGGATAGTAAGCTCCATTCCTTAGCCATACGCACCTTTAGACACTACCCGGGACACCCAAACAGTTAGCCAAAGTGTTTTCCGCTCCTGTGAGCGCGTATATTTGTTTAATTAGTATTAAATATACTAATTGTATGTGAACATATGTTATCATATGTTAAATAGGTCATTGTGTGTGTTCAAGTCCTTGCGTGACATCGAACGCCCAAACGACACCTTCGTTGGACCTACTTACACCAGGTGAGTTCATACCCCTGAATGAACCTTTTAAATGCTTTTAAATGTTTTATAGGGGGGAATACAAGTTAAACATGCCAGTTATCGTATCAATCACATGTGATTGATAACCTGCATGCACAAGATTCTACTACTTTACACTGTTGTACCGAGTAGGACACTATAATGATTTTTACTTATTTCATAACTTTTACTTATACTGATTTATCCAAATTCATTCTAAATTGGTTTATGAAAGATTCTCTAAGGTTTTTAAACATATTTTACAAAAGAATACAATTTGTGATTTTCTCTATACATAAAGGCTTTTCATTAAAGATTTCCTTTTTCGACGTATACTTTTACTTGTTAAATACTGCTGCTTCGCTTATACTTATTTTATACTCCTACTCGGTAGCACTTTCACTTATACTTGTAGTCGCTTATACCTGATGACGCTTATACTTATTCACGCTCTTACTTAGTGATACGATTCTTCTTCACTTATACTTGATAACGACTCTACTTCACTTATACTTGATACGTTTTTGCTTCACTTATTGTCGCCTCTACTTCGTGATACGCTTATACTTGTTCGACACTTCTACTTCACTTGTTAGACACTTCTACTTCTCAAAGATCACTTCTAATTGATACACACTCAGTCGTAGTTAGATGTATGTATGTGCTTATATAGGTACATATAAGTAATGATTGAAAGACTTAGGAAGGCTCGTCTGCCCTTTTTCCTTTTCTTCGTTGAGATGTGGTTTGGTGGGATCGGATGGCCGTCCGAAGGTCGTTTGACTCATTAGTTATATATTATGTATATGAGTATGGACATATAGGAATTCTCTAGTCAGTTCAGTTAAGAGTCTCTACCTCTAGTCTATACTTACATTAGAAACCCACTATTGGGAAGTCTCTACCTTTAGTTCAACACTTACACACTACCCACTATTTGGAAGTCTCTACCCACTATTTGGGATGCATCTTCAGGACACGGCCTTCTCCGTCGTCTAGTTGGTAACCAGAGTCTCCTGTAGGGAGAGCGGACATTGTGTGTATAGATCTATACGGGATTGACAACCCCGCACCCAGACTGCTAGCTACAGTCCCGACCTACGAAGCCAACGGGTGAAAAATGTCACATCTTATAGACACTTGTAGGGCGTTTGGAACTCTAGTCAGTATGGTTACGAGTATCCCGGGTTACCTTATAATTCTTTGGCTTTAAGGTAACGGTATTTCACCGGCAATCTACACTGTATGCTGGTAACTCATTTTCAGAGTCACACTGTTTTGACCTTACAAGACGTATCTTTCATTTGATACTGTCTGGGGTCTTTATCTCTGTTTTTGACCTTACAAGACGTATCTTTCATTTGACACTGTCTGGGGTCTGTTATCTCTGTTTTGACCTTACAAGACGTATCTTTCATTTGATACTGTCTGGGGTCTATTATCTCTGTTTTGACCTTACAAGATGTATCTTTCATTTGATACTGTCTGGGGTCTGTTATCTCTGTTTTGACCTTACAAGATGTATCTTTCATTTGATACTGTCTGGGGTCTGTCTTTCACTGTTTTAGACCTTACCAGCTGTACCCTTTATTTGGTACCTACTGGGGTCTGAGTCTCCACTTGTTAGACTGAACCAGGCAAGTCGTTAGTTCGATATTCTCCTGTAGTCTATGATTCCCTGCCTTAGTCAGCAGTCCTCACTGCTGAGGCATATGTTATTCCCTGATGTTGTTTGCTTTCCTCAATAATCAAATTCAGTATTTTGATAATGATAGCAAATTAAGGAAAACTACTTTTTACCACATAACACTGACCAATCTTGGTAGAAGACTGCTTTTATTAAAGAAAATATAGGATTTCCTGGAAAGAACTCTAATACACAGAAAACATTTAAACTACTACTTATTAAAGTTACTTGATTGAAATGTCACTAAATACTTATGAACTCACCAGCATTTGTAAAAATGTTGATACTCGCTTTTCAAATAACTTGTATTCTCAGGTCAAAGATTAGACAGGTACGTCCCCGGAGCTGTTGATGAAGATAGCTTAGTACCACGCTGTATTTATTCTATTACTTGTATTACTTTGATGTATTAATGTAACCATGTAAAAGTATTACTATTAATGCAATGTTTTGTTGTACTTTGATTACTATAATGCATGTGTTGTGATACTTGACATGACGTCATCCACCCCAGAACGTTTCCGCCGTTCCGGTTTTGGGGTGTGATAGAACACATCGTTCACAAACACCTACAAGTTGCGAGCCTGCTAGTGTTCCACTGGACTGTCTAGAATAGTCCGTGGTCGTCATCTATACTCCGCTAGATGACTGGATCAACAACAACAACATCGAGGCCTCTCATCATTTTATCACACATCACCTATTACATCTACCTATGTTTTACCCGAACATTTTCATAGATATAAAATACATATACAGTTTAAATCATTGAAAACTTGTATAGTAACGTTCATCCAGCATAGATAGCAAGTATTTAGATAATATGCACTCACATAGCACACAATTTATATAAAATAATTCATATGTATGTGTAAGCTGAAAGTAACTATGCACTCACTTGAAAGGTGGTGACTCAACACTTGGACAACGCTTCGATACTCTCAAAACGATTTTCCTTCGATAAAACCTAGTATCGATACCACTAAGGTTTAGTCTAACGATAACCATGACAATTTAGTTGTCTGACTATTATTATTATTATTATATAAGCGTTAATAACACTCAATATAACTCATAATAATAGCCCAAATAATTATTTTAAGGACCTAATAACATTCCTATAATTATTTGAAAGCTATATTAAAAGTTGCGTAAGCATAGCACACTTACAACGAATTTTATCGAAAACCGGAACTTAATTAGAGTAGCGTTTCGTAACCGAAAGACTCCTTTTTCTCGGGACTCCGGGAGACTCGGGGCTTCCCTAGGGTGCTAGGGGTTTTATCTAGGGCTTAGGGGGGGGGGGTTTAGAGCAGTTAGAGAGAGAAAGTTTTTAGAGAGAGAGTGAGTTTTGGTGTGAAAATCGAGGCAGCCCTCGGTTCCCTTTTATAGGCGAGGCCTTGGACGTACGCTGGGCGTAAGGCTCGCTTCGTACGACACGCGTCGCTTCGCTGGTGGTGCATCGTGGCCACTCCTCGGACCAAGTAGAAAGGGTACGCTCAGCGCTCCCTTCTCGCACGCGGGGCGTACCTCAGACGCGAGGCGTTCCTCTTGCACGCGGGGCGTAGTGAGGCTAGGTGTCCGAACCGAAGACCAGACCGTGGGCCGCAAGCGACGGCTGGGATTGTGCCACGTCATCAGTCTCGCACCAGGTTTCGCATTTTCGAGTCCTAACTTCAAAAATTCGTATCTTCCATATACGAGCTCCTTTTTGACATTCTTTATATCCATGTGAAGGTGGGAACGTACTCTACAACTTTCGTTTAGACTCCGTCGGCTAATTTTGACTCGATTTTAAAATTTATATTATTAACGGGCCGGGACAGGATTGGTCCATTAAATCCTCATAACTTCTTTATCCGACATCCGTTTTTGCCCATCTTTTTCTCGTTATGCTACTCTCAACGAGATCTTCGATTCTCATTTAGGTCGTGTCGGCTAAAAATCACTCGATCTAATATTCGAATTTCGGGTTGTACACTGCTATTCCGAAACTTCGACGGGTCATAACTTCTTCGTTATAACTCGGATTTCAACGTTCCTTATATGTACGAAAATCTTGAGACATATTCTACAACTTTATGTAGAGATATCGTGCTTATCTCACACTTTAATTTTGACGCTTATTTTTTTATTCTTTATTAATTATACATTTATAATTAAATAGTAAGCACATAAACACACCTAATTCACATAATACTCAAATATTTCATCTTTATTACTTCGAAAGAATTAAAAGAGTTGACCTTGACTATTACATTGACAAAAATGCTTAGCCCTGAAACCCGGGCGTTACAATTCTCTCCCCCTTAGGATGATTCCGTCCCGGAATCATGCATCAGCAAACAGATGTGGATAGCGACTCATCATGTTATCCTCTGTTTCCCAAGTGAGATTCGGCCCATTCGAATGTTTCCATCGGACTAGCACTAAGTTGACCATCTTGCGTCGTAACTTCTTAGTCTTACGGTCAACAATTGCCTCGGGCTCTTCGATCAACCTTTTTTTCTCATCCATCCTTAACTTTGAGATTGGAATTATGTCGGGAACATCTCCCATGAATTTCTTCAAATAACACACATGGAAGGTGTTATGAATACCATTGAGTTCTTCGGGCAATTCCAGCTTCTAAGCTTGGTTCCCAATCTTCTGAAGAACTTTGAACGGTCCAATAAACCTTGGACTCAACTTTCCTCGTTTCCCAAATCGTATAAGTCCCTTCCACGGTGAGACTTTAAGCAAAACGGAATCCCCAACTTCGAAGGTTATCGGTCGTCCTTTCTTGTCAGCATAGCTCTTCTAACGATCCTGGGCTACTAACATTTTTTTCCTAATCACCTTCAACTTCTCAGCAGTCTCATGGACTATCTCGGGGCCTATAAACTGCTTCTCTACGGCTTCAAGCCAACAAGACGGCGTATGACACTTCTGTCCATACAAGGCTTGATAAGGTGCCATCTTGATGCTTGAGTGGAAACTATTGTTGTAGGAAAATTCTACCAGGGGTAAGTGCTTGTCCCAATTCCCTTGGAATTCGAGGGTACATGCTCTCAGCATATCTTCCAATGTTTGAATCGTTCTTTCGCTCTGACCATCGGTTTGTAGATGGTAAGCAGTACTTAAGCAAAAATTTGTACCCAACTCCTCTTGTAGACTCCTCCAAAACCTTGACGTGAAATGACTATCACGATCTGATACAATCGTAAGAGGGACACCGTGAAGTCTTACAATTTACTTCACATAAGCATTTGCGTGCTTATCCATAGACCACTTCTCGTTGGCTGCTATGAAGTGTGCACCCTTAGTGAAACGATCCACAACTACCCAAATCATGCCGTGTCCGTTCTTCGTCCTGGGCAGTTTAGTCACAAAATCCATGGTGATGTCTTCCCATTTACCCATGGGTACAGGTAAAGGTTCTAAACTCCCATACGGTTTCTGATGTTGTGCCTTAACTCTCGCACATGTTACACACTCGGCCACATACTTCGCAACATCGAGCTTCATCGTCAGCCACCAGTAGTAGGGTTTTAGGTCCCTATACATTTTGGTGTTACCGGGATGAATCAAGTACATGGTCTTTTGTGCTTCTTCCATCAGAAGGTCTCTTATTCCTCCCGTCTTAGTTACCCAAATCCGATCTTGGAATACCTTCAGTCCTCGACTGTTTGTATCGAATACTAATGTTTTGACCAAACGTTCTTCCTTTCGGTCATTCTTCTCTAAAGCTTCTTCCTGAGGTTTCTTGATACTTTCCACAATCGTCGAAAGGACTTCAATTCTCAACGCTCTTGGCCTTTTTCTTTCAAGGTTGACTTTCCGACTGAGAGCATCAACAACAATATTTGCTTTACCTGGGTGGTAAAGTATCTCACAGTCGTAGTCCTTGAGTAGTTCTAGCCAGCATCGTTGCCTCATGTTCAACCCCTTTTGATTAAAGAGATACTAGAGACTCTTATGATCAGTGAACAACTTGCACTTCGTGCCATAGAGATAATGCCTCCATATCTTTAGAGCGAAAGCTACCGTTGCCAACTCCAAATCGTGAGTGGGGTAGTTATTTTCGTGCTCTTTCAATTGTCGAGATGCGTATTCTATCACCTTTTTGTTGGATTAATGTCTAAGTCCATAACTATTTTGGTATGTACTTGACCCGATGGTGCATGGTGCTTTTGGGTTGCCTTCACCAAAGCAACTTGATAGGATGAATTATGGAGAGAAAGGATTAAATATGATTTATTAATATATTATGAGAATAATATATTAAAGGAGAAATCATATTGTTTAATTAATATTAGTCAATAATTAATTGGTAACTAGTTTTGTGACTAAAAGAGATTAATTAAACTTAAGGGACTGGAATTGTAATTATAAGATAATTGCAATTTGAGCTATGGATTGCCTTATATTAAGGGGTGGACAAATTCTATGAGGAAACCCATGAGAAATCGTCCAAGGCCTTAAGGAAATGGGGTCCATGGGTTGCTTAGGGCTTAAGCATCCAAATTAGGGTTTCCTTGTTAGATAACCCTAATAGCCTCCTATATATATAGATCCCTTATGACCTAAAAACGTAAGCAAGCATCCTTCTAGTGTTTCACACGTTTTAGGGCAGCCTCCATCCTCTCTCCTCTTCATCCTCTTGCTCTTGGTGTTTGTGAACCATTAGAGGAGTGACATTTGTGACTCTAAGCTTTCTAAAGTCAATACAAGGAGGAATTGGATTGTTATTGCTACATAACAATCAAGGTAATGTCTTAAACCCATTCTTATGTTAATATGATTACTTGTATGCTAGAATTAGGGTTTATAGTCTTGGATAACTTGCATGTACAATAGAGAAACCTAGATCCAAGCATTAGGGTTTGTATGAGCACATAGGATGTTCTTATGACCAAAACCCATCACTTTTCTCTTTGGGTCAGAACATAACCCAACCCGACTCCGGAAGCATCACTATAAACCGCAAAATATTCAACTCCATCGGGTAGAGAAAGTATCGGTGCTTCACATAACTTCTTCTTTAGCTTCTCGAATGCCTCATCGTGTTTCTCACTCCATGTATACGTAGCTCCTTTATGGGTCAAAGCTGTTAATGGAGCGGCTATCGAAGAAAATCCTTGGATAAATCGTCGATAATATCCGGCTAATCCTAGAAAGCTTCGAATTTCTGTGGGACTCTTTGGACGTTCCTACTTCATTACAACTTCGATTTTTGCTGGGTCAACCATATTCCCTCCTGGTTAACCACATGACCCAAGAATTGGACTTCTCGGATCCAAAAATCACACTTAGAGAACTTGGTGTAAAGCTTCTCTTTCTTTAACACTTCCCGTAGATGTTTGCCATGCTCCTCTTGGCTTTTCGAGTAGATCAGAATGTCGTCGATGAATACTATCACAGATTTATCAAGGAATGGTTTACAAACCCTGTTCATCAAATCCATGAATGCTACAGGAGCATTGGTTAGTCCAATTGACATAACCAAGAACTCGTAGTGCCCATATCGAGTTCTGAATGCAGTCTTCTCAATATACCGTTCCCTCACCTTCAGCTGATGATATCCTGACCTAAGATCGATCTTTGAGAAGTAGCTCGAACCTTGCAGCTGATCGAATAGGTCGTCAATCCTCGACAATGGATACTTGTTCTTCACCGTTGCCTTGTTCAGCTCTCGATAGTCTATACACATTCTCATGCTTCCATCCTTCTTCTTTATGAATAACATCGGAGCTCCCCAGGGTGATGAACTAGGTCAAATGAAACCGTTGTCCAACAGCTCCTGAAGTTGCGTCATGAGCTCCTTCATCTCCGTCGGTGCTAATCGGTAAGGTGCCTTTGCTATCGGTGTTGTTCCTAGTAACAAGTCTATACGAAACTCCACTTGCCTATCAGGTGGTAATCCGGAAAGATCTTCGGGAAAGACTTCCGGATAATCACACACAACCGGTATATTCTGCACCTCTTTCTTCTCCTTCTTAGCATCGATTACGAATGCAAAGTATGATGCACATCCTTTGGACAAACATGTCCTGGCTTTCATTAGGGAGATGATTCCAGAATTCACTCTGCATTTGTCCCTGTACACCATAAATGATTCCTTTCCGGGTGGGTTTACCCTTACTATCTTCTTTCGGCATTGAATCTCAGCATCGTTGGCGCTAAGCCAATCCATACCCAAAACGATGTTGAAACCATTTAACTCTATGGGTAATAGCTCCTCATGGAATTCATTTCCGTTTAGGTCAATGACGATGTTCCTAATACGATTACTAACAGGTACGAATTTGCCACTGGCAACTTCTACAATCAAGGCATTCTCAAGTTTTTCTACAGGTAATGCTAATTTCCCAGTAAATTTATGCGACACAAAGGAGTAGTTGGCTCCGGAATCAAATAGTATATTTGCAGGCAAACCATTTACAAGAAAGGTACCTGAAGCAACGTCTGCTGCCTCCTTCACAGCTTCGAGCGTCATCTGGAAGGCTCTCGCCTTCGGCTTCGGTGGTATGTTGGGTATTCCTGCCTCCTTCTTTTTCGGGAAATCCTTTGAAACGTGCCCTTCCTCGTTGCACTCATAACAAACCTTCTTAGTGAACGTGCATTCGTTGGCATAGTGCCCAATCTTTCCACATTTGAAACAAGTGACCCCTCCTTCACACTTCCCAGAGTGCTTTTTCTTGCACTTGTCACACCACTTCGCTTCTGATCCTCCTCCTCTCGAACCAGACTTCGAGAATCTACCTTTCTTATCGGACCTCGAGGATCCGTCAAATTTCCTTTTCTCTCCCACTTCCACTCTCTCCAGACCCTTCTCTCGTATCTGGGTCTCCACATTCTTAGCAGCCCAGATGGCGGCTTTCAGTGTGGTAGTTTGCTTGACCATTGGACCGTAGTCCGCTGGTAATCCGAGGGCAAATTTGTTAACCTTGGAGAGTTCAGTTGGGACGAGGTGAGGAACAAGCTTCATTTTCTTAGTAAAGCTTGCAGCGTATTCAGTAACGCTCATTCTTCCCTTCTTCAGATTCTGGAACTCGTTGTTGATCTCTAGAAGATCCTGCTCAGAGCAGTATTGCATCTTCAATTATACCAAAAAATCCTCCCACCACATCTTGCTTGCTTCACCATTGGGCATTGAATCAGCTAATAGCTTCCACCAGCTTAGTACTCCAGATTTCAACAGAGGAACTGCAAGAGCGGTCTTCAGCCTATTGCTACACTCGCAACTCTCAAACATTATCTCCATCTTAGAGATCCAGTTCATGACTTCCACCGGCGTCGGGCTTCCAGATAGACTCGGTGGCTTGGATGCCATGAAATCCTTGTATTTGCATCCACGTCCATCATTTCCTCCATCATGGTGGTTTTGCCTAACTATCGGTGGGTTGGCTTGACCAACAGTCCCACTATAGTTTCCTTCTTCAGTCTGCCCTTCATTCAACTCGGGCTATTCGATCTGAATAGTCGCTTCCTCTCGATTTTGCTGGATCAAACGCCTGGTTTCCTCCATTTGACGATCCAACATTGCCTCCATTTGACGATCCGACAGCGGCTTCCACAACTGGTATTTGCTCGATCACTGGGGGTTGGTTTCTGTTCCCATTTGCATTCACGTTTCCGCTACGCGTCCTTTCCATCTTGATCTATACACCGAATAAGGTGAATTTAGATCTTTATTTAGGACTGATGTTCAAATCATCCTTATCTCTCCGAAACGTTTACATGCTAGTTCTAATATCGTAGTCATATGTTTAGAATCCTAAACACATAAGGTTTCCAGATCCGGTCGGCAACCGACCATAGATCCGAACAAATAACAGCATATCATGCACAAAGCATTTAGCACATAAAAGCATTTTAGGCACAATTCCTAAAATAAGCTAGTGCTCACACCTCACGATCATCGCTTAGCATTCTAAGTTTAAGTCTAGAAATCCTACAAATTCCTAGTTCGCTTAAACTAATGCTCTGATACCAACTGTGACATCCCCAAAATCACGGCCAGAAAAGACCGATTTTTTTAAGCTTTGTTTAAAAATCAGAGTAACATTTTAAATAAAAGTGTTGCGGAATTTGTCCCAAAACAAAATATGATAAAGATTTATCAAAAGCATTTCCATAGAAATGTATTTCATTAAAAGACTTGGGATGTCATGTTCGTACAGATCAAAAGCATAAACAGTACAATATAAGCCTTACTACATTATTTCATATTTACAGGCCTATATCCGTAATCCCTCGTCCAAACATCATATCTATGCTCAGGCGCCACTACCTATAATACATAAAACTGAGTGGGTCAGGCTTGGGAGCCTGGTGAGCACATAGGGTTTTCCAACCCACAATAAATAAGTTTATTAATTCCATCAATCAACAATAACCCGATTACCCATTCCCGTTATCCTCACATTACGTCCCTAAACACCTATCATAAGGGACCTATCCTAAGGATCATCATCGGGATGGACACTACTGCTAAGGGGGTTCCTCAGCAATAAATGTCCTAAAGGTAACCATGTGGGGGATGGAGTACACTGGCAAACACATCGTTCACAAACACCTATAGGTTGCGAGCCTGCTAGTGTTCCACTGGACTGTCTAGAAGAGTCCGTGGTCGTCATCTATACTCCGCTAGATGACTGGATCAACAACGACAACATCGAGGCCTCTCATCATTTTATCACGCATCACCTATTACATCTACCCATGTTTACCCCCAACATTTTCGTAGATATGAAATACATATACAGTTTAAATCATTGAAAACATGTATAAAAACGTTCATCCAGCATAGATAGCAAGTATTTAGATAATATGCACACACACATAGCATGTAATTTATATAAAATACTTCATATCTATGTGTAAGCTGAAAGTAACTATGCACTCACTTGAAAGGTGGTGACTCAGCCCTTGGACAGCGCTTCGATACTCTCAAAACGATTTTCCTTCGATAAAACCTAGTATCGATACCACTAAGGTTTAGTCTAACGATAACTGTGACAATTTAATTGTCTGACTATTAATATTATTATATAAGCGTTAATAACACTCAATATAACTCATAATAATAGCCAAAATAATTATTTTAAGGACCTAATAACATTCCTATAATTATTTGAAAGCTATATTAAAAGTTGCGTAAGCGTAGCACACTTACAGCGAATTTTATCAAAAACCGGAACTTAATTGGAGCAGCGTTTCGTAACCGAAAGACTCCTTTTTTTCGGGACTCCGGGAGCCTCGGGGCTTCCCTAGGGTGCTAGGGGTTTTATCTAGGGCTTAGGGGGGTTTAGAGCACTTAGAGAGAGAAAGTTTTTAGAGAGAGAGAGAGTGAGTTTTGGTGTGAAAATGGAGGCAGCCCTCGGTTCTCTTTTATAGGCAAGGCCTTGGATGTACGCTGGGCGTAGTCCTTGGCTACGCTGGGCGTAAGGCTCACTCCGTGTGCATCGTGGCCACTCCTCGGACCAAGTAGAAAGGGTACACGCAGCGCTCCCTTCTCGCACGCGGGGCGTAGCGAGGCCAGGTCTCCGAATCCGAAGACCAGACCGTGGGCCGCAAGCGACGGCTAGGATCGTGCCACGTCATCAGTCTCGCACCAGGTTTCGCATTTTCGATTCCTAACTTCAGAAGTTCGTATCTTGCACATACGAGCTCCGTTTTTGACGTTCTTTATATCCACGCGAAGGTGGGAACGTACTCTACAGCTTTTGTTTAGACTCCGTCGGCTAATTTTGACTTGATTTTAAATTTTATATTATTAACGGGCCGGGACAAGATTGGCCCGTTAAATCCTCATAACTTCTTCATCCGACATCCGTTTTCGCCCATCTTTTTATCGTTACGCTACTCTCAACGAGATCTTCGATTCTCGTTTAGGTCGTGTCGGCTAAAAATCACTCGATCTAATATTCGAATTTCGGGCTGTACACTGCTATTCCGAAACTTCGACGGGTCATAACTTTTTCGTTATAACTCGGATTTTGGCATTCCTCATATGTACGGAAACCTTGAGACATATTCTACAACTTTATGTAGAGATATCGGGCTTATCTCACTTTAATTTTGACGCTTATTTTTATTATTATTTATTAATTATACATTTATAATTAAATAGTAAGCACATAAACACACCTAATTCACATAATACTAAAATATTTCATCATTATTACTTCAAAAAGAGTTATAAGAGTTGACCTAGACTATTACATTGACAAAAATGCTTAGCCCTGAAACCCGGGCGTTACAATATAAGGGGCTATGAGGGTGAAGGGGGCGAGCTTGGGGCGCATAAGGTTGGTTTAAATAGGGTGCAAACCCTTGTAATTAGCGTTTTACCAGATAGCGGGGACTCGCCGAGTCGCCAACTTAAACATGTTCCATATCCCGTCTCTACTCGGCGAGTCGGGCCTACAACTCGCCGAGTCCAAGGCTAAAAATGCAAAATACTTAGATAAATTTTACATACCAGGAACCAGGTGCTACAAATATCCCCCACTTATTTTAGACTTTGTCCTCGAAGTCTGCTGCTCGATCCTGAAACAGCTCAGGGTAATACTCCATCATTTCTTCCACCGATTCCCAAGTCAACTCTGAACCCTTTCGGTGCTGCCATTGCACCTTCACTAATTCCACCCTCTTGTTCCGCAGATCCTTCGACTTCCGGTCGAGGATTGCGACTGGGCGCTCAATGTAATTCAGGCTGTCATCAACTTGTATATCCTCTAACGGCACCATAGCAGAATCATCCACTAGGCACTTCCGCAGTTGGGAGACATGGAAGGTGCTGTGGATCTGACTGAGTTTGGTTGGCAGATCCAGCTGGTATGCCACCTTGCCCACCCGGGCTACAACCCTGAACGGACCAATGTATCTTGGGCCCAACTTGCCCCGCTTCCTGAATCAAATGACGCCCTTCCAAGGCGACACTTTCAGGAGTACCATATCCCCGACCTGGAACTCCAAGTTTGATCGGCGCTTGTCGGCGTAACTTTTCTGCCGACTCTGTGCAGTATGAAGCCTACTTCGAACCTGCTCGATTCTCTCGGTCGTCTTGAGCACCACCTTTGTGCTCCCCATGACCCTCTGGCCAACTTCACCCCAACATATCGGGGTCCTGCACCTTCGTCCGTACAACATGTTGAAAGGAGGGCGGTCGATACTCGCGTGGTAGCTGTTGTTGTACGAGAACTTAGCCAAGGGAAGGTAGGTATCCCAGCTACCACCGAAGTCTAGCACGCACGCCCGCAACATATCCTCCAAAGTCTGGATGGTCCGCTCGCTTTGACCATCCGTCTACGGGTGAAAGGCAGTGCTATAATGCAGACGAGTGCCCAACTCGTCATGAAACCTCTTCCAAAACCTGGAAGTGAACCGCACATCTCGGTCTGATATCAGTGACATTGGCACCCCGTGCCGCACCACTATCTCCCTGATATAGATATCGACCAACTTTTCGGACAAGATACTCTCCTGGATCGGAATAAAATGGGCACTCTTGGTCAGTCGATCCACGATGACCCAAATCGAATCTACTCCTCGGGCAGTCCGGGGAAGCTTTGTGATAAAATCCATCGTAATATCTTTCCATTTCCACAACGGGATATCCAACGACTGCATCTTGCCGTGCGGTCTCTGTTGCTCGGCCTTGACCTTCCTGCAGGTCAAACACCGCTCGACGTACCAAGCCACATCCCGCTTCATGCAGGGCTACCAATAGTCTAGACAAAGATCCCTATACATCTTCGTCTCCCCTGGATGAATAGAGAATCAAGATTTGTGCGCCTCCCCCATCAAGACCTGGCGCACACCTCCGTGATAGGATACCCACACCCTACGGTGTAGTGTGAATAATCCTCGGCTATCATAATCGAAGGAGGTGACTTGAACCACTATTCGCTCGCTCTTCCAATGTTCCTCCTTCATAGCCTCCTTCTGAGCTTCCCGAATCTGCTCTAACAGTGGAGTCACTACCGTCATCCCATACACACATCCCTGATCGGTGCCGCCTTACGGCTAAGCGCATCGGCCACCACATTGGCCTTCCCCGGGTGATAAAGGATCTCGCAATCATAATCCTTCACCACGTCCAACCACCAACGCTGCCTCATGTTCAGATTCGACTGATCCATGAGGTACCTCAAACTCTTGTGGTCCATGTAAATGCTATATCGAACCCCGTAGAGGTAATGCCACCAAATCTTGAGGGCGAAGACCACCTCCCCCAAATATAAATCATGCGTCGCGTAGTTCGCCTCGTGAGGCTTCAGCTGCCTTGAGGCATAAGAACTGACATGTCCCCTCTGCATCAATACTGCGCCTAAGCCTGAGATAGACGTATCACAGTATACCAGAAAAATCCTCTACGCCCTCGGGCAGGGCTAAGATTGGCGCCTCGCACAATCTCCACCTCAGAATCTCGAACGCTGCCTTCTGCTCAGGCCTCCATCGAAAGACCACGACTTTCCTAGTCAACCGTGTTAGGGGTACGACTATCTTGGAGAGATCCTGAATGAATCTCCGATAGTAGCCTGCTAATCCTAGGAAACTCCGAATCTCGGATGGAGACTTCGGAACCTCCCACCTCATCACGGCCTCCACCTTGGCTGGGTCTACTGAAATCCCATTCTTGTTGACGAGGTGCCCAAGAAACTGCACCTCACGCAACCAAAACTCACATTTGGAGAACTTGGCATACAAGCTCTCCCTCCTCAAGGTCTCCAAAACCTCTCTCAGATGATCCTCGTGCTCCTCCTGCGTCTTGGAATAAAGCAAGATGTCATCAATGAAAACTATCACAGACCGATCCATCATCGGTCTACACACGCAGTTCATGAGGTCCACGAACGCGGCAGGAGCATTGGTGAGCCCAAACGGCATCACCACGAACTCATAATTGCCATATCGCGTTCGAAACGCGGTCTTCTGTACATCCTCCTCTCTAACCCTCATCTGATGATAACCTGAACGCAAATCGATCTTGGAGAACCAAGATGCTCCCTGTAACTGATCAAAGAGATCATCAATCCTCGGGAGTGGGTAACGGTTCTTCACCGCTACCTTATTCAGCTCCCGGTAATCTATACACATCCGATGCGACCCGTCCTTCTTCTTCACAAACAGGATCGGGGCTCCCCAGGGTGAACTGCTCGGTAGAATAAATCCCTTGTCTAGCAGCTCCTACAGTTATGTAGATAACTCCTGCATCTCGGGAGGAGCCAACCAATAGGGTACCCTGGCTATCGGAGCCGCACCAGGAACTAGGTCGATCCTGAACTCTACCTGACGCTCCGTAGGTATTCCATGAAGCTCCTCCGAGAACACATCAGTGTAGTCTCGCACCACTGGAACCTCGTTCACCGTCGTCTTACCCATCTCCCGGGTATCCATAACATACGTGGCATATCCCGCGCAACCCTGCTGAAGGTAGCGCCTAGCTGTCGCTGCTGAACATACTGTGGGTCCACGTTGTAGCCTCTGGCGTTGGATCACCAACTCTCCGCCACTTTGGGGTCCTGATCCGCACTAGCTGTTGTGCGCAATCTATCACCGCCCCATTAGGGCTCAACCAATCCATGCCTATAATCACCTTGTTCCCTCGCAATGGGATGGGAACCAAATCCACCAAATAACACTCCTCAAATAACCTTAGAACACAATCGCTGAATACTGCTGATGCTCGCACCGATCGATCATCGACAATCTCTACCTCTAAAGGGCAATCCAACATGCCCGAAGACTCAGTAAACCTCTTGCTAAGCGCAAGGGAAACAAATGATTGGGTGGCACCCGAGTCAAATAACACCTGAACAGGGATACCGTTCACATGGAACGATCCTAACGCATATACACAGAGCACATATCAATATCATAACATCATAAAAATAAAATAGAGGGAAAGAATCATACCCGTCACCACATCGGGTGCGGGGCGTGCCTCCTTGGTAGTCAGCTGAAACGCCCGACTCCTCACCACTGGAGCCTCTGCCTTGTCCTGCCAGCCATCTGTAATCCGCAGGGTAGCTGGAGCTGGCGCCTTAACCGGCACTGATGCTGTCAACTGGGGGCAATTGATCTTCTTGTGGCCCCTCTGGTTGTAGTGGAAACACAGCAACTCAAACGTCTGTATCACAGGTACAAGGGCGGTACAATCCCTGCTGAAATGCCCCGTCTTGCCGCACTTATAGTAGCTCGACGATCCCAGCCTACATGCCCCCTCATGAGGCCTGCCGCATTTCTTGCAGCGGCTCGGTCCTGTCTGGCCTTTCGGCCTACCATCTGGTCCCTTGGGCTTCTTCCCCGAAGCCCTTCCTGGCTGTCCCTCCTCTTTCTTGCTCTTCCGGATGTGCTCCAGATCTATCTCTCTCTCCCTTGCCTTGGCAATCATATTGTCCAAGGTAGGTTAAGCTGAAAAACTAACATGCTCTCGAATATCATCTCGGAGCATGTCATGGTAGCGGGTCCTCCTCATGTCCTCATCACCCGCATACTGGGGCACCAACAATGCCCTCTCCCGGAACTTGGCGGTGATCTCCGCCACAGTCTCCGTCATCTGCCTCATATCCAAGAACTCCCTGGCCAGTTGCTTAAGCTCGACAACCGCCGTAAACACCCTACTGCAAACCTCACCTTCGACCCCTCAGGGCAGAAGCTAATCATCTGTGCAGACTCAATGTCTGCAATCCATCGCCTGGCAGCTATGGGGTCCTTCGCCCTGTGAAAATCCGGCGCACCACTACCCCTAAAGTCCTTAAAGGACAGTGTGCGAGATCCCGACTGGCCAGATGCCATGTCGCTCCTGAATGCTCGGAGGTGATCGTCCATCAACTCAACTATCCCTTCCTTGATCGACCCGAAGATAATGGGGGTCGACTCAAGGATGCCCCTGGTGATCTCTGATGCGATGAAATCGCGTAGCCCCTCACCCACCGGCTCAGAACCTGATCCCGAACCCGATCCCTCTCCTGAACTACCAACTCCTGGTCTAGGGCACAATACCACCATTCTGAAACACAACATAATAAACGTCAGGAACACTGATATATCTCGAGGAATCACTACTACCACAATTTTCCTGGTTTCATCTCAGCTTTCCTTGATTCGAGTACGGATCCTATGCTTTCAATAGTACGGGCCCATACTACCTTCCACATCTATCCGTACTTTCCTCAAGTACTACCTTGACTCCACCAAGTCACTATTACTGCTAATAATTTCTGCTACTCCCATCCTAGGCTAGCCCTAGGGAATCCTCTAACTATACCCGATCCAGTCCTCAGCTGCTGAAAGCCTCCTTGTGATGCCAATTAGCCATCACCTGAATACCATCACATGCGGCGAGGCTCAGATAATCCTTCAAGTAAAAGACTCGTCCCTACAACGGCTAGACTCAAACAAGATTTGTGCAATAGGGCCAAGTCTAGCACTCTGAGATTATTCAACCGTGTTCGCATGTGACGTGACGCATTCACCTAATGGCTAACTCCCATCACTTAGAGTCCCACAAAGCACAAAGCAAGCAACATTCAGACATAGGAGACTACTCAAGCAATTCCATCCTCATAATGGGAAACTGTACTAGCAAACAATGCTAAGCTCATGCTATCAGGCATAACCTAAATAGGCTATCCTATTGCTGTCTACTCAATCCTAGAATGCAATTTTCATATAGTGAAGCACATAAAGCAGGCACATAAGGCATCACTCCTAGATCCTTAGTCCTATTCTAGCACGCTGTTCTACTCGAACTGATAAACATATATAAACTTGTATGGGTACATTGGGGAATACTTACTTGAGCTCGGCCGGTCGCGCACATCACACACTTTGTTCCTTCTTAAAACTCTTTACTTAACCTTTTAGATAACATTCTTCTTTTTCAAAATCTTTTAATCTCTCGATTTGAGTTCAGACACCCCCGAAGGTGTGTCCGAATCCCTCAAACCAGGGATCTGATACCAACTTGTAACATCCCAAAAATACAAGCCAAAAATTTCATTTTTAAAACACATACTTAGCAAAACATTAGAAATAAAACATTCACCGATCATATCATTTCATAAAAGATGTGCGTGTCTGGAAACCAGTTTATAAAAACATAACAATGTCAGAGTACAAATCCCCAGGAAGATCTCATAGTGCGAAATACAAAGCGTGTGTGTGATGTGCCGCTACCGCGCCAGCTCCTTCCCCTTCGAAGAAGAGGTACCTGAAACCAAAACTGAAAACTGTAAGCACGAATATTAATGAGTTCCCCCATCATACTACATACCATACAATCACATATCATACATACTACCAGGAAATTCTGGTGTGCCCGACCTGCCCGGTACGGCCATTCTGGGGTGCCGACCTACCCGTGTCAAGCCGTTCTGGGGTGCTGACAACCCATGTCAAGCCATTCTGGAGTGCTGACTACCCATCGGTCCTAACAACCGATCCTCGGAGACTATTTCACCCCTATTGCTACTATCACATATATCATAACATAACATTTTATCAAACATATCCGGGGTGTCCGATATACCCTTCGGTCCTAACGACCGAACTTGGGGACTATTCCCCTCCTACTACCACTATCACATATAACATATCATGCTAGCATATAAACATATCAGGTAGTAGCAAACCTAGATGATATCACAAAGACAATCATCTAACATACAACTCCTACTGGTGGGCCAGCATTGTGGCCGTAGACCTACCACTACTGGAAGGTAACTCACCTCAAAGTAGCTGCTGATCTGAGTGGGAACTGACTGTCTTCTTCTGCTGCTGCCCCAGAAATCCTTCGGCTATAATTCCCACAAAACACTCAGTTAAATACTGCTAATCGACCTTAGGGTAAAATGACCATTTACCCCTAACCAAACCAAGAATCAAAGTCAATGTCAACTTCCAGTTGACCCGACTCGCCGAGTTGGATCGCCAACTCGTCGAGTCCCTATCCATTCGGTTTGTCATAATCCTGTCTCTACTCGTCGAGTTAGGCATTGACTCGACGAGTTTTCCTTCTAAACCGATGTCCAATAGTCCTTCATCCTACTCGCCGATTTGTATGAACAACTCGTCGAGTTCGTCTTCATTCGTAGAACTATCTATGCTGAGACTCGCCGAGTTGAATGAACAACTCGCCGAGTCTGTTCTTGAGACAAGAAGATTGCCTTGAACTCGCCGAGTCAGGGCATTGACTCGCTAAGTTCCTTCATGAGTGAGTCTGGCTTCTGACCCACTGAGTCACATCCCATGACTCACTACTCTACCTAGCAAACAGGAAAAGGGGGAAAACTCGGGGACTCGCGACTCGACTTGCCGAGTCTTTCACATGCAAATACTATATACTTGATTTTGCTTGAATCCAACTCATACCATACATATATATGGGTTCTTAGGGCTTGATTGACACGTAAATTTTCCAACTTTACATGTAAATAAACACCGATGAAGGTTTTAGGGCTCAAGATGCACTAATAGAGTAGATCTAGGGCTTTCATGCAATATGGCTTCATAAAGGTAGTGGAACCGAGCTCCTGGAGCTCAAACATGCCTAGATCTAAAGGTAAATCAGCTTATTACAGACCCTAAATCATACCCAAGCTTGGAAATGGCTCAAGAAGGAATTTAATGGAACTCTAAGGGACTATAAGCATGAAAATAGGGGGAAACTGAGTTATACCTCAATGAAATCTCTGAAATAACACCAAGATGTCTGGTCTCCTTCCCCTCCTCTTGATCTACTCTCCTTTCTCTCTCAAAGCATTCAAGTGATTACACCAAGCACTTCAATCTCACAAGGAACGATGTTAGAATGATATAGGGGGCTATGAGGGTGAAGGGGGCGAGCTTGGGGCGCATAAGGTTGGTTTAAATAGGGTGCAAACCCTTGGAATTAGGCTTTTACCAGACAGCAGGGACTCGCCGAGTCCAGGATATGGACTCGCCGAGTTGCCAACTTAAACGTGTTCCATATCTCATCTCTACTCGGCGAGTCGGGCCTACAACTCGCTGAGTCCAAGGCTAAAAATGCAAAATACTTAGATAAATTTTACATACTAGGAACTAGGTGCTACAATTTTGCTGAGGTGTATAAGGACAAGATAATCGGTGACGAGTGCCATTATTAGAGAAAAATGTATGTGTGTCATTTGTGAATTATTTCCCACCATTAGATTGATATATTTAGCCTTCTATTGGATTATGTGTCTAAGCCAATAACTAAATTAGAATAATCTTGAATTATTATCAAAGTCTTTTTGGGTTGCCCTCAAACCTAGTAATTGACTAGAATGTTTTTTTGAGAGAGAGACTGATTTATTAATTTATTATATGATTAATAAATTAATTATCAATCAAAATAAATTATTTATTAATATATTATGAGAATAATATATTAATTAGAAATATTATTGTTTAATTAAGAATTAATCAGAAATTAATTGGAATTAATTAGATTAATTAAAATTAGAAGGATTATAGGTGAAAATGTTCAAAAATTGAGCATTGACTAATTCTAGAACCTCCCAAGAGGGGGAAGGTTCTAGAGAAGGATTCTAGAGCTTTTCTTGGGCTTTAAGGAAGCTTGTAACTCTTAAGGGGCAAGAAAATGGATAAGGGTTATCCAAGGAAACCTGCCTTATCCTAGCTTCCTTACTTACCTATATAAACCCCTTACGGGATTAATATTTTCATCAATTCTCTAAGAGCTTAGAGTAAAAAATTCCTTCCTTATGATTTCTCCTCTTAAGCTTCAAATTTGCTCGGGTTTGGGTGTGAGCCATTAGAGGCATGTGACTTCTGGTGCTTGCGTTCTAAAGGCCAATCAAGAAGGAATACTAGTTTATTTGCTATAATAAACTAATGTTATGTAATTTCTAAAATCTCTTTCTTAGTTTCAAAAATATCAATGTCCTATTAGTTCTTGATATTCAATTGTTTGTTGCAAATAATTGTGAGAACATAGATCCTTTAGGTTGCATGTGAGCTTAGGGTTTAAGTTTTTCCGCCAAAAAATGATTTTTGTAACCTATAAAACCCATTAGTGGTATCAGAGCCATTGTTCTCATTGATCTTGCATAAATTTGAATAGATCAAAATTAGGGTTTATAGAAAGTAAACCATAAGGAGGCAATTTTTCGAATTTCACTAGGGTTCTTGAAACCCTAGCCTCGACCCTCAAATTTTTTATTTTTGCAACTGTTTTAGAAATCCTAGTCTCCTTTGCCCATTTTCAAAAATCGAGGACTTCCTTTTAGGGTTTATCTTGTTTCATTATTTGTTATTTTAAAATCCTTAATATATAAACAATTAAAACCTGATGAACACCAACCTTTTTCGAAAATTAGAAGGTTTAGGATTAAGATTAAATTTGAATTATTTTATTAATTGGTTAATTGTAAATAGTTATTTAATCCATAGTGATTTAATTGATTTAATTAATTATTAAATAAAATATAAAGATTAAATCAAAATTGGTTTATCTTTAAATTAAATTAAGTTTTTATATTAATTTCAAAAATTTAAATTTAAACCTAGTGTTTTAGAAAAATTTTAAAATACGCCTTATACTATACATAATTGAATGATTAATATATTATATGTATAAGATAAATCATTCAAATCACTAGTACATCTCATTCATGAAGCCATACTTTAAGGGGAGTTTAAGGAAACGACTTATAAAATGACCGCCATTTGGTATCCACTCTTACCCATCGCTCTCTTCTATGGTGGATGATCGTTAGCCGAACGGATTTGATAGGACATAATCGCATTAATAAGTATAATGATATAAGGTAAGTAAATCATTTTTAAAATCCCACCCTTAATTACTTTAGGAAAAATGTGAAAAGTATGCTAAAAGCATGTGTCCAAAAGGTAGCCGGAACATGAACATTGAACACTATAGCTAAA
The DNA here is from genome assembly GCF_051521515.1 of Lactuca serriola. Lineage (NCBI taxonomy): Eukaryota > Viridiplantae > Streptophyta > Magnoliopsida > Asterales > Asteraceae > Lactuca > Lactuca serriola. Next base: position 115,478,851 of record NC_136409.1, on the reverse strand, counting down.
ATGGTTTCAATTATATGACGGTGATTTCGTTCGACTCAACCATTTTGCTGAGGTGTATAAGGAAAGGATAATCGATGATGAGTGCCATTTTTAGAGAAAAATGTATGTATTTCATTTGTGAATTTTATCCCACCATCAGATTGAAAAACTTTAAGTTTGCATATATACGAACTGAATTTAAATGAAGGCAACATGTGTCTCAAGGATATTACAAAAATCTAATTTAGCCTTCATGGGGTACAACCACATAAGTTTGGAATAGTCACCAATAAATATTGCATAGTAACGAAAACCTCTATTTATAGGGAGGTGATTTGAAACCATAGAGATAATTATCAAACTTAATTATAATTATCTATGGAATTCAAATAATTATGGAATATTACATATTGCATTATTTTGGGTCTTTGTACATTTCTTAGTCCTTTTCTTAGTAATCAATTTTAGCCTATCATAATATGTCTCAGAATGGGCCTACCTATTATTCTACACATTTGATGTTGCAGTTGGATACAAAAGTTAAGAACGTCCTTTTTGCCTATGGGTAATTGGCTTCCTTCTTCTTGACTCTTTTTCCCAATAGCTAACCATAGGAGCATTTGAAACTATGAGTTCTACGCTTAGTTATGTTAGTCCCAAAAGGTTCTCAACATGTTATGTGATATTTATTTTTAATGCGCTAGTTTTTTATTTAATTCGTACGTCTATCACATCTAAACCACTCCTCACAGGCAGTAAACCCGATCAAGTATATTATAGTTTTGATAAGCAAGGGTGTCGAACTCTAGGGGAAAGATAGTGAAATAATTTTTTTTTTTATTATAGGTTATATTAAATAAAAGGAATCAATAAAAAGAGGGCTTTTAATTATTAAATCTTAGTAATGAATAACTAACAAACTAGATAAATTGACCGGAAATGAATCACTTCAAGTACTTTCATTCAGATTAGATTACTTCTCAATATCATGATTAAATTCGTTAATAGTGCAACAGATTTATTAGTTGGTTACCGAATTCTAGCATAACTAATTATCTTGATCAAATTTCATAGTCCTAATAATTATTGAACAACTACCACAATGACCATGAAATTAGTGAACACATAATTAATTTAATGTAAATTTAGAATATGAAAGATATAATCTAGTTATTTCTCATCAATGGTTATGACAACCAATTGAAAAATAGCATGGATATCTAAACTCTCTAACACAGTCAAAATCACATATTAAAATAACATAACCATATGATTTGATCAATCCCTAGTCCTAACAATTTAATCGTCATAAACTAATTAAAATTCAAGTTAATGTAATTAGATTGGTCCTCTTAAATAAACATAACTCAACAATAGGCAATAAAAATCATAACTTTAACATGATAGATCATGATCAATCAAACACAACTAATAACCATACTAATAAAATATAAAATCAATGAAATCAACACATAAAGTTGAGTTTCATATACTCCAAACAAAAGCAACAGGTTTTAACACCTGAATTTAGAAAATAAAAAACAGAAATAGAAACAATTTGAATGTTAATTATGGTCAAAACAACAAACCAAATGATTCATGTCATGATTCAGATCTTGAATTCTTAAAATCTTTGCTCCATATAAGCTTAACAGCCCTCTGGCCGCCTTTTAGACCCTAAAAAATGGTAGATCTAGGGTTTCTTGTTGCCTAAGTCAAAGTGGAATATCATAAATGAAGAAAATAGTGGAATGATAGAGTATTTATAGTTAAATTGAGGAGGTGTATTTCATATGGAATGTTAGGATTGCATTGGAATTAGGAAACTAATGGTTGTTTAGTGATTAAGCAAATAAAAATAAGGTAAGTGGTGCTTGGGGAATAAGTAACTTGAAGGGAATTTACGTCTAACTTTTATGGTCCATCATCATGTATGATTTTGGACATGCTACAAGTAGATTTAGCAAAAAGGCTCTCACCAATAAGTTGTCCAAAATTTTGTCTAATTTCCAGTACATCTTGAACATCCTTAACTGAAGTTAAGAGTCATGATATATGTCAAAAACATTGAAGAGAGGTCAATCTGCCAACAACATCCTTTTGGTCCTTTTCAATTCCGTTTTCCTCCTTTTGCATCCCAACTCCCATTTTAAATCAAATTGAAAAATTTCAAAGCATATTAAGTATTATATATCTTAAAATATCACATTTTTACCCAAATATATTAGGATAATAGCCTAAAATACATAGTTAAATAAGGTCATGTCAAAACCTTGCTCACCAGCATCACATAGAATAACTCAGATTGAATTTGCCAATTACGTCTCACCGCAATGCATATATATATGTCTAAGAAATCCTAAGTACTTCCCATATCCTAAATACTCACAATCTTCACAACGGTTCCCCACTTATTTTGAACAACATTCATTTATGCTTCCCTCCGAATAAATCCTCATAAATTTTCTTTACCTTAAGGTATTTTTGTTAAATTCTCAAGCATACATATGGCAAAATAACCTAGAAATAAAATTTACAATAAACAATCCCTTGGCAATTTGCCTTGTTCTTCACTTTCTTCTAGATTTTCATAATTTGATAGCTTTTATTCACTCAAAAAACTTTTGACAACTTTTTTTCTCTTTTTCCATAGCTTTTTTCACTTTTTATCTCTTTTTTCATAAGTCACTCTTTTCTCTCAAACTAAAAACCTAAAAGAAAAATATATGCTTAAGCAATGAAACTTAACCTGAACCCTTATTCGTTAAATGCATTAATCTAAAGTGCAATGACTACATAAATTTTCCTGGATACATTTCAATACATGATGCAAAAAATATTATCTCCCTTAAACTACATAAGTTCGCGTTTTTGTGTCATGATTTCATAAGAACTGGGAAGCCACAAATATATTATAACATATTAGCTCAACTAAATCTTAGAATCCGCATCAAGTTATCTCACATAACATTGACAAACTTAGTCAAAATGCAATAATATAAATAAAAAAAACTTTTTAGACTTTTCTAGATTTTCTGAATTAGACCATTTTTTCAAGTCCTTATAATGCATTTTTTTATATATTGCATTATTTTTTATATCTATCATGCATGTTTTCATATATCAAATCCTCATACCCCACAATTAAATTATACAATGCCCTCATTGTATATAATTACAATTAAAGCATATAAAATAAAAGAGGGAGAAAAGGAACAAACTCACCTTGAGTAAGTAGTTGCGAGAACGAAATCAGATGTAGTGGGTTTCTTCGAAATGTGTGTTGGAATGATGATGCTTCTGATTTTGCTGGAAACTGAAAACTAAAACTGCTTTACTTTTTTGCTCATGTTTGGAGTTGCTGTGCGAAAAGATCAATGAAAACATCGTATAGCAGTGGAAATGTAAAAATCTGGGAACAATTTCTCGGGAATTTTCTTTACTCAAAAGATATCGCCACGTTGTGGTTGTTAACATGTCACGACGTGGAAACTGAACAGTGGTAAAAATTTTCAAATAAAAATGAACTCAAGTCCTATCGGCCAAATACTTGGCTTGTCTCTCGTAGATGCTCTTCCTTTTAGTAATGGACTTTAATAAAGTCTCAATCCCTCTCTCGTGTCCATAAGTGATGCCACACTTATGTGATGCAACACCTCTCGTAACAAAACCGCATTCGATCCAAATTGTTGAAATTATTAAAAGCACCCGAAGGGCAAAATTTTTGCAAAGATCTATAAAATCAATGACCATCAACATAGAAAACAAAATTTAAACAAACTAAAAATAAAAATAGAATCACATTAAAATAACTAAAAAATAGGAAATCAAAATAACTAAAAAGGATATCATGATCACTCATCTTCGTCGGAACCATGCTACAGTTGTTGATTGAATCTCTTGCATGCAAGAAATGGTTTGTGAAAACAAAAAAACTTTTAGGACCGATTAGGTTATTTCCTTTGCTTTATTTGCACCATTAACTAATAAGTAGAACAAGAATTGACACAACTAGTCAAGATTAGCTAGAGTTCGGTCTTCCACTTAACCACTACAATACACCTTGCTATAGTACACCTCATGGATTGAGATTGAGAAATCACCAAAGTAGTAGACTAAACAAGTCAAGAATTCCCTAATTTATTGCAATCTCCAAACCCATGCAAAAAGAAAAACCAAGCAATGCGTATGATCATGAATTCCTTCACATAACAACAAAAAACTACCAGACAAGTGACATGTTATCTAAGAAAATAAATAAATAAGTAAAAATTCAAAAAAAAAAGAACAATCAAATAAACTAAATTAATTGAAAACTGTTATCCGGAAATGACGCAAAAAACTCTTATGTGTATTTTTAATACACTAGTTTTTATTTATAATTCACAGTCTATCGCATCTAAACCATATCTTACTGGCAATGAACCTGATCGAGTATATTATAGTTTTAATAAGCAAGGGTGCCAAACTCAAGGGGAACGGTAGTAAATTAATCTTAGAATTTTTTATTATTGGTTATATTAAATAAATGAAAGCAACAAAAAAAAGGGGGTTTGGATTCTTAAATCTAAGTAATTAATAACTAACAAACTAGATAAACTGACTGGAAACGAATCACTTCAAGTACTTTTGTTCATATTAGAGTACTTCTCAAAATCATGGTTAAATTTGTTAATAATGAAATGGATTTATTAGTTGATCACCGAATTCTAGGGCAATAAGTTATCATGATCATGCAACTAACACAATGATCATGCAATCAGTGAACACATAACTAACTTAATGTAAATCTGGAATATGAAAGATATGGTCTACTGATTTCTCATTAATGGTCATGACATTCAATCGAAGAATAACATGGATATCTAAACTCTCTAACACAATCAAAATAACATATAAATATTATATAACCCAAGGATTTGATTAATCCCTGGTCCTTATAGTTTAATGGTCATAAACTCATTAAGACTCAAGTTAATGTAATTAGATTGGTCCTCTTAACTACACATAACTCAGCAATTGGCGATAGGTTATGATCAATCAAACAAACACAATTAATAAAAATCATAACTATAACTTTATTGGTTATGATCAGTCAAACACAATTAATAACAAAACTAATAAAATCCAAAATCATTGAAATCAACACATAAAATTGAGTTTCATCTACTCCAAGTGAAAAGCAACAGGTTTTAACACATGAATTCAGAAAGTAAAAAAAACAAATACAAAAAAATTAAAATGCTAGTAATGGTCAAGACAACAAACCGAATGATTCCTGTCATGAATCAGATCTTGAAACCTTTAGATCTTCACTCCATATAAGCTTAATGGCCCTCAAACCACATTCTAAACCCTCAAAACGGTAGATCTGGGATTTCTTGTTTCCCAAGTCAAAGTGGAATATCATAGATGAAGAAAATGGTGGAATGATGGGGTATTTATAGTTAAATTGAGAAGGTGTGTTTAATATCGAATATTAGGGTTAGATTAGAATTAGGAAACTAATGATAGCTTAGGGATTAAGCAAATAAAAATAAGGTAAGTGCTTGGGGAATAAGTAACTTGGAGGGAATTTTCATCTAGCTTTTATGGTCAATCTTCAAGGTTGATTTTGGACATGTTACAAGTGGATTTAGCAAAAAGGCTCTCACACATAAGTTGTCAGAAATGTTTTCTAGTTTCCAGAACATCTTATATCTCCTTAATTGGAATTACAAGTCATGAAATTTTGGTCTTTTTCTGCTTCGTTTTCCTCATTTTATATCCCAGCTCCCATTTTAATTGAAATTGAACATTTTAAAGCATATTAAGTATCATATATCTTAAAATATAACATTTTTACCCAAATAATTTAGGATAATAACCTAAAATACATAGTTAAATAAGGCCTTATCACTATGCAACTACACGATGGATCTTTTCAAGTTATCCACGCTAAGTCAGATTCACCCGACATAGCTAATTCTAACGAGTGAAATTACATGTTTCTTCCATCTTATCAATGAAATCAGTTTTTTGAAGCTTGGAGTCTCTTTGGTTTTCCATGTTACATTAACTAAACCATGCAACTCTACTAAGGCTGAAAACACACCTTAAGGACCCACTAAGGTCGAAATCACCATGGGAAAAGACCTAGGACTGTAAACTAAAAGAAAAGTCCACCCTAGGAGCGAAATAACATGTGATTTCGGTCATACTAGGATAATTAAATGAGGTTGGAGGTCTAGAATGAGGATAAGACAAGAACAGTTGACTTTAGGATTTGATTTCTCACCCATTTTCAATACAATCACAGTAAACCATGTATTACCCACCAAACATCCATACATTAAGCTCTAGTAATCCAAGTAAGTATCATATCAATCTCCTTTATTTTTACTAAGGACGAGATCAACCCCTCCCATACCACAAAATCCCACTCCACTTACTGTGAAATTCAAATTTCTCTCAAGAATTCAAATTTCAAGCTTTAAAGAGGCTTATTTCTTCAAGCATTTTCTAGGTTTGGTAAGTAAATTCAATACTTCTAAGCATCCTTTACAATCCTATGTTTAGTTCATTCCATTTACACACTCTAAATGTGTTAAAACACTTAGGATAAAGCCATCTCCAAGGAAGTTCATCCATTCCAAACAAGAGTTTAGGCTTGGGATCTTCTCAACACCCCTTCGAACCCACCTATCAAAACCACTCAAGGTGAGCTTCATACCCCCATTTTCGAGTTTTTACATGCTTTTATGAGGGGGGGGGGATACAAGTCAAAATATGGTTGTCCTTTGGATACTTGCATGTCTCATCCTTATTACTTGAATATGATGTTATATTTGTATAAGAATATAAATATCACCATTCCTTTTTACAAAAATTTTGTTTCATATGAAGTTGACATGAAAAAGAAACACAAACATAACTTATTTTGTGTTACAAATATCAACCTAAAATATTAGTTATACAAACTACAAATTTTTGGTAATTTTTACTAAAAATAGTTTTTCTAGTATAAATGGTTATATTTTTAGTCATCACTATTTTGATGGTTTAAAACCCTAGTATATTATGTTTTAACAACATACATAAACACTAAACAATATTACAACTGGATATTTATATAATGTTTATACAAATAGTCTACACAAGAACATACAAGGCAAACTGTAATGGGTATAGTTTGGAAGTCACAAAAACATACCTTATAACAATTCAATGGTATGATTATTTCAATATACAAGAAAGAGAGGCGTAGTTCATGTAAATCTGTTAATGCTCTAGTGAGACATTTTATTCACCATACCTACCCATCGTACACTTTAAGTCCTGCATTATAACAAGAGTCTCTTGGAGGGAGAGCGAGATAGTTGTGTATAGATCTATACAGGATTGACAAGCTCACACCTGAGCTATTCACTACAGCTAGACGAGCCAGTCTAGGGTGACAAATATCTACCAATTCTGACGCCCGAAGAACGTCGTACAAGCATATCAGTCACATCAAACATGGTTATAATAACTCACATAGGGATTAACAATACTATCTTGGTTTACGGGAAGCTCACACTTCACCAATTTTTATAAAAATATAAAAGTACATACTACATTACAGTACAATATTGCTTACATTACTGGTGTTAGGGTTTAAGACTATAGTTCACATATCAGAAAATATGGGATTTTCTGGAACAGACATGGTTATTTTAAAAGAAAAAAAATACAAAGGACATTCATATATTTTTTTAGTTTTGGTTATTACACTAACAACCTATTTTATAGAAAATATCGGATTTTCTGGAAACATAAAAATTTATTTTAAACATAGTCATTACAACCCTTTTCATATAAAAATGCTTATGAAGTCACCAACATTATTGTTGACGTTTTTCAAAATCACTTGTATTCTCAGGGAACCAATAACAGGTATTCAACTCTTTTAAGATCAAGTTTTGCTGCATTATGGGATTTTACTTTTCAGTCATTATTGTGTAACTTTTGAACAAACACAATATGTAAACTATGTAAGTTTGTATTCTTAATGTATGTTGTTTGGGTTTCTATGCTTCATTTATATTCAACTGTTATGGTACTATACAATTGACGTCACCATGCCCCCTGACGTTTCCGCCGTCTTGGTTTGGGGGTGTGACAAATATAGAGAAGAAATAAATAATAATTAATACGCTGAAAAGAATATCTAGATTAATATATACCTTATATATTAAAAATAATAAGCGATGTATGTTGATTGCATGACTAAACATAATGTATGAAGTATGCTTGTTTCTATACCTATGTGCTTGAGATTCACTCACTGTGTTGATGCTCACACTTTTTTCTTTGCTTGTTTTTAGGTCTTACATTAGAACAGATAGTTTGATTTGATGGCCTGGTGAGGTGGGTAGTTACTACAAGTGTTTCATTAGTTGTGATACCAGTTTAAGACTTGTCGATGTTGTTTCACTTATACTTGGTTTTTGGTGTGTGTTTTGGTACTAGTTTTCCAAAATTTGAATTCTAATGAGTTTAATTTGAAAGTTTTGACATAAGTAACTTTGGTGATATTTTCTAAAATAATAAACTAAGACTTTCATTTCCATAATATGTTAAATGACTTTTTTAAAATAAAAACAAATGTGGTAAACTATCACGACGTTATAGGTTGGTATCAGAGCCATGTTTTGAGATAACTGAATACAGAGGCCATGTGTTTTTATTAGATATAACACCTAATATAAAGGTTATCGATGTCATGATTTATCTAAAATACATATTTGCATCACCTGTCATGCACAATCTTGTGAATCTTTATTTCCACTTGAGGTTCACCCATCGTCTATCTCATCAGATAAGCTTAGCTTATCTACTTATTGTGATGATTACTCCGATCATATCTCCCAACCCAAGCTTATTACATCTAATACATCTCAATATTTAGCTCTTATTTCACCATGTGAGTTATGCACCAAATTGTTAATAGTGATAAACTTATCTACTAATGCGCCATCTATGATTCTGCCTCCATCACCGGCACATACAAATCGGCCCCCCTCCATTACCACGTGTTGCTCCTTCTACCTTCCAACCATCTGATTTTAACTCGTTCAAAGTTTGGCATCTTTAAACCATGAAATATTGCAAACTTGTCTTATATGTCTTCATCAGCCCTACATTATGCCTATTTTGCTTCCAATGAACCTTAAGGCTTCAAAATTACTACTAAATATCCCAAATGGTTTGTTGTAATATGTGACTAGATGAGTGCTCTAAACCTTAATGCTGCTTGGAATCAGGTACATTATCCCACTTAGAAAATATTGTCAGATCTATATGGGTATTTCTCACAAATTTCCATGCTAATCGAACCATTGAAAAATATAAGGCCCATCTTGTTGTTTATGGCTTTACTCAGGTTTTGTTTCTTCATTACTATGCCACCTTAGCCTAGTTGTCAAGACTTTTATAGTTTGGATTATTCTTTCTTTTGATGTACTTAAAAATGGCATGATATCCAGTTATACGTCGTAAATTCTTTTTTAAATTGTGATCTTTTTGACACTCTTTACATGGAGCAACCACCAGGGTTCATTAAATCTCGATTTCTAAATCACGTGTGTCATCTAAAGAAAGCTTTATATGGGGTTAAACAAGATCCTAGGGATTGGTTTCAACGCCTAAGATCGTTTCTCATCAACATTGGTTTTACTTGTAGCCAAGCAGACACATCGTTATTTATCTTAAAACAAAACTCTAACATTGTTTACTTTCTAGTACATGTTGATGAAATTATTCTAACAGGTAACAATGTTACTCATATTAAAAACATTATCACTCATCTAAATAAATATTGTCTCATTAAAGACCTTAGAAAACTCAACTACTTCCTTGGTTTTGAAGCTTCATATCACTACTATTGAATTTTTCTATGCCAAGCAAAATATGCCAATGACATTCATACCAAAGCTCATTTATTTGATGACAAACCTGCTGCCACTCCTATCTTCACCTTAACTTATTTCACAACTCAAGGTACTCTATTTATTGACCCACCCTTTATCGATCCTTGGTGGGAACCTTTTAATATCTTACCACTAGTCGACCGGATTCGTCTTAGGTTGTTAATCAACTAAGTTAATTTCTTCATGCTCCAAGGAAAGATCACTATCCGGCTATAAAACAAATTGTTTGTCATGTTAAATGCACTATCTCTTATGTAATTTCCTTTCTACATGCTCCATCGTGAAAAATTTTGGGTTATTCGGATGCCGAATGGGCCTGTTGCATTGAAACAAGAAGCTCTACATACGTCTACTTCGTCTTTCTTGGTGGAAATCATGTATCATGGAGTGCGAGGAAACAACCAACCATATATTGCTCTAAGTTTGATTATGAATACAGGGCAATGGAAAACATGACATCTAAAATTCTATGAATCACTTATTTTCTTTGAGAGCTCCATCTTTTACCTTAATGTAGTCCCGATCTTTTAGGTGATAATCACAGTGTGCTCTTCTTAAGCCAAAATCCAATTTCTTATAAGCGTGCAAAACATAATGACATTGAATGCCATTTTGTTTAAGATTTTCTTCTATCAGGTAAAATTTACACTACATATGTATCCATACATCTATAGATGGATGACATCGTTAAAAACGTCTTCCGCTTCCACTCTTTAAAGATTTTCGATCCAAGCTTTGTTTACCCCCCTCGCTTGCGGGGGGTAATAGGATTGATTCTAACTTATCTTAGTTAAAAGAATGAGGTTGTGGTAGTCTTGAACTTTAGGAAGCTTGTTGTATTTGATCTATTTATAATTATATACTTATATGTTTGGAAGTAATGTGGAAAACAAGCAAAACCAAAAAGTACACAAGACACAATATTTATGTGGTTCGGTCAAGGTGACCTACGTCCACTGGCAGAAGGGGTATATACTTTATTTATGAGCTCTTAAACAGATGTTACAAGTAAAACTCAACAACGATTCGCCTATCATTCTAGAATTCAAGGAACAAACAATAACATGTATCTGTATTTATAGTGAAGGATCTGACCTAAAACCCAAATAGGCCAAGCCTATTGGCCCATAGTCCTATGAATGGTGTCAACCGATCATGATTTGCCATAAAGTAGCTTCTATAAACTTTATCCTTGATATCTATTTAATGAGCATAAAAAACGCACATGGTGGAGCATCATGATCCACCATGGCTCATCATGATGCAATAGTGGCACATGAAGATCACCATGACTTATTAACTATCTTGGTGGCTCTTCAAGCAATAATCCTTGAGCATCTTGAACTTCTGAGAAACCTTGAACAATCTTGAGCATCATAAAGGACATCACAACATAAGTGCTTCATCAAGGATACCATGCTCATGAAGCAACACATGTCGCACACCTTGCACTGAGATAGAACATTAAGCATGAGGATGGCACACCTTGTGTAAGGAATGTCAGATCCTCTCCTAGGATGGTACATCCACATCCATGTTGGCACCCCTCCTTCACAAATGACACATCTAGAATCTAAAGTGGCATACTCTCTGCAAAATGGTGCATCAAGCTTCATGAGCGGCCCACTTGCTTCCCTATTGGTGCATCTAGACACTAGATGGCGCACCTGTTGGGGTCAGAAATGGATTAGTATTCGTAATGTTTAAGGAAGGTTTCTTAGTTGCAATCATGTCATTGGCACTAGAGGGATAAATGTGCTATATGTACAAAGGTTGCCCTTTTCCTTACACCAACTGGTTTTGAGAAAGTTAGTAGTTCTTGAGGTTCAATAAGTGGTATCATAGTTAGGGTCGCAAGTTCGATTCTATCAGAGAGAAATTTCTAAGGGGGGGGGGGGAGGGGATTGTTTGTGTAAAAAATGGTTCAGTATGCACGATGCGTAATAAAGGTTTCCTAGTCACCGTCGAATGCCATAGGCACTAGAAGGATAAATATGTTATACGTACAAATGTTATTCCTTTCCTAACACCAATAGGTTTTGGGAGAGTTGGTAGCGCTTGAGGTCCAATAGCACCTTCAACCTAGATGGCGCATCCATGCCTATGAACGATGCATCTTGATCGTGGATGGGACATCCATGCTCTAAGGTGCTCCATTCCTTACCAGGTGCTCCATATGTCTTCCGAGTGCTCCATACCCCCTTTTTGAAGTTTCATTCGTTTGTCACTTAATCCGTTCCTTTTTCAAATGATTCATTCCTTTGTCACATGCTACATGAACTCCAAGTGCTCCATTGAGTTCCAACTACACCAATGAACTCAAATGTTCCAAATTCTCAAGTCACATTTAATAATCTCCACCTTGACTTGAGTATCCTATAAACTCAACCTTAAACAAGGACTTCCTCTCTCTTACTAACATCCAACCTCGAAGGGACCAAACTCCTACAAACATCAATAAAGTCTAACAAAGCCTGAACTTCTTTGTGGGCAATGAATTTGTCAACATAGTGTTTGGGTTCACCTTGATATCAAACTTCATTTAAGAGAACTAGTTTGTTTCCAGAATGTCATAAATGAAGTTTAACCTGAAATTAATGTGCTTCATCATCTCATGATACATGGGAATCTTTGCAAGATTAAGTGCACTCTAACTGTCATAATACAAGACAGGCTTCTCCACCTTGAGACCAAGAATCTGAATAAGCCTGTGCAACCTGATCTAGAGGGGAAGAGTTCTAGATAGTAAACCTGGGAAGAAGCGAAGAAATAGTAAAAAATGGCTTGTTATTTATAGGAACGAAACTTGCTTGAAAGGATTGTCATGGATTTCTCCTAAGCACATCGCGCCCTCATGTCATCTTTCTGTGTGCTTTAGTCATCTCATCGTTGGTGCAAGAAGAGTCTTTGGCCGTTGCCACATGGCACATTAATTTAGTGCCACATCATCCTCTCGAAGGTAAATCTCGCAATCTTCAAAAAATCACATCCCGCATACGAGCTCCGTTTTCGATGTTCTTTTTATCTTAGGCTTCGTATCAACGAGTATTAAAACTTTATTTTAGATCTCAACAACTAATTCAAATTATGTTTTTAGTTTACATTCTATAAATATTATATGGTAAAAGAATGTGTGAAATTCATATATTCTTCATACGAGCTCCGTTCTCGACATTTTGTATATCGACGTATTGTATTCATGAGGACATGGACTCATCTGTACAATGCTTTGGCTAAAAAGTAACTTATCCTCGTTTCATATTTTATAACACACATGGATGTACTTTTTCAAGCATAAAACTTCAAAAAATCAAAACGTTTTCATATAAGTCGAATTTTGGTGTTCTTGATACTCACATGTTCGTAATCATGACTATTACAACTTTAATCAAGATTCTTTATCCTAGATAATTTTTTATTTATAAATTTTTATTTAATGTAATTCGTTGTTTATAATAAGTTTTTATACAAATATTATAAGCCCATAATATTTGTCTATAAAATATGTACACAATAATATAATTATCATTTACATAACCCGTTTTGTGTATGATTGATTCATATTTATTTACATGTATACTAATAGATATTTTTAATTATTAAATAAAATGAATAATCATAGCTTTAATTTCTTAAACATCTAGCCCAAATTTACGGGCTTTACAATTCACCCCCACTTAGGATGTTTCCATCCCCAAAATCATCAACCAAGTCAATATGTGCACTCCCCACCACTCAGCCTGTGGGTTGAGCTCCATTATCGAAACATATTCTCTCTAAAAGAATGTAGGAAAAAATAGAAACCACTAAATTATTACAAGATTAAGGGCATGTTTGGCATGGAACTTTTGGAATCTTTTGAGTCCTTCTAGCTTTCAGCTTTTGACAAAACGCTCTAGTTTAAACAAAAAACATTTTTGCCAGTACGAGCATTTAGCTTTTAGTTAAAAAGAAACACTCGAAATCTAAAAGCTACATCACGTAGTGTTTAACAAAGCGGTAATGAGCTTTTGAAATCAATTTCCATAACCGTGATTTTATATATATATATATATATATATATATATATATATATATATAAACAATTGTCTTTTTTTGTAATTTTACATATTTCAAAAGCTTCCAGCTACTTTTTTCAAACACTCATATAACAAATAAAAGCTACAACTTCCAACTATCAGCTACCTGCTACCTGCCAACACCTACATTTTCCAAACACACCCGAACTAAAATGTGTAAAGATACATAGATACGAAAATAGGGATAATACTGAGGGAGGGAAGGAGCAAGAATTGAAGATAGTTGGGAACAGAGAAAGTAAACACGTGTGCCCAAAGTTCTATAATTAGGCATATCTTCACTATACAATGTTGTAACAAAAAGAAATAAAAGTAGGATGGCATATTGAAGAAAAAGATTAAAGTACATTGCTATATTATGAATTGAAGCTTCCATTTTTTCTATTCGATTCCCATAAATTTTTAAACACCATTTATCCAAATAGTAAGCCACTGATACTTTATATCGCACAAACCCTCGAGAGCAAAGCATATAAATTTGTGTCTTGCAAAATGATAGATATTTTCTCATTAGTGACCTAGGATTTCTACGACCAAAATTATGCCCGTGACAACTTGCTTGAGATTTAAATGAGCCCATTTGTTTCATCCTGTCATACACACCAAAACAATAAATTAAATTAAAAATGTATAATAAGATAACATTTATGATAACCTTTTATTGATTGTGACCATGTTCTAATCATTAAGCCCACTTTCTTAATTATAAACTAACATCCACTTTTCGACTTGAATATGGGCTTCTTCCTTTGTTTGATCATTTGAACATTCATGTTAGCTAGCAACATAGAAGGTCCGTGCCATATTGTCTGTCGATCTCTATGTTCATTATGCTAGCTTCTAACTTATCCAATCTTTCAACTTCCACATATTTTAGAGAACATAGTGAGGAAAATTATAGATATGGTCCTTTTGGTTCTGATTTTTATAGTGTTAACTCTAAAACTAAAATGTTTTTTTTCTTCTTCTTTCCATTAGTTTCTTGTCCATACTTCAAGGTTTGATTTCGATTTTAGTCCCCAACCTTGAAAGAAAGACCAAAAACCATATGCAATCTTGAAATAAGAACCAAATTCATAAATTTAAAGGGACCCAAATCAGTATGAAACCTTGAACTATGGACCACAACTAAAAATGGTTTGAATATTGGACTAAACACAATAAAGATCGGATAGCAAAGCGTCCAATTTTGTAATTTAAAATTATTTAAAATTTTTGAACATTGGGTACCTGTTCAATTAAATAACCCAGAAAGACATCTCTTATCATTAGCCTTCTACTTGGTTGCTTGAACAATCACATCTCTACTTCACCTGTTATACCAACAAGTTGAAGAAAATTTGCATGATATGGACCTTTGTCAATTGATCTCCACAATCCCTCATCAATTCCATTAAGGTAATCTTCCATACGATTGGCCTATTGATCGTAATATTCTGGAAGCAACATCAGTATCTTAGTAGCAGATCCAAGAATATTAACATAGTTCATCACATTGTTAACATTCAAATTTGCCATTTGATCGAGTAAAAAGAGGATAAACTTGGAAAGAAAGAAACCAGATGCAAAACAATTGATTAATGATCGCAAAATCGTTAAATCATAGTGATCAAACGAAGAATTATGTTTTCACTTGTGAAATGATTGAATCAGAGAAAATAATTCAATAAGATGAAAACGCAAATGAGATTCTTCAAATGATATGTCAAATCTGCCTTTGATACTAATTGATAAGATGTTTAGTCAATCATAAATGAAAATCATAGTACAAATTAAACACACGATGTAAGTAAATCTTTAATTCAACTCGATATCCAGATTGGTACAAGACAGAAGTAGAGAGAGAAAGTACAAGAATGTAATGACAAAAAAGCTACTAACTGAATTATGTACCAACTCTATTTATAGAGTACTGAACGGATGTAAAATGTATACTAGGACTTCAACATTATAGTTAATCTACAAAAGTGCCTAGTAAAATACATACATATCGAAGTCTTGAAGACCTTCGATATTTACAAAACATTCGCTACTAAGAACACTACCTAAGCTTTGATATATCACAACAAATAAAAATATACAACACTTCAATAAATCACCACCATGCTCAGAGTCTGCATATCCAACTAAGTCACTTTTCGAATTAGTTCCATACACCAAGAAAACATTTTTCGTTCCCATAAAGTATCGTATGATCCATTTGATAGCTTCCCAATGAGCCTTCCCTAGATTGTTCATAAACTTGCTTAAAATACTAACTGAATGAGACAAATTAGGTCTGGTACAGACCATTGCATACATGAGACTTCCAACAACACATCAAACCCTGCTCATATACTTCCTTTCTTCATTTGTTGTAGGTATAATATCTTGACCATGTTTAAAGTGAGTTGCCAAATGAGTTCCAACTGATTTGAACTGATAACAATTGTAAGACTATAGAACTTTCTCAATGTACTTTTATTGATAAATACAAAACCACCCTAATCTTCTATCCCTTGGAATCTCCATCCTAGTTATCTTCTTTGCTACTACCAAATCTCGCCTTCAAGTCAATTATTCCATCCATGTCCTTGGTTGTGATAAGCATGTCATCAACATATAAAAACATATATATGTAAGAATCTGGTGACAATTACTTTGAGTAAACACAATTGTCAACCTGGTTATGAGTGTAGCCATACAAGATCATGAATGAATCAAAGCTCTTGTACAATTTCCTTGGAGACTGCTTCAAAAATCATACAAAGATTTCTTTAGGAAACATACATGATCCTTATTAGAATCAGGGAACCCCTTTATATGTGACATGTAAATCTTCTCTTCTAAGTTCCCATGAAGAAATATAGTTTTCACATCAAGTTGTTCAAGGTCCATATCAAATGTATTCACCATGGCCAAAAGAACTTGAATTGTCTTGTGCTTCATGACTAGTTATAACACCTCATGATAATTAATTTCTTATTTCCTAGAAAGCCTTTCTCCACCAACCTTGCCTTGAATCTAGCTGGTTCAAATCCTAGTATCCCTTCCTTCTTCTTCAAGATCCATTTGCATCCCACTGGTTTTGCACCCTTTGGTAATGGAACTAGATCCTATGTTTCCTTCTTCTCCAATGATTGCATTTCTTCATTCATGGCCATCAACCAATTTGTTGGTTCTTTACTCGCCATTGCCTCTTTATACGATTGAGGCTCCTCAGTGCTAATGTTTTCTCTAGTTGCTAAAGAAAAAGAAATGGAGTCAAGATCACCATAATTGACACATCCCATATATATATATATATATATATATATATATATATATATATATATATATCACTTTATTGTATAACCCTCTTTGATGTCCTCATTGCTATAGATTCAGGCCCATCATCTTTGCCAATATCAACACCACTAGATGAAGATCCCATAGGTAGCTGTTGACTTTCATCTTGTCCAAGTTTTTTACTATCTCCTTGTTGTTCATCACTTGTCATAACTGTTGGATTAGCTGTTTAAACCCATAACTATAATTGGTATTTACTTGACCCGAGAGTAGCATGGTCCATTTAAGGTTGCATATCACCAGGACAATTTGATAGGATGAACTTTTGAGAAGAGGTTAGTTATGATTTATTAATATATTATAAGTTCTAATATATTAATATGAAATCATATGATTTAATTAGTATTAATCAAGAATTAATTTGGTATTAGTTAAATTATCAAAAGAGACTAATTAAATTATTAGGGACTACTTGTGTAAATTAGTTATATATATATATATATATATATATATATATATATATATATATATATATATATATGTGGTTTGGGCTTATAGTACATGATGGACTAAGTTTATGGATGAATCCATAAAGAGTTAGACCACTTGAATCATGGATCATGGATAATAAGCCCAAGGGTATAGATTAGGGTTTAACCATGACTCTTAGACTATATATAGAACACCCCATAGCTAAAATCGGTTAACCTAGTGTTCTTGGAGTTTCATAACCGGTTTTGAGTGCATAAAACCTCTCTCTCAAGTGCTCCTTTTTCCAAGGTGAATTGTAAACCGTTTGAGGCATCATATTTGGGATGTTATGTTCTTAAAGGCCAAAGACAACAGGATACAAAAAAGAGGTAATTCTATAACTCAATTCTATGTTATTTATGTAAATTGTATTCTAGTTTTAGGCTTAATGCTTTGGAAACAATATTGCATGTATAAATGGAGAAAACATAGATCCAAAGCATTTAGGGTTGTATGTGCACCATAGGATGTTGTAGTATACAAAAACTAACAATAAATCTGTCAGGAGTTTAAGATGCAAACTCCACCTTCTAGTTAGCACCCTAATCTTGGTTCCCTACTTGACTTGTATCACCTCTTTCCCAGTTACCCATGGAAGATTCATCATAGGAAACATCTTTTCTCATGATAAATTTAGGAGTTCTTCCTTCTTATATACACCATAGTCGATAACCTTTTACTCTTATTCCATATCCTAGAAAAATGCACTTGATTTCCCTTGGCTCTAGTTTACCATCATTTACATGTGCATACGCGAGGCATCCAAATATATGTAATCTGGAATAGTTAGAGGGTTTCCCGGATCATACCTCTTGAGGAGTCTTCACATATATTGAAGTTAATGGTGATCTTTTCCCCAGATAACAAGTAGTAATAACTGCTTTTTTCCAAAATTGATTAGGTAAGTTAGCACATATTTCCATGCACCTAGCATGTTTCATGAGTGTTTGGTTCATCTGTTATGCCACTCCATTTTTCTATGGTGTGCGTTGTATAGTGTGGTGCCTCACTATACCTTCTGCCTTGTGGGAATTGTCAAATAGAGCATTACAGAACTCCAACCCATTATCAATCCTCAGAGTTTTGACTTGTTTTCAAGTCCTTTTCTCAACCATGGTCTTCTACTCCTTCAACTTCCAAAACACCATGTCTTTGGTCTTTAGAAAGCACAACTAAACCTAGTTTAGATAGTCATCAATGAATGTCACAATGTATGAGCATCCTCATTGAGACTTCACTGGTGCAGGACCCCACAGATCTGAGTCAACATATTCCAGAATTTCCTTGCTTATGTGTTGACCGATACCAAACTTCACTTGCTATGCTTTCTATATAGACATTGTTCACAACATATGAGCATCCTCCTTGAGACTTCACTTTGGACCATGCCACTTTCCTTGATACTGCTCACCCGATCATCATCCATATTGATTATTCCATTCCACTCTTTGAAGGCTTCGAAAAGTCATGATTATGCATCATGAAATAAGGTGCTACGAAATACAAGACCCAACCATTTGTAGAACTAGATGTACGTACAATCACTACATCATTATTATCCCTTTCATCAGAAGTTTCATGAACCACAACAATAATGTTATTGCTGCTCGATTAATTGTAGAAATTCCTATTCTTTAGACATGTTGAATTTTGCTTGAAGTTCCCGTTCTCCTTATAGTTATAACATTTCACATTTGATGAATCTTTAGAATTTGATTTCAAACATGATCTCTCGTTCCCCCCCCCCCCCCTTTCCTCTCTTATGTCCTTCTAATTGCTACAAACAAACCGGAACTGGAAAGCTCTTCTCCAACATAAACTTATCTTTTTGGTTCCTTGGATATATATATATATATATATATATATATATATATATATATATATATATATATATATATATCTTAATAAGAAAATAAACCGATTACCCATTCTTGTTATTCTTACTCCATAATTATAGGTTGATGATCTCGATGGATCTTTCCTGAAAGATGTTTTTTAGTAGACATTACTACTTCGGGGAATCCGTAGCAATATGTATCAACAAGGAAACTGTCACACCCCGCTAAAGCGGAAACACAAGGCGTGGCAGTATAAAGGGTTTCATAGTAAACGTTAAAAGACAACACCAACCATAGTATTAAAAATCATTACAATTTACAATGGGTTTGAACAACTTTTAAAAGAAATTACAATGAAAATTGGAATACAACACATGCGAATGCTCCTAACAGTGAAGTGTCCCTAAGTGCCACTTACTCAATGATTCCTAAAAAAGCATGTAAAGCAAGCATCAACTATAAAAATACTTGGTGAGTACTCACAAGTTTAACAAAATAATAATGGTTCATGAATTGAAATCAAAGTTTTGATATAAGTTTCCAATAATAAACGTATATTGTTAAATGGAGTAAATAAGTTTGTAAAAACAAAGTTCTTTATCATCATGAGAGATAAAGTATGTTGCCCGAAGAAGATGCAACATTCATATTCTCATGGAAGATAAAGTTCGTTACTCAAACAAGTAAACAAGTTTCATTGCCAAAATGAGCAATCAATTTCGTTGCTACAATGAGCAAATAATTTCATTGCTAAAACATGTATATAAGTTTTCAGTAATAAAAGTTCGTTGTTGTAATAAGAAACAAAGTTCATTGCTATAATTAATAAACAAGTTTATTGCTATAATGAGTAACGAGTTTCGTTGCTAAAATAAGTATTCAAGTTTCATTGCTAAAATAAGTATACAAGTGTCGTTGCTAACATGGGAATACAAGTTTCATATGTGCATAAAGAATAGTATATGCATCAAGTTTCCATTCATGAGTTCACAACCCAAGCCTAATGACCGAATCGTGCCCTATTGACTACTATGTGTATCGCAAACATAGTGTATAAAATGGTAAAATGCACTCAAGCGAATCGTGCGAGTGAGGAGTTGTCTACCTCCTGATAGCATTATCCATAATAACCATAGGCTCAAAAGAGTTAATGAGTTGTGTCTAGAGATTCCAGGGACTTAACTGCGATACAGTCCTCATGAATTAAAGTAACATACACATACATACGAATAGAGCAACCAAGTTTCATACAAGTCAAAATAAATACAACGAACATAAAAATAGTTTAGGACATGCTTTTCCACCCCAAAACATTCAAAAACCGAAAATAGGGGAGTGCGTGAATACTCAAAATATGCATTGAGATGATGCAAATGGTGCCTTGACTATGCTCTACTCGTACCATAATCGATTCCTACAATAATGGTATTCGCTAGTGAGTCTCTAATCGAAATCTAACACTAGTATACTTTACTACTACAATAGAATTATGTCAATAGTGTGTCAAAATTTAATATTGATAAGTTACAAACATTTTTCTGTGAAAATTAAATTTCAATGAATCAATTGTTATATAACAATTTAAGTGGAAAATTCCCATTATTGAAATGCTAATATTTAACATTTTAAGAGGCGTTCTAATGGTTAAATATTTTAAAACTAAATCAATTTAGTTCTAAAATTTCCCAAACATTGAATTTAAGTTTTAATTGAAGTCAAAGACCTCAAGATAATATTTCTTGAATTTTTGATTCGTCTAACTATTTTTCACCATTTTTCATATATTTAATTCTCTAAATAGATAAAAAATTCATGAAAAATAGCAATCAGTTAAAAAAATACACCAAACTTTTTATAATACTTCCATTACAGATAATTAAGCTGGGAAAAATATAAAAATGATTTTCTAAACCGTTTAACCAAATTTTATGATTTTTGAGCATTTATTCTAATAAAAATTGAAATAAATAGAAAAAAGTTTCCAAAATTGCCCAAAATGTTTGTGACACTGTTATTAAACATTATGAAGCTGTGAAAAATATAAAAATAAATTTCTAAACTATTTAACCCAATTTTACGATTTTTGAGCATTTATTCTAATAAAAATTGAAATAAATAGAAAACAGTTTCCAAAATTGCCCAAAGTTTTTGTAACACTGTTATTAGACATTCTTAAGCTGGAAAAAATATAAAAATAAATTTCTAAACTGTTTAACCCAATTTTACGATTTTTGAGCATTTATTCTAATAAAAATTGGGTTTAAGTGTATTTAATCTTGGGAAAATAAAAGAAAAATAGTATACAGAAGAGACAAATCATCAAAATTTTAATGTAGCCTCCTAATGTAATACAAGGTGTTCTGGTAAATTTTCATAATTTGTGGATGAGCACAACTATTTTTCCTGTTTTTAGTCCATTATAAATACAAAAATCGGAGAAAAATAGGTATACGTTATGAAAAATTCTGGAAATATTTTTCTAAGTCTTCCACAGAGTGTATAAGCTGAAAAAATTATTAGATACCATTTGTATATTCCCTAATGTGGTTTTATGATTTATTAGAGCTAAACAAAAAGAAAATTCAAAACCATATTAAACAGAAACAAAAATAGATGAAACTTAATGGGAGATGTTTATTAACTTAAAGGATCATCAAAGAATGTTTCCAGAATTTATTTACTAGTTTAAGTATTTTATATGATTTAACGCTCTATTTTATTATTATTTTCATGTAAAAATAAAGAAAATATATATTGAGCTGAAAATTTCCAGAACACATCTTCATAAAATTTAATAACAATGAAAAATCGTTTTCTTATTTTTGATATCGAAAAACATGCCTAAAAGCTCAATAAATTATAGAGAAAACTTGGTTCTTGTGATTTTGGTAAAGATAATTGATGTTACTTTGAGAATTTTTGCAACATTTTCCAAAGATTTTTAAATCAAGATCTTTTGTACCTCTTTATACATGATGTTAATAGCTCAAAATAAATTTTGAATGATTTTTAGTGATGAATATGTCCTTTGAACATGCAACACAAAACGAATGTTCATAAGGAAAGTGCTGTTTGAGCAACCGTTTTGTAAAAATTGTTAAAAATCTAAATTTTAGAATTTTCCAGTGAGGTCAGATGGCTTTTAAAGCTAACTCAAAATATTATATTTCAGAAAAAGAATCACGAATTTTGGTTAAGAAGTGAGTGAGGTAAAGAAATCTGACAGGTTGCATGCATGATGATTGGTTAGAAAAGTGATTTTTCATCATTTCCTTGAGTAAATCTTTTGAAATATTTTAAATATATCATGATAAACTCATATTTTAGTCATGTTTCCAGAGATCAAAAGATTAAAACTTATCAAAATGTATACATGCATTTATGAAAAAAAAATTGTTTCTCAAAAACTCTTAACTTGAGTTTGATGTTTTAGTCCTTCAAATCGATTTTTGCACTAAGATCATGAACATGCAACCTTGTTTATCATACATGCATGGTGTTGGAACACATCCATGATGTTCTAAAAACCATTTTAACAAAAAGAAAACAAGTTTGAAGAAGATGAAGAAGGAGAATAAGGAGAAAGTATAAGAAAATAGCAAAACTTGAAGAAAAAGTGAAGTAGAATGAAAGAAAATTCAAGATTATCTTCAAGATTACTTCAAATGATGAATATTTAGATATTAAGGTGTGTTCTTGGAGCCATTTTTCTGTAACATTTCGTGTTTAGGGTGAGGGGAAGAGAGAAAATGTGATGGTGATGAAGAATGTGAGAGAGAATGAGGAGGTGAAGTGTGGAGAGGTGAGAAATGATTCAAAATTTGGGGAAGAGATATAATAAGAGAGAGAGGAAGAATTTTAAGGGGGGAGAGGCTCCCTCTCTCTTGTTTCTTTTATAAAAATTCAAATCTTTTATATAAATGTCCAACTTTTTATAAAATGTGCACCTTAACCTAGTTTTTATGCATAAAACTCTTGATTTTTGACTTATAAATCAAGGGTAAATTTTAATAACTAAATCTTTATTTTTCGTTGATTGTATTTCATAATAATTATTATGATAATATAATATTATAAGGTTCATAAGTTTTTTTTATAGGATTTTAAGGTTAAAGTTTATAAATATGAGTTTTTAGGGCTTTTAGGGTTTTTAGGGTTTTTCGGATTTTGGTAAACTTTAGATATCTAGGTAAATTGAATATTTGAGACTTCAAATTATTTTTGTGTTTCCTAACTCTTACTCAAGTTAGAAATAATGTTTTTAATTTATTTTTATCGGTTTATTGGCATTCTATGTAGTGATTCCGAGATCCAAACAAAATTGAGTAATCAAGTATACTAGTCCTAGTCTTCAATTTTGACTTAAGTTTCTATGAGACTTTGACCTAATTTCTACTACTAGGTCAAGTGCATGATGTGTATATATGATTCATGAAAAGGTGTTCGAGTCAAAGAGCAACCCGAATATGGATAGTCATAACAGTTAAGTAGTTGTAGAATTCACATATCAATGTGAAATCTAAGTACACTATCCATTGTTTCTAATTTTTTCCAAGTTTCTATTAGGTTATAACTTAGCTTCTAGTTACTAAGTCTAGTATGTGTCATGCCTATACGTGCAACTAAGTTTATCAATTCTAGAACTGACTTGAATTTCGACGGTTGTCACAAAAACCATGGGAGGAATAGAGTCCATGAATGAGAAACTTTGCTTTTTCCCTGAAAAAGTATGATCATTAACACCTACAAGTGACAAACATCCTAGCATTCTACCAGACTATCTACAATAGTCACTGATCGTCATCCATACTCTATTTGATGACTGGTCTCAGAGAGAGAGAGAGAGAGAGAGAGAGAGAGAGAGAGAGATAGGATGGTGCAAGAAGAGATCTGATTTTTCTTCATATTTTTAAAGAGGATAGGGGAGATGTGGACCTCCAAAATGGTGACACGAGGCTCCATCACAAGCTTGTCACCATTTAAATGGTGACACATGGCGTCATCTCGATCTACATGCAAAATTCCAACAAAAAACGACGTCCAATCTTTTTTTTGAAATCACTATTTATATTTTATGAATATGGTGATTCCAAATATTTAATCAAATTTTCCGAATAAACTATGGTACTATGTTGAAATTGTGTTCGAAATTTCAGTTAAGTTATATTTATTATTTTCTTGTATCTACTGATTTTGTAAAACGACAATAACTTTGTGTTAAAAATATTCCAATAATGGAATTAAATAATAGGATATGCTCTGAGTTCAAAAACATGCCCAGAAATATCTAACGACATACGTAGCTAACCCAACAAATCGATTAAACATTCGTTTACGGAAAATGCATTATATAACTGATTTATCTTCTTAAAATGGCATAAATTTCGCTTATGATCTCAATTTTCGATGTTCATTATATCTATAGAAACATATTTGTTAGGAAGTAAAGTGGATAACAAGCAAAAAAAAAAGTACACAAGACATAGTATTTACGTGGTTCGGTTAAGGTGACCTATATCCACAAGCAGGAGGGAGAGTATTATTTATTTCAGAGTTCTCAAACAAAGGTTACAAGTAGAATTTCATAGATATGCGCTTATCACTCAAGAATTACAGACACTTCAAATGACTTAGCATGCATACCTTTTTATACATGAGGGACCCGACCTAAAAACCTAATTGGCCAAGCCCATTGGCCCATAGGTCCATGAAAGGTGTCAACCAATTACAATTCTCCATGCAACATCTTTTGGAACATTTATCCATGTCATACAAACCACGAGCATCAATAGTACACATGATGGAGAATCATTATCCATCATGGCACATCATCATGCACAGGTGGTGCATGATGAACACTAGTGGCACTTCATCCATCATGGTGGCGAATTAAGGTGTATACCTTGAGCATCTTCTTGTTCATGGCATCCTTGGACAATATTGAGCATCATAGAGGACTTCATTAAGGGATATCTTGGAATATTAAGGAAGCAAGTGGCACATCCTTGCATGAAGATGGTGCATAAGGTATGTGGATGGTGCATCTTGATCTAGGGATGGCGTATCCTCTTCTAAGTTGGCATATCCTTTTACTTGGCCGCATATTGTAACACTAGTCAAAATAGGTCAAAAACAATCACATGTGATTATGCCAATCATGTAATGTGATTTTGTTAAACTAGTAAAGTGACAAACTTTCTATATAATTCATTATAAAGTATGAAATTTCATACATAATTTATGATACAACTCAAATTATACATCCACACGATTCCAAAAATATAGAGAACATCTAAATCTGACTTCGCGTGAAGAAGTTATGATAAACCGAACACTATAAATCTCTATAATAATAGGAATTTAAAATAGACTTAGAATTAGATTTTTAAGTCTAAAATAGAGTTGTAGTGCTCGTAAATACCTATGCGTGCATATAAAGAATGTGAAAAACGGAGTTCGTATGCAAAAGTTATGGCATTCCGAAGATTTAGCTTTTAAAAACCTTAAACTAGCTAATTCACGACGTGAGTTTTATGACACTCACGACGTGAGTGTCATAAAATCTTACTATAAATAGAGGCTTCGACCCATTCACTTCCTTACACCATTTCCTTTCTTCCTCTCTTACTTTCTGAAGCTCTCTTGCATCCCGAGCCCCGACGAACTCGCACGCTGACTATTTCGCTTAGATATCATAAAAATCACGCTACTAAGGTGAGTTTCACGGCCCCACTTTCTAATATTTTCGGGGGAAAACGCATGCTAAATATTATATATACGTTATTATTATGTCTATATGATAGTATATTAGTATCAACGTAAATAGTTATAGTAACCGGGATATAGTTATTTAGTATATGAAATTATACAACTATCGTAAAGTTGTTAGTATGTTATTGTTATAGTAGTATACTAATGTAGATCTTGAGTTATACTTAGGATTCTATATATATTATGTGTGCGATATAGTTCCAGAGTTATACTCGGAAGTTCTATATGTTAATATGCCATATGTTGTTATTATTGGTTTTATGTCAAGATAAAACTAGATATGTTATATGTTGTTATTATTAGTTTTATGTCAAGATAAAACTGGATATGTTGTTATTGTTAGTTTTATGTTTAGATAAAACTATAAACGTTATATGTTGCTATTATTGGTTTTATGTCAAGATAAAACCTGGTTTTAATTCTAATTATAGTTGTTGTACTACCTAAGTATTATAAATATTAGGAGTAATGTTAAAAGCATACTCTAATAACTTAAGGTTTTAGACACGAATATGATTTTACTACTAGAACTAACGGAACTCGACAAGTCTACATGAGCTATTGTATTCATCAACTAAGATTGGAAATCTTAGGGAAAATCCTCTGACCTATAACCGTTAATCCCTTGTGAGCGAGGAAGTCGTGTATGAATAAGATACGGGTTGACAACCCCACTCGTGGTTGCTAGCTACAACAAAACCGTGTGCGAGTGACGAACTATCCTTTTGTTTGTTTATTGTTCCTACTTTGATGAAGCGTGTGGAACCTATATCAAGATGCAAAACTTGTAGCATCAAGCAGAGGTTTGAAACTAGTCATATAGCCGCGGTTACGGACTCATGGTAGCAAATTGTTAGAAGCATTATACTTTTTCGTTATACAAGTATTAATGTTAAGTATAAGTTTCCCAAAAACTTATACTCTAGGTACAAGAAACTGGTAGGTATACTACTTGTATATTAAGTAGATAATTATACCTAACACACATACTCGTATAGAATTGAAATAGATTTATACGTAGTGGTTTTCTCGTATAGAATTGAAATAATATTTATACGTAGCAACTTTTGTTTGTATGGAATTACAAACACTTATATTCATAGTATATGAGACTTATAGGTAAGCTACTTATTTGGTAAGTAAACCATTATACCTAGGATATATATAATAAATATTTGACAGTCAAAATGGTACTTTCAAAACTATACTTTTGAACTTGGAAAATGTATTATTTTATATGGAGTCAAAACCTGTGGACTCACCAACTTTATGTTGACGTATTTTTAAATTGCATGTGTTTTCAGGAAGTTGATAACTATGATACGAGAAATGACGTTACAATGCCCGATGTTTCCGCCGACGGCCGGGGTGTGACACATATCCTATCACTTGGGGGCATATCAAGTCACTTGGTGGCATATGAAGTTACTTAGGGTCATATCATTTCACTTGATAGCTTATCAAGTCACTTCATGGAAAATTAAGTCACGTCACGGATTTTCTTGTCACTTTGGCATATCATGTCCTTTGTCAGGAGATCCATTCCTTTGTCGAGAGATCCATTCTTCTCTCTCATGATCCATTCTTTTGTCGCATTCTCCATGAATACCAAGTACTCCATTGAGTTCCAAGAGCTCCATTGAATTCAAATCCTCTAAAATGCTCAAGTCACATTTAAGAATATCTTAGGCTCTATTCGTTTAGAGTTTTATTTGTTCATAAGTATACCTAACACATAAATATCATTTTCGTGCATTAATTAAATATTTATATATTGTGAATAGTGTTTTTCGTTAGCAATCAATCTTCAACCAAGCCGCTTCCTTTGATGCTTCGCTCGCTGCAATGTACTTTGACTCACAGGTGGAATCAGCCACGTTGTCTTGCTTGGAACTCTTCCAAAAAACTACTACTGAATTTAATAAGAATAACCAACTAGACTAACAAAAGTTGTCTCAATTTGTTTGAAAACTGGCATCACTATTATTGTTAATGTATCACAACTTCCGAGAACTAGGAACATGTCTTTTATTCTTCGCAGATACTTAAGAATATTCTTCACTACTATCCAATGGATTCTGCTAGGATTTCCCTTAAATCGACTAACCGTACTCAAAGCATAAGACACATTAGGGCGTGTACATGTCATTGAATACACGATCGATCCTACAGCTAAAGCATATCGGACTCGACTCGTGTCAGGTATCTCTTCATAAGTATTGGGACTTTGAGTCTTACTTAACTTAATAGTACTATAAATAAGTAATTCGCCTTTCTTTGAATTCTCCATACTGAAACGTTTCATTATTTTATCCAAATATGTACTATGTCTAAGACGAATAAGTCAGTTCTTTATATCCTGATGAACTCTTATTCCAATAATATAGGTCGCTTCCCCTAGATCCTTCATAGTGGAAGACTTTCCAAATAAAGAATTAACTTCATGCAAAGTTGGAATGTCATTTCCTATAAGAAGTATTTCATCAACATACAATAGTAGGAAGGTAACTATATGCCCACTAGCTTTAACATATATATAGGACTCATCTTTACTTCTACAAAATCCAAACCCTTTGACCTTCTCATGGAAGCAAAGATTCCAGATGCAAGATACTTGTTTCAATATATAAATGGATTTATCAAGCTTACACACTCTATCATGAAACTTGGCATGCACAAATTCCTCTGGTTGTCTCATGTAGACGTCTTCAGATAACTTCCCATTAAGGAAAAATATTTTAACATTCATCTACCATATTTCATAATCAAGAAACACAACTATAACAAGCATTATCCTGATAGACTTTATCTTAGTTACTGGTGGAAATGTATTGTGACAACTGTCAATTCAGGTCATTCTCGGACTCATGCATCTTTATAAAAACCATTCATGCACAACATGCCATGGACTAGTAGTATAAATTAGGTCAAAATATTGCATAAACTAGGATCCAACTAAGATCTAGGACTAATATACTTGACACTTACGATTCTAGTAATTTGCTTGACTACAATAGGAAATGCCAATGCTATAATTAGAATGAAACTTCAAACTTTGTTACAATTGAAAAAGGATATAAAACCCTAAAAATAAATTAAATTATTCTAATTATGCTTCAATGTGATGGTGAATATCAAACAATATTCCAAAAACCCTAAAGAGCTAAAAATCCAAATTTATAAACCTTAAAGCTTAAAAACTTTATAAAATTTGGCTATAAACTTCCTAATATCAATTTTTTATTAATCAAATTATGGATTATACCAATGAAATAGAAATTTAAATTATCATGCATTAATCATACTTTATTAGTTAAAAACAAGATTTTTAAATAAATCAAAAATTGCTTAAAGAACCACTTTTATAAAAATTAGATTTTTATAAAAATTAAGGAGGGATTTTTATAAAATTTGAATTGAGGAGAGAGAGGGATTTAATGCCTCAAAAATCCGGCCACTCTCCCCTCCCCATGTCCTCTCTCTTCCCAAAACTCAATCATTAAACTTAAACCTTCACTCTTCCACTTCTCTCTTCACTCTCTCCCACACTCCACCCTCCTAACACACAAACTCTCTTTCTCTCTCTCTCTCTAACTCACGAAAATCCTCCATTCTCTGCCAAAATTTCGAGATTAAGGAGGCCTTGAAGTTTTCTTGCTTCTCTCAAGATCAAAACCAAGGTAATCAACACAATCCTCCCTCATGGTTTCATGATTTTACTTCCTCTTCTTCATGGTTTTCTCTACTCTTCGGATTCTATGCCCTTCCATGGCTAGAAATCCTTACTTTTTCCCTTGTGGTTTGTAGATTCTCACCATAACACAATGCATGTGTTTGAGATGGTGAAAATCCGGGATCAAACCCATGCAAGGAGTGAAAAAGATGCACATGTGTTCATGTGACTTCAAAACCGAGTATTACATCTTCTTCTCCATTTCTTTTGTGTTCTTGCATGACCAAAAGCATTTAAACCATTTATAGTACATATTGGATGCTCATTCACTCCATGCATGTGCTAGAAATCGGACCTTAACAGAAGCATGCATGTTGTTCTTGTCAAAATGCCCTAAGAATGCACTCAAAGCAAACATACAATCTGCCAGATTACATTGTTCAGCTTTGAACGGCCATAACTCGGTCATTACTTAACCAAATCCTTATATTCTTTTTGTATTGGATAGTTCCACGAGTTAAATTTCAAACCCAACTGGTATTACTGTAAAATATTAAATATCGGATTTTTGGCAATTTTTACAAAATGGTTGCGCAAACAGCTCTTTTTCTGTGATCATCATTTTTGCTTTGCGTGATCAATGGCCTTAAACCCAACCATAAATCTGGGTAAAACTAATTCAGAAACTTAACATATCCATTGAATAATGGCTGAAATTTCGTGGCTTAAAACCTCACTGAATGGGCTACTCAAATTCATGAACTTCAGCCACATTTACATCTCATGCACCATTATATGCAACATTTCTTAACTTGTTTGGGTTCAATACCCATATTTCCCTTCTGAAGAAATTTTGAACATTTTTCCTTTTGAAATCCCTCACATGTATGCGATATTCTGTAAAATACTAAGAGCTTTTATTATTTCTTTGATTTATTAAAATTATTGTTAGAAACCAAGGGCATAAATCACATAAAATACTTCCAGAGGTCTATAACTCCGGAATAAATTCATGGATGACCCTTATAGTGAATAATGACCTCTCACTAAATTTCATCAAGTTTGGTTGCTGTTTGGTATGATTTCCGATTTTCTTTTCGTTTGGGTATAATAAATCACAAAACCACTTTAGAGAGTGTGAAAATTATATCTAACAATTTTCGCAGCCCTTAACTGTGGTGGGTAACTCAGAAAATAATTTCAGAAATTTTCATCATGCCTTACTATTTTTCCCGATTTTTGGTAATTATAATGGCCTAAAAATAGGAAAAATAGTTCGGATTATCCAAAATTCATGAAACTTTACCAGAACATATTGTTTTACAGTAGGAGGTTACATAAAAATTTTGGTGATTTTTATCTACTGTAAACTGTTTTTCTCCTATTTTCCAAAGTTAAATACACTTAAATACACCTAAATACACATAAATACCCAAAACCGCATTATACAATATGAAAACCACTTTTGGTATTTGTCCCAGATTAATTACACTGTAAATGATTTTACAAAAATTTTTGGTAATTTATTTTAACTTTTTAATATTTATTCTCCAATTAATGATTATTTAAAGGAATAAAACACGGAAAAACAAAAATACCCACTGAAAAATATCTTCTATATTTTTTCCAGTCTATTTATGTATAATAACATTTAAATAAAAAGTTTCGGTAATTTTGGAAACTGTTTTCTATTTATTTCAACTTTTATTGGAATAAATGCTCAAAAATCGTAAAATATAATTAAACAGTTTGGAAATCCATTTTTATATTTTTCCCAGCTTATTATTGTGTAATAACAGTAAAATAAAAAGTTTAAGAATTTTTATCCTTTGAATGCTATTTTTCGTGAATTTGTGTTGTTAAGAAGACTTAAAAATTTGAAAAATAGTTAAACATATCAAAAATTCAAGGAAAATTTTCTGGAAAAACTCTATTGTATTTACAATGAAAATACAAGGTTTGACAATTTTTGGAAACTTTTTGATAATATTTTACATTTTTTGGAATATAAAACACTTTTAAATGTGTAGAAATACCTTTAATTTATATTACTAAATCTGGAAAATTAATATTCCAAAGTTGTAATTAATCGCACGACTTGTAGAATTCCATTATTTCAGAAAAAGTGTAACCAATTAATATAAAATTCAATACAAAAACATAAATTGGCATTTCACTATATGAAGAGTTTAGTATATTAGCATTAGATTTCGACATGGAAACTCACTAGTGTGTGTTTGATGTCGTAGGATCCCGGTAGTAAGACGTTGGTGCATTCCGAGACATACTTGTATCTACTCGAAACATTGTGAGTATTCACGCACTCCCCTATTTTCAGTTTTTATGTTTTGGGGTGGAAAAGCATGTCCAGAAAAACTACTGTTTGCATGTTGTATTTAAATTGATTATTATCAAACATGATTGCTATTGTATTGCTATGTCTCTTTATGTATGTCTATACAACACGGAACTTGAGAACTTATCGTACTAAGGCCCTTCCCTTATCTCTAACCATTAACTCTTTGAGCCAATGGTCATTATGGATAGCGCTATTAGGAATTGATAACTCCTCACTGGCCCTATTGCTGGAGTGCATGATACCATATTCATCTATGTAACGATAAGCATAGATCTCGATAGGGCTTCAGTCATAGGTTTGGTTGAGACTCATTGTTTGCTCATACACATACAAACTCGTTTCTCGTTATAGCAATAAACTTGTATTCATTAATAGCAATCAACTTTGTTTCTCATTAAAGCAATGTACTTGTATTCACGAAAAACCTTATTTCAAGCTCGATTTATAAACTTGTGAACTCACCAACTATTTTCATAGTTGATGCTCGTTTTACATGCTTTTTCAAGAAATAATTAGCAAGTGGATATAAAGATTCATCATCATAGAGCATGCTGCATCGTGTTGAAGTTAATTATGAAGTTATCTTTGAACAAAGTTATTTTGGAAAAACTTGTACTTTGTTTCTTTTTAAACTATGGGTTGTAAACTTTTAAATACCGCTATAGTGATGTATCTTTATCTTTTGCAATGAAACCGTTATCGCTGTCATATCTTGCATTTCCGCTTTAGCGGGGTGTGACAGAAGTGGTATCAGAGCTAAAGTTATAGAGAACATCGGTTTTTCTTTAAGAAAACACAACCTATAACCAAAACTTATAAAGAAATTCTTTTACATCAAACATATTACTAGTATAATTAGGTCGGGAGTTGTATCATTGGACCTCGATTAAACATAGCCTGATCACCTATGTTTAATTAAGGAAAGGTTTATACAAAGCCTGAGCTAATTATAATGGGAATATGTTTAACAAAAATATTTGAGAAAACTTTATTTCAAAAATTCAAAAGGTTAATTTTGGTGTGTGTAAGCATTGCATATTATAGGCATGCATTGTCATTTATTTCATATCTCATTAAAACTATGTCACAGTCCACTATGTCAACATCGTCATCTTCCCGCGCTACCGCCTCAGCCGATGAGTCCGGCTACGTCACTATTATCCCTCGATGTAACCCCCCGCCTCGGTAGAAGAAGACCCATCAGAGGACACGGAAGATACAGGGAACTCGGTGGAGATCAGCAATGACAACTCCCCGAGTCAACGACGCGAGGCATCGCCTTCATCGGTGTTGCCACAGCCACCGCTTTATGGGCTTCGCATTCGGAGGACGGCAAGGAAGAGTGTTCCCATTCCAGGAAGGATAGCCACTAGCACAGCAGGACTTGGCTCGGCAGGACCTAGCGGGGTAGGACCCAGCGTTGCAGGACCGAGAGCACCGCCACCACAGCGAGTCATAGGGATACCTGTTAGGCAGCCAGGTATGACCCCGGAGGAGTCCCGGAGGATGCATTCGATGGCAGCGGACCTACGTCACAGTCTCGTTGTGATAGCTGGGCATCAGGAGGTATTGAACAAAGTGATGACAGGGATGGAAATCCTGTTTCAGCATTCGATGGAGGCTACTGACACTGCTAGTGCTGCTAGACGAGAGGCAGGTCATGCGATGACGGCATATTATGTGCTTGGTGGGCTATTACTGATTGTGGTGTTGATGTTTCTTGTTGGGATAGCGATTGGCATTTGGTTCTGATTTTAGTATTTTATTTTATTTTGTCATGAAATGAAAACCTATGTTGGGTGTCTTTTGTGAAAAACATTTAAAACTTTATTTTGGGGTTGATGTATTGGTTTGGTTTTAAGATTATTTCAAATGGTAATGAAGAATTTTAATTTATGTTTGAAAACTTTTATTATGAGGTCAAACCCTAGAATTTATTTGGTAAACGGTTGAAGAAAAAGATTTTACTTTTCTTTTCTTTCTAAAATCTATATGCCTAGTATTAATGCAAACCAATGATTTGACAACACTTACGGTTTTCAAAATAATAGTGAACTAAATATTATACATTATTTTATGTATGTATACGTATTTCTACTCTTGTGTCTTAGAACCATGTCAGGAAGGCCTAATCGCGGGCGCCCACAAAACGAAACACCCGATGTTGCTCAAGTTGTAGCACAGCAGCTCATGGAAGCAATCCCAAACATTGTTACTCAAGTAACTGCAGGACTTAATGCTAACCAAGGAAGTAGTGGAGGAAACCGGGGAAACAATGAAAGAGAATGCAACTACAAGTCGTTTATGGCCTGTAAACCTAAGGAGTTCCATGGAAAGGAAGGTGCGGTCGGGTTGCTGAAATGGATTAACAGCATGGAGTCGGTCCTTCACATTAGCAAATGCCTCAAGCGCAACAAATTTGAGTATGCAACTTGCCTACTCCAAGATAGGGCATTAACCTGGTGGAATACCCTAGTGCAAACCCGAGGTCGTACAACGGCATATCAACTAACTTGGGAAGACCTAAAGAAGCTGTTGATAGAGGAGTATTGTCCCAAGGATGAACTTCAGAAGCTTGAGTCTGAATTCTGGAACCATTCTATGGTTGGAACACAAATAGAGAAGTACACAGTCCGATTTCATGAACTAGCAAAACTGGTACCTCACATGGTTACTCCTGAGGAGAAACGGATAGATCGTTACATCTGGGGTCTGGCACCAGAGATTCGGGGAATGGTTACTTCAGCAAATCCAACTACTATTCAGAGTGAAGTAAGTCTAGCAAATCGACTAACCAATGATGTGATAAGGATGGGAGCATTGATAAAGGAAAGCTCTAGTAGCAAGAGGAAGCCAACAGATCGGGGAGAGAAGAAGTATGGAGGCAAGTCAGGGAGGAAGCAGAAAGTCTCAAGAAACTTTATGGTAAGAGCCCAGGAGCAAGAACCAGTGAAAACTCAAGAACAGGAAGTGCAGGAGAGAAAGCAGTACTCAGGACCACTTCCGAAGTGCAATAAGTGTAACTTCCACCACAAGGGAGCTTGCCCAGTGTGCCAAAACTGTAAACAAACAGGCCATTACTCGAAGTATTGTAAGCTGAATAAGGAAGGAAAAAGGGCATGTTACGAGTGCGGGAGTACTGATCATCTCTGTAGAGCATGTCCCAAACTGGACAATGGGCCTAGTAACAATGGACAAGGCCAAGCCAGGCAAAACTTCCAAGGAAATCAAGTTGGATGGCCAAGAGGTGTAACCTTTGTGATTGGTGCAGAAGAAGCTCATCAGAACCCTGAAGTGATAACAAGTACGTTTCTCCTGAACAACCATTTTGCATCAGTAATATTTGATGCGGGAGCAGATAGGAGTTTTGTTTCTTTAGCATTTAGACTGTTAATTGGCTTGAAATCGAGAAAGATGAGGAATGCTTATGCTATTGAACTTGCTAATGGGTATGAAATTAGGGCTAAAGATATAATTCCTTGTTGTACTATGAATTTAGCTAATAAACTCTTTAGCATTGACCTAATTCCTATAGAGTTAGGTAGTTTTGATGTGATAGTAGGGATGGATTGGTTATCCAAAAACAGAGCGGACATTGGTTGTTACCAGAAAGTCATTAGAGTACCTCTCCCTAATGGAGAAACCCTTATCATACACGGTGAGAAGCCAGGAAGAAGTTTAAACATAGTATCAAGCATGAAGATTCACAAATACCTGAAGAAGAATTGTATTGCATATATGGACCACGTGCTAGAAAGAGAACCTGAAGCTAAGAAACTCAAGGAGATTCCAGTGGTTCAAAACTATCCCGAGGTGTTTCCGGAGGAATTACCCGGTCTACCCCCTTACAGACAGGTCAAATTTCGGATAGACTTAATTCCAGGAGCGGCACCGGTAGCAAAAGCACCATATCGCCTTGCACCATCCGAGATGCAAGAGCTATCCGGACAAATTCAAGAACTTCTAGACAAAGGGTTTATTCGACCAAGTTCTTCACCTTGGGGAGCCCCAGTGTTATTCGTCAAAAAGAAAGATGGTTCGTTCCGAATGTGCATTGATTACAGAGAACTGAACAAGTTGACAATCAAGAATCGATATCCCCTCCCTCGAATAGATGACTTGTTCGATCAGTTGCAGGGTGCTTCCTACTTCTCAAAAATCGACCTTCGGTCAGGGTATCATCAACTAAGAATTCACGAAGGGGACATTCACAAAACAGCATTTAGAACCCGTTATGGACATTATGAGTTCTTAGTCATGCCTTTTAGACTAACGAACGCACCCGCTGTTTTCATGGATTTGATGAATAGGGTCTGTAGACCATACCTAGACAAGTTCGTAATTGTATTTATCGATGACATACTTGTTTACTCGCAAACCAAAGAAGATCTCAATAGACATCTAAAGCTAGTGTTAGAGCTGTTGAAGGAGCAGAAATTGTATGCCAAGTTCACTAAGTGTGAATTTTGGATTCGGGAAGTACATTTTCTTGGTCATGTGATCGGGGAAAGAGGAATTCATGTAGATCCAACTAAAATTGAGGCAAGCAAGAAATCGGAAGCCCCCAAAACCCCGACAGAAATACGACAGTTCCTAGGATTAGCTGGGTACTACAGACGCTTCATTGAGAATTTCTCTAGGATTGCCCAACCATTAACATCTTTGACCCAAAAGGATAGAAAATTTCTCTGGGAAGAGAAACACGAAGAGGCGTTTCAAATCCTGAAAAACAAGTTGTGCAATGCACCAATTCTGGCTTTACCAGAAGGATCAGAGAACTTTGTGGTGTATTGTGATGCGTCTCATCAAGGATTAGGATGTGTGTTAATGCAAAAAGATAAAGTCATTACGTATGCTTCCAGGCAACCCAAACCGCATGAGAAGAATTATACCACCCATGATCTAGAACTAGGAGCAATAGTTTTCGCTCTTAAGATATGGAGGCATTATTTGTACGGAACCAAGTGCACCATTTATACCGATCACAAAAGCCTTCAGCATATCCTAGATCAGAAAATGTTAAACATGCGGCAGAGGAGATGGGTAGAGTTGTTTAGTGATTATGATTGTGAGATACCATATCACCCAGGAAAGGCTAACGTAGTAGCCGACGCTCTTAATAGGAAAGAAAGAGTGAAACCCTCCCGTGTAAGAGCTTTTGGAATGGTAATTCAGACAAGCTTGAAATCTCAAATCATTGATGCCTAGGAGAAAGCATTATTCAAGGAAAATCTTCCAGGCGAGACCTTACATGGTTTGCAAGAGAGATTTGAAACCAATCCTGATGCAGTTTGTTATTTTAAGGACAGGGTCTGGATTCCAAGGGTTAACAATCTGAGAGACATGGTACTGGAGGAGTCTCATCAATCTAAATACTCAATCCACCCTGGAGCGGATAAGATGTACAAGGATCTTAAAGAGTACTATTGGTGGCCTGGAATGAAAAAGGATATTACCTTGTATGTCGGGAAGTGTTTGACATGATCAATAGTCAAGGCTGAACATCAAAAACCATCCGGCTTGTTGCAGCAGCCTGAAATTCCCCAATGGAAATGGGGGCAAATATCTATGGATTTCGTTACCAAACTTCCTAGAACTGCTAAAGGTCACGACTCAATTTGGGTCATAGTGGATCAACTGACAAAATCTGCTCATTTTCTCCCCATTCGGGAAGATTTCAAGATGGAAAAGTTGTCCCAAATCTACATCGACAAAATTGTTTCTCTGCATGGTGTACCCCTATCTATCATTTCTGATAGAGATAGTCGTTTTACATCACGATTTTGGTGGATGTTACAGAAGGCACTAGGAACCAAGATAGATTTGAGCACAACTTACCACCCTCAGATAGATGGGCAAACAGAGAGAACAATACAAACATTGGAAGACATGCTACGAGTGTGTGTCATTGAGTTCAAAGGAAATTGGGATACTCATTTGCCTCTAATTGAGTTCTCCTACAATAACAGTTACCACACGAGTATCCAATGTGCTCCATATGAAGCATTGTATGGACGCAAGTGTCGTTCAGCCTTATGCTGGACAGAAATCGGAGACAGACAATTGACTAGACTCGAACTTATCCAGGAAACATCTGACAAGATTGCTATCATCAAGGATAGGCTTAAAGCTGCCAGAGATCGTCAGAAAAGTTATGCGGATAATCGTCGAAAACCATTAGAACTCTAAGTAGGAGACAAGGTACTTTTAAAAGTGTCGCCTTGGAAAGAGCTTGTACGTTTTGGTAAGAAAGGAAAACTAAGCCCGAGATATGTTGGACCCTATGAAATCATTGAAAGGATTGGTCCGGTAGCGTATAAACTTCAATTGCCCTCAGAGTTAAGCGCCATTCACGAATTCCACGTCTCTAATCTTAAGAAATGTCTAGCCGACGAAGCATTGATAGTACCCCTGGAGGAAATTAAGATCAATGATAAGCTGAACTTCATTGAGGAACCGATAGAAATCCTTGACAGGGAGGTTAAACAACTTAAGCGGAGTAAGATCCCGATTGTGAAAGTTAGATGGAACTCAAAACGCGGGCCGGAGTACACCTGGGAGCGTGAGGACTTCATGAAGGAAAAGTATCCACTACTTTTCCCATGCGATGACAAGCGATGACATAGAATGAATTTCGGGACGAAATTCTATTTAAGTGGGGGATACTGTGACAACTGTCAATTCAGGTCATTCACGGACTCATGCATCTTTATAAAAACCATTCATGCACAACATGCCATGGCCTAGTAGTATAAATTAGGTCAAAATCTTGCATAAACTAGGATCCAACTAAGATCTAGGACTAATATACCTGGCACTTACGATTCTAGTAAGTTGCTTAACTACAATAGGAAATGCCAATGCTATAATAAGAATGAAACTTCAAACTTTGTTACAATTGAAAAAGGGTATAAAACCCTGAAAATAAATTAAAGTATTCTAATTATGCTTCAATGTGATGGTGAATATCAAACAATATTCCAAAAACCCTAAAGAGCTAAAAATCCAAATTTATAAACCTTAAAGCTTAAAAACTTTATAAAATTTGGCTATAAACTTCCTAATATCAAATTTTATTAATCAAATTATGGATTATACAAATGAAATAGAAATTGAAATTATCATGCATTAATCATAATTTATTAGTTAAAAACAAGATTTTTAAATAAATCAAAAATTGCTTAAGGAACCACTTTTATAAAAATTAGATTTTTATAAAAATTAAGGAGAGATTTTTATAAAATTTGAATTGAGGAGAGAGAGGGATTTAATGCCTCAAAAATCCGGCCACTCTCCCCTCCCCATGTCCTTTCTCTTCCCAAAACTCAATCATTAAACTTAAACCTTCACTCTTCCACTTCTCTCTTCACTCTCTCTCACACTCCACCCTCTTAACACACAAAATCTCTTTGTCTCTCTCTCTCTCTAACTCACGAAAATCCTCCATTCTCTGCCAAAATTTCGAGATTAAGGAGGCCTTGAAGTGTTCTTGCTTCTCTTAAGATCAAAACCAAGGTAATCAACACAATCCTCCCTCATGGTTTCATGATTTTACTTCCTCTTCTTCATGGTTTTCTTTACTCTTCGGATTCTATGCCCTTCCATGGCTAGAAGTCCTTACTTTTTCCGTTGTGGTTTGTAGATTCTCACCATAACACAATGCATGTGTTTGAGATGGTGAAAATCCGGGATCAAACCCATGCAAGGAGTGAAAAAGATGCACATGTGTTCATGTGACTTCAAAACCGAGTATTACATCTTCTTCTCCATTTCTTTTGTGTTCTTGCATGACCCAAAGCATTTAAACCATTTATAGTACATATTGGATGCTCATTCACTCCATGCATGTGTTAGAAATCGGAACTTAACAGAAGCATGCATGTTGTTCTTGTCAAAATGCCCTAAGAATGCACTCAAAGCAAACATGCAATCTGCCAGATTACATTGTTCAGCTTTGAACGGGCATAACTCGGTCATTACTTAACCAAATCCTTATATTCTTTTTGCATTGGATAGTTCCACGAGTTAACTTTCAACCCAACTGGTCTTACTGTAAAATATTAAATATCGGATTTTTGGCAATTTTGTACAAAATGGTTGCGCAAACAGCTCTTTTTCTGTGATCATCATTTTTGCTTTGCGTGATCAATGGCCTTAAACCCAATCATAAATCTGGGTAAAACTAATTTAGAAACTTAACATATCCATTGAATAATGGCTGAAATTTCGTGGCTTAAAACCTCACTGAATGGGCTACTCAAATTCATGAACTTCAGCCACATTTACATCTCATGCACCATTATATGCAACATTTCTTAACTTGTTTGGGTTCAATACCCATATTTCCCTTCTGAATAAATTTTGAACATTTTTCCTTTTGAAAGCCCTCACATGCATGTGATATTCTGTAAAATACTATGAGCTTTTATTATTTCTTTGATTTATTAAAATTATTGTTAGAAGCCAAGGGCATAAATCACATAAAATACTTCCAGAGATCTATAAATCCAGAATAAATTCATGGATGACCCTTATGGTGAATAATGACCTCTCACTAAATTTCATCAATTTTTGTTGCTGTTTGGTATGATTTCCGATTTTCTTTTCGTTTGGGTATAATAAATCACAAAACCACTTTAGAGAGTGTGAAAATTATATCTAACAATTGCCCTTAACTGTGGTGGGTAACTCAGAAAATAATTTCAGAATTTTTCATCATGCCTTACTATTTTTCCCGATTTTTGGTAATTATAATGGCCTAAAAATAGGAAAAATAGTTTGGATTATCCAAAATTCATGAAGATTTACCAGAACATAATGTTTTACAGTAGGAGAGTACATAAAAATTTTGGTGATTTTTATCTACGGTAAACTATTTTTCTCCTATTTTCCAAAGTTAAATACACTTAAATACACCTAAATACACATAAATACCCAAAACCGGATTATACAATATGAAAACCACTTTTGGTATTTTTCGCAGATTAATTACACTGTAAATGATTTTAAAATTTTTTTTGGTAATTTATTTTAACTTTTTAATATTTATTCTCCAATTAATGATTATTTAAAGGAATAAAACACGGAAAAACAAAAATACCCACTGCAAAAATATCTTCTATATTTTTTCCAGTCTATTTATGTATCATAACAGTTAAATAAAAAGTTTCAGTAATTTTGGAAACTATTTTCTATTTATTTCAACTTTTATTGGAATAAATGCTCAAAAAACATAAAATATAATTAAACAGCTTGGAAATCCATTTTTATATTTTTCCTAGCTTCGTATTGTGTAATAACAGTAAAATAATAAGTTTAAGAATTTTTAACCTTTGAATGCTATTTTTCGTGAATTTGTGTTGTTAAGAAGACTTAAAAATTTGAAAAATAGTTAACCATATCAAAAATTCAAGGAAAATTTTCTGGAAAAACTCTATTGTATTTTCAATGAAAATACAAGGTTTGACAATTTTTGGAAACTTTTTGATAATATTTTACATTTTTTGGAATATAAAACACTTTTAAATGTGTAGAAATACCTTT
Organism: Lactuca serriola; assembly: GCF_051521515.1. Taxonomy (NCBI): domain Eukaryota; kingdom Viridiplantae; phylum Streptophyta; class Magnoliopsida; order Asterales; family Asteraceae; genus Lactuca; species Lactuca serriola. The sequence continues at coordinate 115,436,861 of NC_136409.1, read as the reverse complement.
AATTTATATTACTAAATCTGGAAAATTAATATTCCAAAGTTGTAATTAATCGCACGACTTGTAGAATTCCATTATTTCAGAAAAAGTGTAACCAATTAATATAAAATTCAATACTAAAACATAAATTGGCATTTCACTATATGTAGAGTTTAGTATATTAGCATTAGATTTCGACATGGAAACTCACTGGTGTGTGTTTGATGTCGTAGGATCCCGGTAGTAAGACGTTGGTGCATTCCGAGACATACTTGTATCTACTCGAAACATTGTGAGTATTCACGCACTCCCCTATTTTCAGTTTTTATGTTTTGGGGTGGAAAAACATGTCCAGAAAAACGACTGTTTGTATGTTGTATTTAAATTGATTATTATCAAACATGATTGCTATTGTATTGCTATGTCTCTTTATGTATGTCTATACAACACGGAACTTGAGAACTTATCGTACTATGGCCCTTCCCTTATCTCTAACCATTAACTCTTTGAGCCAATGGTCATTATGGATAGCGCTATTAGGAATTGATAACTCCTCACTGGCCCTATTGCTGGAGTGCATGATACCATATTCATCTATGTAACGATAAGCATAGATCTCGATAGGGCTTCAGTCATAGGTTTGGTTGAGACTCATTGTTTGCTCATACACATACAAACTCGTTTCTCGTTATAGCAATAAACTTGTATTCATTAATAGCAATCAACTTTGTTTCTCATTAAAGCAATGTACTTGTATTCACGAAAAACCTTATTTCAAGCTCGATTTATAAACTTGTGAACTCACCAACTATTTTCATAGTTGATGCTCGTTTTACATGCTTTTTCAAGAAATAATTAGTAAGTGGATATAAAGATTCATCATCATAGAGCATGCTGCATCGTGTTGAAGTTAATTATGAAGTTATCTTTGAACAATGTTATTTTGGAAAAACTTGTACTTTGTTTCTTTTTAAACTATGGGTTGTAAGCTTTTAAATACCGCTATAGTGCTGTATCTTTATCTTTTGCAATGAAACCGTTATCGCTGTCATATCTTGCATTTCCGCTTTAGCGGGGTGTGACAGAAGTGGTATCAGAGCTAAAGTTATAGAGAACATCGGTTTTTCTTTAAGAAAACACAACCTATAACCAAAACTTATAAAGAAATTCTTTTACATCAAACATATTACTAGTATAATTAGGTCGGGAGTTGTATCATTGGACCTCGATTAAACATAGCCTGATCACCTATGTTTAATTAAGGAAATGTTTATACAAAGCCTGAGCTAATTATAATGGGAATATGTTTAACAAAAATATTTGAGAAAACTTTATTTCAAAAATTCAAAAGGTTAATTTTGGTGTGTGTAAGCATTGCATATTATAGGCATGCATTGTCATTTATTTCATATCTCATTAAAACTATGTCACAGTCCACTCTGTCAACATCGTCATCTTCCCGCGCTACCGCCTCAGCCGATGAGTCCGGCTACGTCACTATTATCCCTCGATGTAACCCCCCCGCCTCGGTAGAAGAAGACCCATCAGAGGACACGGAAGATACATGGAACTCGGTGGAGATCAGCAATGACAACGCCCCGAGTCAACGATGCGAGGCATCGCCTTCATCGGTGTTGCCACAGCCACCGCTTTATGGGCTTCGCATTCGGAGGACGGCAAGGAAGAGTGTTCCCATTCCAGGAAGGATAGCCACTAGCACAGCAGGACTTGGCACGGCAGGACCTAGCGGGGTAGGACCCAGCGTTGCAGGACCGAGAGCACCGCCACCACAACGAGTCATAGGGATACCTGTTAGGCAGCCAGGTATGACCCCGGAGGAGTCCCGGAGGATATATTCGATGGCAGCGGACCTACGTCACAGTCTCGTTGTGATAGCTAGGCATTAGGAGGTATTGAACAAAGTGATGACAGGGATGGAAATCCTGTTTCAGCATTCGATGGAGGCTACTGACACTGCTAGTGCTGCTAGACGAGAGGCAGGTCATGCGATGACGGCATATTATGTGCTTGGTGGGCTATTACTGATTGTGGTGTTGATGTTTCTTGTTGGGATAGCGATTGGCATTTGGTTCTGATTTTAGTATTTTATTTTATTTTGTCATGAAATGAAAACCTATGTTGGGTGTCTTTTGTGAAAAACATTTAAAACTTTATTTTGGGGTTGATGTATTGGTTTGGTTTTAAGATTATTTCAAATGGTAATGAAGAATTTTAATTTATGTTTGAAAACTTTTATTATGAGGTCAAACCCTAGAATTTATTTGGTAAACGGTTGAATAAAAAGATTTTACTTTTCTTTTCTTTCTAAAATCTATATGCCTAGTATTAATGCAAACCAATGATTTGACAACACTTACGGTTTTCATAATAATAGTGAACTAAATATTATACATTATTTTATGTATGTATACGTATTTCTACTCTTGTGTCTTAGACCCATGTCAGGAAGGCCTAATCGCGGGCGCCCACAGAACGAAACACCCGATGTTGCTCAAGTTGTAGCACAACAGCTCATGGAAGCAATCCCAAACATTGTTACTCAAGTAACTGTAGGACTTAATGCTAACCAAGGAGGTAGTGGAGGAAACCGGGGAAACAATGAAAGAGAATGCAACTACAAGTCGTTTATGGCCTGTAAACCTAAGGAGTTCCATGGAAAGGAAGGTGCGGTCGGGTTGCTAAAATGGATTAACAGCATGGAGTCGGTCCTTCACATTAGCAAATGCCTCAAGCGCAACAAATTAGAGTATGCAACTTGCCTACTCCAAGATAGGGCATTAACCTGGTGGAATACCCTAGTGCAAACCCGAGGTCGTACAGCGGCATATCAACTAACTTGGGAAGACCTAAAGAAGCTGTTGATACAGGAGTATTGTCCCAAGGATGAACTTCAGAAGCTTGAGTCTGAATTCTGGAACCATTCTATGGTTGGAACACAAATAGAGAAGTACACAGTCCGATTTCATGAACTAGCAAAACTGGTACCTCACATGGTTACTCCTGAGGAGAAACGGATAGATCGTTACATCTGGGGTCTGGCACCAGAGATTCGGGGAATGGTTACTTCAGCAAATCCAACTACTATTCAGAGTGAAGTAAGTCTAGCAAATCGACTAACCAATGATGTGATAAGGATGGGAGCATTGATAAAGGAAAGCTCTAGTAGCAAGAGGAAGCCAGCAGATCAGGGAGAGAAGAAGTATGGAGGCAAGTCAGGGAGGAAGCAGAAAGTCTCAAGAAACTTTATGGTAAGAGCCCAGGAGCAAGAACCAGTGAAAACTCAAGAACAGGAAGTGCAGGAGAGAAAGCAGTACTCAGGACCGCTTCCGAAGTGCAATAAGTGTAACTTCCACCACAAGGGAGCTTGTCCAGTGTGCCAAAACTGTAAACAAATAGGCCATTACTCGAAGTATTGTAAGCTGAATAAGGAAGGAAAAAGGGCATGTTACGAGTGTGGGAGTACTGATCATCTCCGTAGAGCATGTCCCAAACTGGACAAAGGGCCTAGTAACAATGGACAAGGCCAAGCCAGGCAAAACTTCCAAGGAAATCAAGTTGGATGGCCAAGAGGTGTAGCCTTTGTGATTGGTGCAGAAGAAGCTCATCAGAACCCTGAAGTGATAACAAGTACGTTTTTCCTGAACAACCATTTTGCATCAGTAATATTTGATGCGGGAGCAGATAGGAGTTTTGTTTCTTTAGCATTTAGACCGTTAATTGGCTTGAAATCGAGAAAGATGAGGAATGCTTATGCTATTGAACTTGCTAATGGGAATGAAATTCGGGCTAAAGATATAATTCCTTGTTGTACTCTGAATTTAGCTGATAAACTCTTTAGCATTCACCTAATTCCTATAGAGCTAGGTAGTTTTGATGTGATAGTAGGGATGGATTGGTTATCCAAAAATAGAGCGGACATTGGTTGTTACCAGAAAGTCATTAGAGTACCTCTCCCTAATGGAGAAACCCTTATCATACACGGTGAGAAGCCAGGAAGAAGTTTAAACATAGTATCAAGCATGAAGATTCACAAATACCTGAAGAAGAATTGTATTGCATTCATGGCCCACGTGCTAGAAAGAGAACCTGAAGCTAAGAAACTCAAGGAGATTCCAGTGGTTCAAAACTATCCCGAGGTGTTTCCGGAGGAATTACCCGGTCTACCCCCTTACAGACAGGTCAAATTTCGGATAGACTTAATTCCCGGAGCGGCACCGGTAGCAAAAGCACCGTATCGCCTTGCACCATCCGAGATGCAAGAGCTATCCGGACAAATTCAAGAACTTCTAGACAAAGGGTTTATTCGACCAAGTTCTTCACCTTGAGGAGCCCCAGTGTTATTCGTCAAAAAGAAAGATGGTTCGTTCCGAATGTACATTGATTACAGAGAACTGAACAAGTTGACAATCAAGAATCGATATCCCCTCCCTCGAATAGATGACTTGTTCGATCAGTTGCAGGGTGCTTCCTACTTCTCAAAAATCGACCTTCGGTCAGGGTATCATCAACTAAGAATTCACGAAGGGGACATTCACAAAACAGCATTTAGAACCCGTTATGGACATTACGAGTTCTTAGTAATGCCTTTTGGACTAACGAACGCACCCGCTATTTTCATGGATTTGATGAATAGGGTCTGTAGACCATACCTAGACAAGTTCGTAATTGTATTTATCGATGACATACTTGTTTACTCGCAAACCAAAGAAGATCTCAATAGACATCTAAAGGTAGTGTTGGAGCTGTTGAAGGAGCAGAAATTGTATGCCAAGTTCACTAAGTGTGAATTTTGGATTCGGGAAGTACATTTTCTTGGTCATGTGATCGGGGAAAGAGGAATTCATGTAGATCCAGCTAAGATTGAGGCAAGCAAGAAATGGGAAGCCCCCAAAACCCCGACAGAAATACGATAGTTCCTAGGATTAGCTGGGTACTACAGACGCTTCATTGAGAATTTCTCTAGGATTGCCCAACCATTAACATCTTTTTCCCAAAAGGATAGAAAATTTCTCTGGGAAGAGAAACACGAAGAGGCGTTTCAAATACTGAAAAACAAGCTGTGCAATGCACCAATTCTGGCTTTACCAGAAGGATCAGAGAACTTTGTGGTGTATTGTGATGCGTCTCATCAAGGATTAGGATGTGTGTTAATGCAAAAAGATAAAGTCATTACGTATGCTTCCAGGCAACCCAAACCGCATGAGAAGAATTATACCACCCATGATCTAGAACTAAGAGCAATAGTTTTCGCTCTTAAGATATGGAGGCATTATTTGTACGGAACCAAGTGCACCATTTATACCGATCACAAAAGCCTTCAGCATATCCTAGATCAGAAAATGTTAAACATGCGGCAGAGGAGATGGGTAGAGTTGTTTAGTGATTATGATTGTGAGATACAATATCACCCAGGAAAGGCTAACGTAGTAGCCGACGCTCTTAATAGGAAAGAAAGAGTGAAACCCTCCCGTGTAAGAGCTTTTGGAATGGTAATTCAGACAAGCTTGAAATCTCAGATCATTGATGCCTAGGAGAAAGCATTATTCAAGGAAAATCTTCCAGGCGAGACCTTACATGGTTTGCAAGAGAGATGTGGAACCAAACCTGATGCAGTTTGTTATTTTAAGGACAGGGTCTGGATTCCAAGGGTTAACAATCTGAGAGACATGGTACTGGAGGAGTCTCCTCAATCTAAATACTCAATCCACCCTGGAGCGGATAAGATGTACAAGGATCTTAAAGAGTATTATTGGTAGCCTGGAATGAAAAAGGATATTGCCTTGTATGTCGGGAAGTGTTTGACATGCTCAATAGTCAAGGCTGAACATCAAAAACCATCCGGCTTGTTGCAGCAGCCTGAAATTCCCCAACGGAAATGGGGGCAAATATCTATGGATTTCGTTACCAAACTTCCTAGAACTACTAAAGGTCACGACTCAATTTGGGTCATAGTGGATCAACTGACAAAATCTGCTCATTTTCTCCCCACTCGGGAAGATTTCAAGATGGAAAAGTTGTCCCAAATCTACATCGACAAAATTGTTTCTCTGCATGGTGTACCCCTATCTATCGTTTCTGGTAGAGATAGTCGTTTTACATCACGATTTTGGTGGATGTTACAGAAGGCACTAGGAACCAAGATATATTTGAGCACAGCTTACCACCCTCAGATAGATGGGCAAACAGAGAGAACAATACAAACATTGGAAGACATGCTACGAGTGTGTGTCATTGAGTTCAAAGGAAATTAGGATACTCATTTGCCTCTAATTGAGTTCTCCTACAATAACAGTTACCACACGAGTATCCAATGTGCTCCATATGAAGCATTGTATGGACGCAAGTGTCGTTCAGCCTTATGCTGGACAGAAATCGGAGACAGACAATTGACTAGACTCGAACTTATCCAGGAAACATCTGACAAGATTGCTATCATCAAGGATAGGCTTAAAGCTGCCAGAGATCGTCAGAAAAGTTATGCGGATAATCGTCGAAAACCATTAGAATTCTAAGTAGGAGACAAGGTACTTTTAAAAGTGTCGCCTTGGAAAGAGCTTGTACGTTTTGGTAAGAAAGGAAAACTAAGCCCGAGATATGTTGGACCCTTTGAAATCATTGAAAGGATTGGTCCGGTAGCGTATAAACTTCAATTGCCCTCAGAGTTAAGCGCCATTCATGACACATTCCACGTCTCCAATCTTAAGAAATGTCTAGCCGACAAAGCATTGATAGTACCCCTGGAGGAAATTAAGATCAATGATAAGCTGAACTTCATTGAGGAACCGATAGAAATCCTTGACAGGGAGGTTAAACAACTTAAGCGGAGTAAGATCCCGATTGTGAAAGTTAGATGGAACTCAAAACGCGGGCCGGAGTACACCTGGGAGCGTGAGGACCTCATGAAGGAAAAGTATCCACAACTTTTCCCATGCGATGACAAGCGATGACATAGAATGAATTTCGGGACGAAATTCTTTTTAAGTGGGGGATACTGTGACAACTGTCAATTCAGGTCATTCTCGGACTCATGCATCTTTATAAAAACCATTCATGCACAGTTATAAATAAATTAAAGTATTCTAATTATGCTTCAATGTGATGGTGAATATCAAACAATATTCCAAAAACCCTAAAGAGCTAAAAATCCAAATTTATAAACCTTAAAACTTAATAACTTTATAAAATTTGGCTATAAACTTCCTAATATCAAATTTTTATTAATCAAATTATGGATTGTACCAATGAAATAGAAATTGAAATTATCATGCATTAATCATAATTTATTAGTTAAAAACAAGATTTTTAAATAAATCAAAAATTGCTTAAAGAACCACTTTTATAAAAATTAGATTTTTATAAAAATTAAGGAGGGATTTTTATAAAATTTGAATTGAAGAGAGAGAGGGATTTAATGCCTCAAAAATCCGGCCACTCTCCCCTCCCCATGTCCTCTCTCTTCCCAAAACCCAATCATTAAACTTAAACCTTCACTCTTCCACTTCTCTCTTCACTCTCTCTCACACTCCACCCTCCTAACACACAAACTCTCTTTCTCTCTCTCTCTCTAACTCACGAAAATCATCCATTCTCTGCCAAAATTTTGAGATTAAGGAGGCCTTGAAGTGTTCTTGCTTCTCTCAAGATCAAAACCAAGGTAATCAACACAATCCTCCCTCATGGTTTCATGATTTTACTTCCTCTTCTTCATGGTTTTCTCTACTCTTCGGATTCTATGCCCTTCCATGGCTAGAAATCCTTACTTTTTCCCTTGTGGTTTGTAGATTCTCACCATAACACAATGCATGTGTTTGAGATGGTGAAAATCCGGGATCAAACCCATGAAAGGAGTGAAAAAGATGCACATGTGTTCATGTGACTTCAAAACCGAGTATTACATCATCTTCTCCATTTCTTTTGTGTTCTTGCATGACCAAAAGCATTTAAACCATTTATAGTACATCTTGGATGCTCATTCACTCCATGCATGTGCTAGAAATCGGACCTTAACAGAAGCCTGCATGTTGTTCTTGTCAAAATGCCCAAAGAATGTACTTAAAGCAAACATGCAATCTGCCAGATTACATTGTTCAGCTTTGAACGGCCGTAACTCGGTCATTACTTAACCAAATCCTTATATTCTTTTTGTATTGGATAGTTCCACGAGTTAACTTTCAAACCCAACTGGTCTTACTGTAAAATATTAAAAATCTGATTTTTGGCAATTTTTACAAAATGGTTGCGCAAACAGCTCTTTTTCTATGATCATCATTTTTGCTTTGCGTGATCAATGGCCTTAAACTCAACCATAAATCTGGGTAAAACTAATTTAGAAACTTAACATATCCATTGAATAACGGCTGAAATTTCGTGGCTTAAAACCTCACTGAATGGGCTACTCAAATTCATGAACTTCAGCCACATTTACATCTCATGCACCATTATATGCAACATTTCTTAACTTGTTTGGGTTCAATACCCATATTTCCCTTCTGAATAAATTTTGAACATTTTTCCTTTTGAAAGCCCTCACATGCATGTGATATTCTGTAAAATACTATGAGCTTTTATTATTTCTTTGATTTATTAAAATTATTGTTAGAAGCCAAGGGCATAAATCACATAAAATACTTCCAGAGGTCTATAAATCCGGAATAAATTCATGGATGACCCATATGGTGAATAATGACCTCTCACTAAATTTCATCAATTTTTGTTGCTGTTTGGTATGATTTCCGATTTTCTTTTCGTTTGGGTATAATAAATCACAAAACCACTTTAGAGAGTGTGAAAATTATATCTAACAATTGCCCTTAACTGTGGTGGGTAACTCAGAAAATAATTTCAGAATTTTTCATCATGCCTTACTATTTTTCCCGAGTTTTGGTAATTATAATGGCCTAAAAATAGGAAAAATAGTTCGGATTATCCAAAATTCATGAAAATTTACCAGAACATAATGTTTTACAGTAGGAGGGTACATTAAAATTTTGGTGATTTTTATCTACTGTAAACTATTTTTCTCCTATTTTCCAAAGTTAAATACACTTAAATACACCTAAATACACATAAATACCCAAAACCGGATTATACAATATGAAAACCACTTTTGGTATTTTTCCCAGATTAAATACACTGTAAATGATTTTACAAAAATTTTTGGTAATTTATTTTAACTTTTTAATATTTATTCTCGAATTAATGATTATTTAACGGAATAAAACATGGAAAAATAGAAATACCCACTTAAAAATATCTTATTTATTTTTCCCAGCCTATTTATCTATAATAACAGTTAAATAAAAAGTTTCGATAATTTTGGAAACTGTTTTCTATTTATTTCAACTTTTATTGGAATAAATGCTCAAAAATCGTAAAGTATAATTAAACAGCTTGGAAATCCATTTTTATATTTTTCCCAGCTTAGTATTGTGTAATAACAGTAAAATAAAAAGTTTGAGAATTTTTATCCTTTGAATGCTATTTTTCGTGAATTTGTGCTGTTAAGAAGACTTCAAAATTTGAAAAATAGTTAACCATATCAAAAATTCAAGGAAAATTTTCTGGAAAAACTCTATTGTATTTGCAATGAAAATACAAGGTTTGACAATTTTTGGAAACTTTTTGATAATATTTTACATTTTTTGGAATATAAAACACTTTTAAATGTGTAGAAATACCTTTAATTTATATTACTAAATCTGGAAAATTAATATTCCAAAGTTGTAATTAATCGCACGACTTGTAGAATTCCATTATTTCAGAAAAAGTGTAACCAATTAATATAAAATTCAATACAAAAACATAAATTGGCATTTCACTATATGAAGAGTTTAGTATATTAGCATTAGATTTCGACATGGAAACTCACTAGTGTGTGTTTGATGTCGTAGGATCCCGGTAGTAAGACGTTGGTGCATTCCGAGACATACTTGTATCTACTCGAAACATTGTGAGTATTCACGCACTCCCCTATTTTCAGTTTTTATGTTTTGGGGTGGAAAAGCATGTCCAGAAAAACTACTGTTTGTATGTTGTATTTAAATTGATTATTATCAAACATGATTGCTATTGTATTGCTATGTCTCTTTATGTATGTCTATACAACACGGAACTTGAGAACTTATCGTACTAAGGCCCTTCCCTTATCTCTAACCATTAACTCTTTGAGCCAATGGTCATTATGGATAGCGCTATTAGGAATTGATAACTCCTTACTCGCCCTATTGCTGGAGTGCATGATACCATATTCATCTATGTAACGATAAGCATAGATCTCGATAGGGCTTCAATCATAGGTTTGGTTGAGACTCATTGTTTGCTCATACACATACAAACTCGTTTCTCGTTATAGCAATAAACTTGTATTCATTAATAGCAATCAACTTTGTTTCTCATTAAAGCAATGTACTTGTATTCACGAAAAACCTTATTTCAAGCTCGATTTATAAACTTGTGAACTCACCAACTATTTTCATAGTTGACGCTCGTTTTACATGCTTTTTCAGGAAATAATTAGTAAGTGGATATAAAGATTCATCATCATAGAGCATGTTGCATCATGTTGAAGTTAATTATGAAGTTATCTTTGAACAATGTTATTTTGGAAAAACTTGTACTTTGTTTCTTTTTAAACTATGGGTTGTAAACTTTTAAATACTGCTATGGTGATGTATCTTTATCTTTTGCAATGAAACCGTTATCACTATCATATCTTGCGTTTCCGCTTTAGCGGGGTGTGACATGTATCATCATAGTTAATCCCTTAGGTCTTCTTCTTGAAGATCCATTTGCCCCCGACTGTCTTTTGACTATGTACATTATTAAGCATGTTCCATACTTGGTTATCATACATGGACTAAATCTCACTATCCATTCCCTCTTTCCATTTAGTAGCTTTAAGGTTTGCTATTTCTTCCTTGTAGTTACCCAGTTCATCCAAATTTACCAGTGTACGATCACTAAAAATGTATTGCCATCTATAGTAATATGGAAACCATAGAACTTAATTGGCATGCTAACTTTATTGGATCGACAAAGAGGTAATAAGTTCTCAATTGGCTTAATTGGAATTTCTTGCTCGTGTTGAGTGTTAGTGTTGTCTTAGGTTCTTTCATTGGATGACTCTTGAATTTCTTCATGATCAATAACACTCCTACTTTCCTCTTTGAATATGAGCTCTCTCTCGCGAAAGACTCATCTTTGAGCTACAAGGACCACATTTTCACTAGGTCTATAGAACAATTATCCAAAGGAATTTTCTGGGTAGCAAATGAAATAACACTTCTCAGCTTTGGGTTCAAGTCCGTCATGGGTCTCTCGTCTTACAAGAGATTCACAAACCTCGACCTTAATATATGCGAGCAAGGGTACCTTCCCTAGCAACATGTCATGAGGTGTTTTGGCAACCTTCTTAGTTGGGACAAGATTCAAGATGTGAGCAACCGTTTCTAAAACATATCCCCATAAATGAATTGAAAGAGAAGCTTGACTCATCATTGAATAAACCATATCTAGCAAGGTTCGATTATGCCTCTTACCACAACATTAAGTTATGGTGTTCTGGGAGAAGTAAATTATGAAACAATTCCATATTCCTTAAGATAGTCATTGAACTCGATACTATGATATTCACCATATGTTTCAGATCTGAGCATCTTTATCTTTCTGGCTAATTGATTCTCGACTTCGTGCTTAAACTCTTTGAACTTTTCAAAAGTTTCTTATTTATGTTTGATCAAGTAGATATATCCATATATACTACAATCACATGTAAACGTCATGTAATTTTAATTAGCATCTCTTGTGGCGGATCTAAATGACCCACACACATCCGTATGAATGAGGTCCAACATTTGCTTACCTCTTTCAAATGTCCCAATGAAAGGTGCCTTAGTCATCTTGCCTAGTCAAAAAGATTCACATTCATCATCAGTCCTAAGATCAAATGATTCGAACATTCCATCCTTTTGGAGTAAGGAAACGTGTTTCTTGTTTATGTGTGCAAGACGACAGTTCCATAAACTTTCCTTGTCTACACCATTAGACGAATCAATATGAAACACATTATTGGCTAGGTTATCAACATAAATCACAATTTCATACACACCATTACAAGGTAAAGCTTCAAACATAAAAACACCATTTTTATAAGCAGAAATATATCCAATATCATTATTAAATGAGTATCTAAAACTTTGTCTAAAGAATGCATGAAATGAAATAATGTTTCGTTTCATATCCACCTAATAACAACAATTTAACCAATCAATCCTAACAATACTACTAAGCATAAGACAATAAGTCTTGATCTCGGTAACATGTGAAGTACTCCTATTTTCCATGACCAGGTTCAAGCTTCCATGCTACACTTCCTCACTTTCTCTTAGTCCTTGCAAATCATAAAATATGTTGAAACCACATCATGTGTCAATTACCCAAGAATGAGAAGATTATGTGTTATTTACTTGAATAGTGTAAATATATGAATTTGACGCCTTGATCTTTCCATCTTTAAAGTCTTGCAATTATTTATGGGAGCTTCTTCCCCAATACCTTTATATCTACAATGAAAAGAAGTGGCCTCCTTTCGGTTACTATAAGCAGGAACATCAAAGTTGGGCTTTGACTTGGACCCACTACCAGACTACCCACCATGGGTCTTCCCTTTCTAGTTGGATTGAGAAGGAGCCTTTATCTTTTTTTCCCTTTTCTAGATTCAATATCTAATACGGGAACAATTATAGAAGAAGGGACTTGATTCTTTTTCATCCTTGATTCAGCAGTCTACAACAAGTTATGGAGTTCAAACAATTTCATCTCCATATTGTTCAAATGATAACTCAATATGAACTCATTATAGTTAGGAGTCAAAGAGTTAAGGACCAAATGAATGAAAAACTCCTAGTCAAACGACACATTGATCTTTTCCAAACGCTCCATGTATCTTTGCATACTTTGCACGTGAGTGCAAACAGATTTTCCTTCCTTTAGCTTACACGTCATGCGAGACTTGACCACTTAACAGTGTTTTTGCCTTGCCTTATTGTGGAACGTTGTAGCAAGGTTATACACATAGAACTTCTGGAGTTCCGACATCAAGGTAGTGTGTGACAACCGTTAAAATTCGTGATAGTTCTAGATTTGAATAAACTTAGCTACACATATAGGCATGACACATACTAGACTTGGTAACTAGAAGCTTTGTTATAACCTACTAGAAACTTGGAAACAAGTACAATCAAAGGATATTATAATTAAATTTCACATTGCTATGTGAATTCTATAATTACTTTAACTACAATGACTATCCATATTCGGGCCATTCTTTGACTCTAACATCTTTGCATGAATTATATAGAAATATCATACATTTGACCTAATATTAGAAATTATGTCAGAAGCTCGTAGGAATTTAAGTCCAATTTGAAATCTTTGACTAGTATACTTGATTCTTTCGTTTCACTTGAATCTCAGAATCACTAAATAGATTCCCAATAAACCAACAAAAACAAATCCCCAATATTTTCATAACTATAAAAGGGTTATAATGCCATAAAATTATTTGAAGTCTCAAAAATTCAATTTATTTTGATATCCAAAGATATATTAAACCCTAAAACCCTAAAAGCCATAAAAACTCAGATTTATAAACTTTAACATTAAATATTCGATAAAAATAATTATGAACCTTATAATATTATCTTATAATAATTAAAATTATGAAAATGTATTCCAGAAAAATAAAATTTAACTCATTAACATTGACACTTAATTCATAAGACAAAAATCAAGATTTTATAAGTAAAATCTATATTAAGATGCATATTTTATAATAAAATTGATATTTTTATAAAGAATTTGAAATTTATAAAGATGGAAGAGAGGGAAACCCTCTCTCCTCCTTCATAATTTCGTTCTACCTTCCACAAGACCACTCTTCCTCAAAATCATAATCACTTTCACTCTCTCATACACCCCACCTCTCACTTCTCTCTCTAAAAAAATTCTCTCCTCCTTTTCTCTAGAAAATATAAAGTTAGAAGCAGAATCTATAGGAGAGATTTTTCCAATCGATAATTCGTGAGTCTACATGCATCTCGGTATTTTGGTGGAGTATAACCCCAAAGAGATGACAAGGAGATGAGCTATCCAGAGAGATAAAATCTCTCTTTTCTCTATTTTCTTCACTCTAAAACCCCCATTCTTTCCCCTATATCTAACGCACGAAAATAATCAGTCAACTACATCATTTTACTCAAAAAATATTCATTATCTAGTGTTATACATCAAGGTAAAATCGATTCCCTCACATTTCCTTTACTTTACCTTCAAAAATTATAAGTTTTCTTACATTTTCTTGTTCTTCTACACCATTCTTTATGAAACTTCATGTTCATAACCATGAATGTTTGTTTTGATGATGATAGTGGTAGGATTTCACCCAAAAACAACATGCATGTTGTAAATGGTGAAGTCCTATGACCAAAACCTAAGTCAAAATCAACATAATGCACTTTTCTATAAGTTTTGGTGGAAAATCATCACATGCACCCTAAACTTTCTTTCAAAAATGACTTTTGAACATTTCAAACTCATTAATGGTCTTTAAACCAACATGCATATAATGATCTTCAAGCTTAGATGCTAGATGATCAAAGTTTGTTGCTAAAAGATTTCAAAGATGTTCATAAAGGATTTATTCACAAATAAATATGTAAAACTTCTTTTCTGTTCAACTCTGATTTTTCCTAGAATCCAACAACAAAATAAGATGATATGTAAATTTTTTGAAAATAAATCATTTTTCTTGATTTATTGTAATTTTTCAAGAAAATGGAGCAATAATTCACATAAAATACTTTTAGCGGTCAATAAATTATGGAAAATATCTAATATTACCTATGTACTGGTTAAAGATGTTGCATGAAGTTTCATGCATTTATGTGACTGTCTTCTATTGATTTCGAACGTATTTTTGTTGAAGAATAATAAATGGTAAAATTAAGTTAAAAATGTCCAAAGCCATATTTAATAATTTTCGCATCTTATGGACATCATGAAGACTGTATGAAAAAATTTACAGATTTTTACATGAGTATTTCTTACTTTTCCCGATTTAATCAAGGTTTAATGGGTTAAATTGGTAATAAATAGTTACACTTGTCCAAAAATTATAAAACTTTACCAAAATATCATATAATATATATTATCATGAATAAAAAGTTTAATGAATTTCTCGTACTGTTCACTAATTTTTCATGAATTAATGCTCACTTATGAGAATAAATTAGGGAAAATAGTTAAACTATTCTAAAAATAATAATAAATTTCCATAACATCTTTTATTACACTTTAGCCAAAAATAAAAAGTTTGGGCAGTTTTCTACAAAATTTATTATTTATTTTATTTTTTAATAGAATAAATACACAAAAATCCTAAAAATAGGTTAAGTTGTTCAAAAACTAGTTTTGATATTTTACCAATTTGTATACATAAAATAATAACTTTAAATTTTTTTGAAGAATTATTGAGTCATTTTTATATTTATGCTATATTTCTTACATTAAATGTACATAAATCCAAAGCTCGGACTCCAGTATATGAAAGTCAATTTTGGTAATTTTCCCAGATTATGTACACCATATATGAATTTTACAAATAGTTTGGTAATTTTTATTTACTGTTTAATAATTATACACTATTTGGAAACCAAACTTATATTTTTCTCAGCTTTTATATGTCTAATAACACTAGTACAAAAAGTTTGAGAAATTTTAAAAATTGTTTTCTAATTATGTCTATTTCTATTAGAATAAAAACACAAAAATCAGAAATCAGGTTAAACTATTTGAAAATCAATTTTAGTATTTTCCCAATTTATAAGCATTGTATAATAGTTTTACAAAATTATTGGGAATTGTTATTAGCTGTTCATTATTTTTCACGATTTTATGATGTTTTCAAGAAATTAAATGATGGAAAAATGGTTAAACATATTTAAAAATCGTGAAAAAATACAAGAGTGTTTTAAATTTTAGTTAGAACTGAAATGTAAAGTTTGAAAATTTTTAGAACTGATTTTGATTTAGTTTTGGATTTTTAGCTTGTAAAGCCCTTCCAAAAGTGCTAATATGCATTACCAACAATACCACAAAATGGGATTTGTCACTTGCAAATGTTAATAAGTCAATTGATATATGGAAATCTAGATTTTTAGGAAAGTATTTGCAACTTATAAAAAACCTAACTTTGACAGAATATTGGTATAATTCTATTGTAGAAGTTAAGTACACTAGTATTAGATTTCGATTAGAGACTCATTAGTGTGTAACATCGTTATAGGAATTGATAGTGGTACAATTGGAACATAGTTCAATGCATCATTTTCATCATCTCAATGCATTATGAGTAATCACACATCCCCTTATTTTCGGTTTTTATGTTTTGGGGTGGAAAAGCATGTCCGAAAAACTATTTATTATTCGTTGTATTTAAATTGATTTGTATCAAACATGATTGCTATATTTTGCTATGTATGTCTATGCAACTTGAATCACAAGGCCTTATCATCTTAAGCCCCTTCCCTTACACTTTACTCCAACCGTTAACCCTATGAGCCAATGGTCATTATAGATAGCACTATTAGAAATTGAGAACTCATCACTCATCCGATTGCCTATGTGTATGATACCATATTCATCTATGGAACAATAAGCATAGATCTTGATAGGGCATCATTCATAGGCTTGGTTGTGAACTCATTATTTGCTCATATACATACAAACTTGTTACTTATTATAGCAATAAACTTTGTTTCTCATTATAACAATGAACTTTTGTTACTAGAAACTTATTTACTTGTCTGAGCAATGAATTTGTTTGCTCCTTGTAGCAACGAACTTGTTTGCTCCTTGTAGCAACGAACTTGATTGTTCATTATAGCAATGAAACTTGTTTACTCGTTTTAGTAACGAACTTTATTTCCCATGAGAATATGAACGTTGCATCTCATTTAGGCAACATACTTTATCTCTCATGGTGACAACGAACATTGTTTATGCAAACTTATTTACTCATTTTTGTAATATAGTTTTATTTATGGAAACTTTTATCAAACTTTTAATTTTGATTCATGAAACCAATATTATTTTTAATCTGTGAACTCACCAACTATTTTTATATATGACGCTCGTTTTACATGCTTTCTAAGGAATCATCTAGTAAGAGGCACGTAGAGACACAACACTGGTGGGAGCATTTGCATGCGTTGTCTTTCAAATACATTGTAATTTATTTTAAAAAGTTGTTCAAAGTCGTTGTACATTGTAATTATTTTTAATACTATGGGTGGTGTTGTCTTTTAACTTTTTCTATGAGACCATTTGTACCGCCATGCCCCGTGTTTCCGCTTTAGCGGGGTGTGACATAGTGACCATGATTCAAAACAACCTTTGTGGCGTCATTAGAATTCTTGTTATAAGTAGCCATTTTTTCAGGAGTAGTTGTATATTCTTCGATTTCAACATGAGGCTTTTCAAGAACGTATTCCTTGTTCTCATAACAATAATTGATCTTCATATTTCTCATCCAGTGCATATAGTTTCGACCAGTAAGCTTCTCTTTTGACAAAATCAACACAAGAGTGAAGTTAGAGCTTTAAGAGTGGTAGATTTAGTAGTAGCGAGATCACTAGTTCCATATATCTATAAGGAGACATAGTTTTAGTTAGTGATATAAATCCTTAAAATTTTAACCCAAAATAAGTATTCAATGCTAGGATCCAAAATACGATTGACAATAAAGAA
Organism: Lactuca serriola; assembly: GCF_051521515.1. Taxonomy (NCBI): domain Eukaryota; kingdom Viridiplantae; phylum Streptophyta; class Magnoliopsida; order Asterales; family Asteraceae; genus Lactuca; species Lactuca serriola. The sequence continues at coordinate 115,419,059 of NC_136409.1, read as the reverse complement.
AAGGGATGTCGTAATCTAAATGCGAATTTGTCAAGGTAGGTAATACACATTTACCAATTTCAATCTAACATGAAATTCCTAGGTTAATTGAGATTCATTAAATATTATCAATCACATGTTTAATTTCAAATTATGTTATTCAATTTGTGACTGGGATGCCGAGGATCCGAAATAAGATGTGAATAACCATGCAAACCCGCTTGACAACCTTGAGGTCATTTATCATGTCGAATTGATGTGCTAGTAAACCACAAACACTCCATCAACAATGATAATTTTTGATTTATCCATTAGTCAAAGTTATAGTCCCAAAATAGTGTGCTGGTAAACCAAACACGCTCCACTAACGAATTATAAAGAGTGATGTGCGTTTTCATGGGTTAGCATACACTTCACATATTTTCCTAAAGTAACTAGAGTTGAGATTTATCATAAAGGTATGTTATTTTATAGCATCATACTTGTAATGAGGTTATGTCCTATCAAATCCTTTCGACTAATGACCCTCAGCCATACAAGGAAGCAGTGGGTGAGAGTCGACACCCATTTAATGGTAATTTTATAGGTTGTTTCCTTATACCTCCTTATATTATGGCTTCGTGAATGAGGTATACTAGCGATTTGACTGAGTTTTCTTATACGTAAAGTATATTAGAATCATATATAGTATAATATGTATTTTTAGCTTTTCAAAAATACTAGGTTTAAAATTAATTTTTGAAATTAACAAATAATTAATTAATGTTAACAAATTAATGATTTACTAATTATCCTTTAATTAATCAATTAAATTAATTTAAATCATTAAATAATTATCTTCAGCTAAAAAATTAATAAAATAATTTAAATTCTTAGGAATTAAATAATTATCCTCAATTAACCATTTAATAAAATAATTCAAATTTAATCCTAATCCTATATAACTTATAATTTTGAAAAAGGGTATAGGGTTACCAAGTTTTAATTATCCAAATTTAAAGGCATTAAAATTGTAATTAAGGAAACTAGCAACCCTAAGGGATACCTACTAATTTTCGAAAATAAGGGGTGGAGGCTAGGGTTTCAGGAACGCTAGCCTTTTGCCAAAATCTCAAGCCTTAGGGTTTAATTTCCGTAAACCCTAATATTGATCCATTCACTAATATGAGCAATCAGTTAGAAAACTAAGGCTTTGATACCACTGATGGGTTTTCTAGGTTATAAGAAAACCATATGAGAGAAAAAACACTTAAAACCTTAACTTTATATTGTTGGATTAGGTGTCTAAGCCCATAAATATAATTAATATAAACTTTAATTGATTGTAGCATAATCCTTTTGGGTTTCCCTCAAAAGTGGCAATTGAATATGATGACTTTTAGACAGAGAAGATTAATTGATTTATTTATTATATGGTTAATAAATTAATTAGAAATCAAAATTGATGTTTTTTTAATGTATTATGCAGATAATATATTAATTGGATATAATACTGTTCAGTTAATAATTAGTTATAAATTAATTGGAATTAAATTTAAGATTAATTTGATTAATTAAAAGTATGAGGACTAAAGCAATTCTAGAACCTCCCATAAGGGGGGGGGGAACTAAACCTAGAAGCCTTTTAGGGTTTCCTTGGCCTCTAAGGGTGCCTTGGATGCCTTAGGGAGGAAGCTAAGTGATTAGGGTTATCTTGGATATACCTATCTTATCCAACACCTTCCTAGACTCCTATATAAACCCCTACGGGTTAAGAATTTCGTTCATGACACTTCCTAGAGGCTTATGTGACATACGCATTTTCATGGCCAGAAAATACCGATTTTGTTTATGCTTTTTAATAAAATCAGAGTAACTGTTTAAAGAAAGTATTGCGGAATTCATTCCCAAAAATATAGATAAGAATTTATCAAGCATTTCCAAAGAAATGTATTTTCATTACATTACAAAACTCAGGATGTCATCGTCAATACATATCAAAAGCATAAACCAAAAACAACATAGGCCTTACAACATTTCTATTTATTTCTATTGGTCTAGAATACATAATCTCTGATCAATTCATCCAACTATGCTCTTGTGTAACTACCTATGAAACAAAAAACTGAGTGGGTAAGGCTAGGAAGCTGGTGAGCATATAGGGTTTTCACCCCAAAATAAATAAGTTTATTATTTTCAACAATCATTCAACCCGATTACCCGTTCCCGTTATCCTCACTTTACGTCCCTAAAGCATCTATTGTAAGGGACCTATCCTAAGGAATTTCATCGGGATGGACACTACTGCTAAGCGGATTCCTCAGACATATAGGTTCGTAAGGCAACCATGAGGGTGATGGAGTATACCGGTGAATACATCGTTCACAAACACCTATAGGTTGCGAGCCTGCTAGCGTTCTACTGGACTTCTTAGAAAAGTCCGTGGTTGTCATCCATACGCCGCTAGATGACCGGTTCATCGTCTACACCTAGACCTCTCATCATTTTATTTCATCAGACATCAACTATTTCATCTACCCATGTTTTACCCAACATATTTGTAGATATAAAATACATATACAGTTCACATCTGAGAAAAAAAATGAAGTTTAAATCTTTCATCTAGTATAGATCTAAAAGTATAACATATATATATATATATATATATATATATATATATATATATACGGTTTAGATCTAAAAGAAAAATGTTTAGATTTGACAAAAAAAATACATATACAGTTTAGATGCAAAAAAAGTCTTAGATCTAAAAAGAAAAAGTTTAGATCTAAAGGAAAATTTTAGATTTGAAAAGAAAAAGTTCAGATCTGACGGAAAAAGTTTAGATCTAAAAGAAAAACTTCATATCTGAAAGAAAAAGTTTAGATCTGAAAGGAAAGAAGTTTAGGTCTTTCATCCAACATACATCTCAGGTAAACAGATAATATATACACATAGCACATAATTTATATAAAATACTTCATATCTATGTGTAAGATGAAAGTAACTATACACTCACTTGATAAGGTGATGATTCCACCTTGGACAACGCTTCACTTTAACGAAACCGGGAGGTTTGCTTGAAAACCAGGCTCTGCAAGGGCAGAGTTTCAATCCGAAAAACTCTTTTTTGTAGAGCCTTCGGGCGCTTTGGGACTCGCTTCTAGCACTTAGGAAGTATTAGGGAATGGAAGAGAGGTTTTTGGGGCAATGGGAGAGAAAGAATGGTTTTGGTCTGAGTTTTGGGGGTGATCTATGCCTCTATTTATAGGCTGTCTGGAGCCGTTCTACGTCGTGGTACTTAAATCCATGTCGTGGACTTGCATGGGCACCAAGGCTTCGCCGGGGTTGTGCACTGCTATGCTAAATCTTAGAAAATTCATAACTTGCTCATACGAAGTCAGATTTTGACGTTCATTTTACGCACGCTCTTGGTTTAACGTATACTACAACTCTAGTTTAGATCGCTAAGGCTAAAAAATAATTTTTCAAAAATTCACTTTTTATGTTACGCAGTGTCGTGTTGGTTCTGTCGAAAAACTTAGATATGTCATAACTTTTTCGTTATAACTCGGATTTTGGTGTTCTTTATATCTCCTGAATCGTTGTCACGACCACTACAAGTTTCTTCATAGATATCGGGTTAATCCAACATTTTAGTTTTGACACTTATTTTTATTATATCTTTACAAACAAGTATATAATCACATAAAACCACGTAATTCACATAATATTCAAGTAATTCATCTTTATTACTTTAAAATAGGTTACAACGGTTAACCTTGACTATTACATCATCGAATTAATGCTTAGCCTCGAAATACGGGCGTTACAGCTTAGGGCCGAAATTCTTCTCCTCTCTCTCTCTCTCTCTCTCTCTCTCTTCAAGCTCCTTGGTTGCTAGGGTTTGGGTGTGAACCATTAGAGACACTATAATGGTGGTGCTAGCTGCCAAAGGTATTCAAGAAGGAATTGAGATTGTTTACTACAATAATCATAAATGTTAGTTTTTCTTGTTCTTATAAATTAATTAGTTCATAGGAAATTTTTATAGGATAATATTGAAAGTACATTTCATTTACTTGAAAGTCATAGATCCTATTATGTTGCATGTGTCCTAATTAATTGAAATTGTTTTTGATTATTTTCCGCTTATGGCATTCAACTTGTAACCCCAAAAACCCATCAGAGGTATCAGAGCGTAGGGTTGTCTTTCATGTATTTGCACATTGGTGAATCATAAAAAATCTAGTTTTTGGTTCTGTCGCAGCTCATGTCGTGAGCATGCTTGTTCACGATGTGACCTCGGTTTAGTCCATGATTTTTTGTTTAAACTGACTTAACAACTATTTTATGATATCTACTTGCTAGACTTATCCTCCAACTCCGATTTTGGTGTATCTATGATGATAAATTCAAAGCGTAAAAGTTAGGAGATAATTATTTGAATTGATTTATTATTTTGTGATTATATGCTTCATTTTTTAAGTGTGTAAATTATAAATCTAGATATTAATTGAACTTAATAACTAATGTCAAATAATATTTGGTATTTTGAAAAGTTTAAAATACATCCTTATAGATCTTATCATTTATTTAATTAAATGATTAATTGATAATTAATAAATCCACAAAAGGTTTAAATTTAATTAAATTAAGAGTTTTATTTATTAAAAGATTACAACCATGGTATTTTAAAATGCTTTAAATTACACCTTATACTATGTATATAATTAAAAATTTAATATGTATTATATGTATAAGAAAAGTCAGTCAAACCGCTACTACACCTCATTCACGAAGTCATATTGTAAGGAGAGATTAAGGAAGTGACCTATAAAATGACCGCCATTGGGTATCCATTCTTACCCACTGGTCATACTCTTTAAGAGCTTCAAATGTTTCTTCCCACAAGACCAGGGCTGCTCCGGTGAACATTGTAGAGGCATAATTAACTTTGTCTTCATTTATCACATGAGAGATACGAAATACTTTTTCTGTATTCTGTATCCAGGTAAGAACAACAATAGGATTAATGGCACCAGAAAACTTCGTAGCACCACTACTCTTGAAATCTTTGAACGAGGGACGCTTCACCTCTCCTTTCGAAGATTCTCCAGTGGCTTTCTCTTTGACTTTATCATTATCCTTCTTTTGTTCTTCAAAAGTCTGTCTAATAATACCAGTAAGTTTACCCAAGAGTCGCTCCTCTCGAGGGGGTACTGGAGTATTTACTTCACGAGGTTTAGGATCTCCACCTACTTTTGGTGTATAACTACCTTCCTGTTCAGTCATTCTTCTGAAAATTTGGAACAACATAGTATTTAGAATATTAGTATTTATTATTACCTAATACTTTACTTAAATCTTTCCTATGGTTTGTATCCATATACTCCTAATGAATCCATTCATATATTGAACTTCCAATAGTTTATGTCTAAATATCAATCCATGATATTTAGTTCACTTAAACTATTGCTCTGATACCATGATTGAAAGATCTCCATACTTTCTAAAACTACATCATATTTCTGAAATATCCAAACTTTCATACTTCACAATATTATTACTCCCAAAACATGCTACATGCATATTCATAAAACAATATTTTACATTGATATTTTATTTACATAGACTGGATACAAACCGGCTATTTAAATTTTTACAATGTTTTACACATATTACATACTTTCCCAGGAATACAATACAAAAGTTATAATATTATCTATTCTACATCTTCTACCAGTACAAAACTATGTTGGATGCTTATCACCTACAATAGTTTAAACATTGAGAGGGATAAGCGTGTGATGCTTAGTGAGTTCAATAACAGTTACAATATAACATTATTCTATATACATATCAGTATGACAGAAGCAAAGAGTTACAAGGAACAAGATAGGCAAATGAGTATCATATGACATGCTTTCCATAACAAAGAATAATCATATTCAAAGATTTGAAATCAATGAGACATAAAATTTTTGCAACACTTGATATACACCAATAAGACTTCAGCCCAAGTGTCGTATAAAATATAATTTCAGAATATCATTTAACTATAATGCACAGGCTTTCAGCCATGTCTTTGTATTCTGCTATGCCCAAGTGATGCTTATGTCATACACTTCATGGATAAAGGCTACATACCAATACCCAAGTGATGCTTACGTCATACACTTTGTGGCCTAAGGTATAACTCATTATCATAATAACTTGGGAAAGCACATTGAACATATAACACATAACATACAACTGTCCCTATATTGAACTCACTGTGAAATAATCAGAGGAATAAATGATAATTTGGGAAGCACTTTGACTCTAAATCCGATTTTCTATGTTGAAACTGGGGATTTTTGTTGAAAATCGACCTTACACTGGCAGAGTTTCGACTTGAAAATATAATTTTCTTGGGAACTTCGGTGTGCCGGGACTTGCTTTGGGTGTCGAGTATGATAATTGTACTTCGGGATTGTTAGAGGGGCTTAAGAGAGGCTAGAGAGTGAAAGAGAGTAAGAATTTGTAACCTAAAACCGGCTGACTTCGCATCCCTTTTATAGGGTGCGAAGCACCTAACTACGTTGGGCGTAGTCTCAATGTATCCTGGGCGTAGGAGGCTACGTGTCTGGTTCTCGGAAGGGAAGGCACGTGGCTCAGACGTGTCTGTTATGTGGCTCACATGCGAAGATTGGAGACGTGGTCAATCTTAGTTCCTACCATGCGAACGCTGGGCGTATTCCTCTACACTGGGCGTACCTCCTCGGATAAGGCTTGAGTTTTCATTTATTTTATTTAAAAACTTCAAAAACTCATATCTTTTGTGTACAAGCTCCGTTTTTGATGTTCTTTATATCCATGCGTAGGTGAGATTATACTCTACAACTTTTGTTTAAATTCCGTTGGCTAATTTTGAATTCATTTTTAATATTATATTTTTAATGGGCCGGGATAGGAAAAATCCTTTAAAAATTCATAAGTTCTTCATCCGACGTCCGTTTTCGTCTGTCATTTTACCATTGTACTACTATTGACAAGACCTTCGATTCTCGTTTAGGTTGCGTCGGATAAAAATCACTCGATCTTTATTTCGAGTTTTTATTTGTCTACTTCTATTCTGAAACTTATAAAAATCTTAATTTCCTCATACGAAGTCATATTTTGACGTTCTTTTTAATAAAATTCTCGGTTTAACAAATACTACAACTTTCATTTAGATCATATAGACTAAAAAGTAGTTTATAAAAAAAACTCACTTTTTACGTCATACGTCGTGCCAGTTCTGTCGCGAATCTTCAAAGAATCATAACTTCTTCGTTATAACTCGGATTTCGATGAGGTTTTCGCGTAAATGTTTCTAACGAGATTCTCTACAACTTTCAATAATAAAAGTTTACTTATTTCAAATTTAATATTTTCATTAAATTTCAATGTTTCAAAGTTATCTCATAAGAGTTCCAATATTTTCCGAGTGATTCTAAACATAGTTTTACTTTATTTCTAGTAAAACTATTTGTTAGAACTTAATACCCAAAATCACATAATATTTCATAATAAATTTCATTACAAAACACGATTTCAAAACATGTATGTTACAAATACCTCCTCCTTTTGAGGATTTCTTCCCCGAAATTACATTGATTAAAACAAATACGGATATTTCGCTTTATCTTATTCTTATTTTCCCAAGTATAATTTGGGTCTCTATGGTTTTTCCACTTGACAAGCACCAGATCCACTTCTTTATTACGTAGATTAGTTTTTCTTTCGTTTACGATCTCTTTAGGCTCTTTTACATATTTTAACTTATTATCCAATTTCACCTCGGATAATGGAATCGCTTCATCATATATTCTTCAACACTTACACAGATAACTCACATGAAACACATCATGAATATCTACCAAATCCTCCGGTAATTCCAAGCGGTATGCTTGTTTACCAATCCTCTGGGTGATTTTGAAAAGTCTAACAAATCTGGGACTCAACTTTCCTTTCTTCCCAAATCGCATAAGGCCTTTCCACGGGGATACCTTCATCATTATGAAATCACCCACCTGAAATTCTATCGGTAGTCTCCTCTTTTCTGCATAGGACTTTTGTCGATCGTGGCCCACTTTTATTCTTTCTCGTACGATTTGAATCTTGTCGATGGTGTCTTGAATCATTTCAGGGCTTCCAAGGATTTTCTGTCCTATATCACGCCAACATAGTGGAGTACGACATTTACGTCCATATAGTGCTTCATATGGTGACATTTTGATCGAAGCGTGGTAACTGTTATTATACGAAAATTCGATAAGAGGTAAATACTTATCCCAGTTACCATCGAACTCCAAGATGCATGCACGAAGCATATCTTCTACTGTTTGGATTGTTCTCTCTGTCTGACCGTCTGTCTGGGGATGATAAGCTGTGCTAAGAGCAACTTGAGATTCCAATTCACGTTGCATACTCGCACAGGAATGAGATGTGAAGTGAGTATCATGATCGGAAATAATATTTAGTGGTACACCATGTCTCGCAAAAATTTCATCCAAGTATACATGTGCGTATTTCTCCATTGGAGCCGTTTCACGCATGGCGAAAAAATGTGCACTCTTAGTCAAGCGGTTGACAGTTACCCAAATGCTATCGTGCTGTTTCGCGGTCTTTGGTAATTTGGTAATAAAATCCATAGACAGTTCTTCCCATTTACACACGGGAACACTAAGACTTTCTGGAGTTCCGTAAGGCTTTTGGTGATCTGTTTTGACTTGTAAGCATAGCAAGAATTCTTGCACATATATTCCAATGTCTCTTTTTAATTTAGGCCACCAATAATCAGCTCTTACATCATAGTACATTTTACTTGTACCAGGATATATTGATAGCTTAGACTTATGGGCTTCATCTAAAATCTTCTATCTTAATCCGCCAATCTTTGGAATCTATAGCCGAGTCTTAAATACTTTCGGTCCATGTGGATCATCCAGTAAAACATCAACATATTGTGTCATCCCTTCTTTCTTCACATTTTCTGGCTTTCAAGCCTCTTGTTTCCAGTTCCCTAGTTCATCAAAAATAGTGAACTTCACTGTAGTGTAAGTAATAGTAAAACACACACTATTATGATAAACCTTTCTTCTGAGTTATTGGCAACTACATTGGCTTTTCTAGGATGGTATAGGATTTCACAGTCATAGTCTTTGATCAACTCCATGGCTCGTTGTTGTCTCATATTCAAAGTTTGTTGAGTGAATATATACTTGAGACTTTTATGGTCGGTAGCAGTTGGCATTTTGTACCAAAAAGATAATGTCTCCATAGTTTTAGGGAAAATACTACTGCAGCAAGTTCGAGATCATGGGTGGGATAATTCTTTTCATACTCTTTAAGTTGTCTTCAGGCATATGCTATCACTTTACCACGTTGCATCAACACACAACCGGGTCCCAACCTAGAAGCATCGCTATACATGGAGAAATCATTATTAGCTTCTGGAAGTGATAAGATTGGAGCATGAGTCAAAAGATCTTTTAGAGTCAAGAAAGTTTTTTCTTAGGCTTCACCCCATTCGAACTTTGCTTCCTTACGTGTAAGACTTGTGAGAGTTACATCTATACGAGCAAAGTCTTTAATGATCTCAGGTAATAACCTGTGAGACCCAAGAAACTGCAAATTTCAGAAGCATTACAGGGCGCTTCCTTTTGAATGGCTTCGATTTTGGTAGGAACTACGGATACACCGTCACCAGAAATCACATGGACAAGAAATTGAACTTTACAAAGCCAAAATTCACATTTCAAGAACTTAGCATATGGTTTTTCCATTCGAAGAAGTTCTAATACTGCACGAATATGAATGACATGATCAGCTTCAGACTTGGAATAGATTAGAATATCATCAATGAATACGATGATGGATTTATCGAGCATTGGACGACATACCTGATTCATCATATCCATGAATACGGCAGGGGCATTTGTCAAACCAAATGGTATGACAAGTAATCCAAAATGCCCATATCGAGTACGAAAGGAAGTCTTTGGTACATCATGCTCGTGTACTTTCAACTGATGATAGCCTGATCTCAAATCAATCTTTGAGAAATAGCTAACACCCTGAAGTTGATCAAATAAATCGTCAATGTGAGGTAATGGATACTTGTTCTAGATAGTCACCTGATTTAGCTCACGATATTCAATACACATTCGCATTAATCCGTCCTTCTTCTTACCAAACAATACTGTAGCACCCCAAGGAGAGGCACTCGGTCGAATGAAGCCTTTGTCAAGTAATTCCTGTAGTTGGATCATCATTTCTTTCATCTCAGCTGGCGCAAGACGATAAGGAGTCTTTGAAATCGGAGCAGCATCAGGCACAAGATCAATTTAGAATTCTACTTGCCTGTCCGGAGGAAGTCCAGACAAATTATTGGGGAAAACATCAGGATATTTGTTAACAATAGGAACATCATCTATCAATTTCTTTTCTTCTTTTGAGATATCGACGGTGTAAGCTAGATAAATAAAACACCCCTTCGCTATGAATTTACGAGCTTTTAAGAAAGAGATTATTTTTAAGTTTCTTTGTTCACCATCGACATAAATAGGGTTCTCCCCTTCAATGGGAATGCGTACTATCTTTTGATAGCACAAAAGTTCTGCATGGTTCTTTGACAACCAATCCATGCCAAGAATAATAACAAAGATGGGTAAGGAGATCAGAATCAGGTTAGCAAGGAAATTAAAGTCGTCAATTTCTACGACACAATTCCTATAGATTTTATCAGCAAGTAATGATATACTTCCCGCGGTATCTACATGAAATGGTTGCGCAAGTGCATATTAAGCGATTTGAAAGGAATGCACAAATTTATGAGACATAAAAGAATCCGAGGCACCAAAATCAAATAAGATGTGAGCAGGTCTAGAGTTGACAAGATATATACCTGTCACAACATTCGGGTCCTCATGTGCCTCCTCTGTGGTAATTTGGGATGTACGACCCTTAGCTTTTGGCACCTCCTCCTTTTTAGTTGGAGTACTATTGATTGGTGAACACGAGCTTGACTTCTCGTTGGTTGTTGAACAGAAGCTTGACTCCCTGTCACCTGACTAATAAGAGTCGGACAGAAGTGATTTATGTAGCTAGTAATACCACAAGCAAAACATGTAACATCCCTCATTGGACAAACAAGCTTCTTGTGGCCTATTTTTCAACATCCAAAACATGTCACTGATCCAAAACGCACCCGCCGTATTCATGGATCTGATGAATAGGGTGTGTCGTCCTTACATGGATCAGTTCGTCATCGTCTTCATTGATGACATACTCATCTACTCTCGAAGTAAGGAGGAACATAGTCAACATCTCTGTAGAGTCTTAGAAACATTACGAGCGGAGAAGCTCTATGCGAAGTTCTCCAAGTGCGAAATTTGGATCCGACGAGTCGAATTTTTGGGCCATGTTGTTAGCGAAGAAGGAATACACGTGGACCCTTCCAAAATCAAGGCCATTGAGAACTGGTCAGCACCGAAGACACCTACAGAAATTCGTCAATTTCTAGGTCTCGCTGGCTACCATCGCAGGTTCATTCAGAACTTCTCCAGCATAGCGAAACCTCTAACAACCCTGACCCAGAAAGGCGTGGCCTTTGACTGGGAAGAGAAATAGGAAAGAGCATTCCAAACGCTTAAACGAGCCTTGTGTACCGCACCGATACTATCCCTCCCCAAAGGGATAGAAGACTTCATTGTCTATTGCAATGCATCCAATCAAGGACTCGGATGTATTCTGATGCAGCGAGGTAAAGTCATAGCCTATGCCTCGAGACAGCTAAAGATACATGAGGTTAACTACACCACCCATGATCTTGAACTAGGAGCAATCGTATTTGCTCTAAAGATCTGGAGACACTACTTGTATGGTACAAAAAGCATGATCTTTACAGACCACAAGAGTCTACAACACATCTTCGACCAGAAAGAGCTCAACATGAGACAATGACGATGGGTAGAGCTACTCAGTGACTACGAGTGCGAGATTCGTTATCATTCGGGTAAAGCCAATGTAGTAGCCGACGCCCTGAGTCGGAAAGAATATATTGGTCGTAAAGTCAAATCTTTGACTCTAACTATCCATTCACACTTGTCCACGCAAATTAAGGAGGCTCAGCTCGACGCTTTGAAACCTGAAAACATGGTAGGTGAATCCCATAGAGGGATGGATAAGAACTTGGAAGTCAAGGGTGGCGGAGCCTTATACCTCATGGATCGGATTTGGACACCGAAACACGGTGGCTTCAGAGACTTGTTCATGTCATAAGCTCACAACACTCGTTATTCCGTCCACCCCGGTTCAGATAATATGTATCTGGATCTTAAAAAGTTATACTGGTGGCCTAACATGAAAGCAGATATTGCTACCTTCGTGAGTAAATGCCTTACTTGCACAAAGGTCAAGGTCAAATACCAGAAACCCTCCGGTCTCCTGCAGCAACCGGAGATACCAGAATGGAAGTGGGAGCGGATCACTATGGACTTCATAACCAAGTTGCCCAAGTCGACGGGTGGACTTGATTCCATATGGGTCATTGTCGATAGACTGACCAAGTCTGCACACTTCCTGCCGATCAAAGAAACAGACAAAATGGAGAAACTTACAAGAACTTACATTAGGGAAATTGTAAGGCTGCACGGTGTTCCTTTATCTATTATCTTGGATAGAGATAGTAGATTCACTTCGAGGTTCTGGCAGTCATTACAAAGTTCCCTAGGAACTTGGCTGGACATGAGTACGGCCTACCATCCACAGACCGACGGGCAAAGCGAGAGAACTATCCAAACCTTAGAAGATCTGTTGCATGTCTGTGTGATTGACTTTGGGAAAGCTTGGGATAACCATTTACCCCTCGTCGAATTTTCCTACAACAACAGTTATCACACGAGCATTAAGGCAGCTCCATTTGAGGCCCTCAATGGCTGAAAGTGCAGATCCCCTCTGTGCCGGGCTGAGGTGGGTGATACCCGGTTAGCTAAGGGAGGAGTTCCCGAAAGCACTCTCACGGGTCTGGAGATCATTCAGGAAACGATAGAGAAGATTGTTCAAATTCGTGAACGATTGAAAGCCTCTAGAGACCGACAGAAAAGCTACGCTGACAAGCGAAGGAAACCGTTGGAATTCCAGGTGGGCGACCGAGTCCTACTGAAGGTCTCACCCTGGAAGGGCTTAATACGTTTTGGAAAGCATGGGAAGCTCAATCCAAGATACATAGGGCCTTTCGAGATTCTCGCGAGAATCGACCCTATAGCTTACAAACTCAATCTACCGCGTGAACTCAGTAACGTACATCCTACCTTCCACGTGTTGAACTTGAAAAAGTGACTATCCGACGAGACTCTTGTCATTCCACTCAACGAGATCGAGATCAACGAGAGCCTCAACTTCGTGGAGGAACCTGTAGAAATCATGGACCGAGAAGTCAAGCAAACGAAACAAAGCCGTATCCCAATAGTGAAGGTTCGCTGGAGCAAAACGGGGACCTGAATTCACTTGGGAACGAGAGGATCAGATGAAACGGAAATATCCTCATCTTTTTCCTTAGTTGCCTGTAAATACTTTATTTGCTTAGACTTTAATTTCGGGACGAAATTCCCTTTAACAGGGGGATGATGTGACAACCCGAAATTTCCATTCGGTCAAACCCTAGAAGTCAACCACTTCATATCATAAATTAATATCATTATTTCTTATTTTAAGAAATATAAAGTTCATTTGATTATTTTAATATTATTTTTAAACGAACGGGTGAAAGAAAGTGTCGTCTCGAGTTTTAAATTTTAAAGAACGCAAACACCTCGCGTCTTAGAAACTCTCGGCCAAACTATTTCGTTTGAGTCGAAAAATCATACCAAAATCTGAAAACTCATGCTTATCCATGAGTTTACTCCTTAATTCTAGTCAATATGAGTTTACTCCCCATTTATCCAAAAGAGTAAACTCCTAAAAGAGTAAACTCAAGAAAACCTCTCAAGTAGCAAACTAGAAACAATTCAAAATCTTCAAACTTGTAAGTGTTCTATCCATTCCAAGTTGATTAAACACTTAATCTAGTGTTTGTGCATCTATTCATCCATTCACTTTTGTGTTTTTGATTATATTTCCAAAAACACCAAGAACACCAAGAACACACACTAAGTGTTCTTGGACTTTTAGCATACTTCAAGTTTCCTTATTGTAAGTACATCACTCCTTGAGTCTTATTGAGATAGTATTACAAGTTAGCACCAAGAAAATGTGTCAAGAACACAAGGCTTGAGGTGTTCACGGTCCAAGGAGATGCTTGGGCCGTAAACACCATAAAGTGCACCAAAGTGTGCCTAAGTCTTTATCTAAGCCCTAGTTTGATGTTTAAGCATTCCTTGAATTGATTAAACCTTCCTTGGATGTGTCTAAGCCTTGAAAAACATCTCAAACCAACAAATATAGGTGTTTACGGTTTGGGGATCACCCAAAACCGTAAACACCCTAAAGTATGTATAAGTTGGTCATTTTTCCTTCCTTAGGCTTAGAAACTAGCACATACATTTACCTACTTGTGTTAGGAACTTGAAAACATGGCAATACACTTCTCCATAAGGGTTTATGGTATTAAACCCAAAGGAAAATTCCCTTAGGCCGTAAACTCCTCAAAGAGGGTGTTTTGTGGCCCTAGTCCATTCCAAAGGCTAAACCACTTAGTAGAATTACTTCAAAAGGCTTGCTAAACCACAAAACAACACTTGGACCTTAAGACTAGAGTTTAGACCGTAAACTCTAGAGCTTACTACCGTAAACTCCTAGGGTAAAGGCCTTTAGACCATAAACTCCAAGGGAGTTTTACCCTTGAACCCCAAACACCATAGCAAGGTCCTTTAGCACTTAGATGCAATCCTTATGGCTTGTAGCACTTATATAAGGTGTTTTACATACCTTAGGATGTATTAAGTTTATCCATTAGTGGTTTAAAGTCTACTTGAATACATATATGTGTGATTATATGTTAACTAGGATCATTGAGTGTGAACAAGTCTTCACTTGACACCTAACAATCCTACATCGTTCAGTTCATCCAAACCACCATCTTCAGGTGAGTTCATACCCCTAATCAATGTTTTAAATGATTTTAAATGCTTTAATGGGGGGGGGGGGAATACAAGTAGATAACAGTATGTTATTAAATCATCTATATGTATTTTATAATTGTGTTTTCATTCAACAGATTTCACATACTACAAAATGTGATGCATGAAATGGTTTCCATCTTAAAATACCTTGATAACAAAAGTATTAGTTTTGAAATGTTTATTAACTTGACATCAAGTCACTCTTAATTATTATTCAAAACTCTTAGATACCTTGCAAAACCATTACATTTACCTTCTTGAACAAACATTTGTCTTTCAGTTAATTATCATAGGGATAGTTAGAAGAAACAAAACATTATTCCTATTACAAGGAATCACACAAGAGTTAGTTCATTCGTGAGTCAATACCAGTACATTACCTGATATATGAGTACATTTACATATGATTACATGATACATGAGTACGTTTACACATGCTTACATGAATACCATACATGAATAATGTTACATAGATACATTATCCTATATTCACTTACTTGGATACTTGTACCTAGAGTTATGAGGAAGATTTATTCGTACCTTCTGTGTAAATTTTCCTGCCTATCCCTGTTCGACGGGATGTCTAGACGGGACTAACCATTCCGGAACCCAGCTGTTAGCACCACTGGGTGATGAACATCTACGGATGTCTAAGGTTATCACTTATAATTGATAGATGGATATCGGAACTAACCATTCCTCCATCCTGCTGTTGCAACAGAGGATGAGATGAAAATCTTCGGATGATCATTAGGTTACCACTTATATTAGGAGTCAGCTACGGGACTAACCCTTCCTCCAACCTGCTGCTGCTACAGAGGAATATTGGACAATCTTCGGATGTTCATTAGGTTATTCATATCGCTGACTGCGATGGCGTGTTAGTTCTGGTATCCAGGGATAACACTTACATGGTTGTATTTTTCCTATTTACTTTATTTTGTGATATATTCACATAAACGATGATTTTGACCAATTACTATTCGTAGTAGTCAAAAAGAAGGAAAAACTATCATTTTACTTACAAAATATTCGGGTCTTGGTAGAAGACTGCATTGTCATAACAAAAAATTCGAGTCTTGGTAGAAAACTACATTGTCATAACAAAACATTCGGGTCTTGGTAGAAGACTACATTGTCATAACAAAACATTCGGGTCTTGGTAGAAGACTACATTTCATACTAGTAGGAAATAAGGGATTTCTTAGGGTTTTTCCTACTTATATCAACTGTCCTACTCAAAGGTTTTACATGAAATTCATAACAGTTTATCAAAGCAAGACAATGACACTTAAATACTTATGAATTCACCAGCTTTAAAGCTGATACTCTCTTTCAAAATAACTTGTATTCTCAGGTCATCAGTAGACAGGTATGGTGGCCAGGTTTTGAGAAGACGGAGCAGACAAGACTCGTCTTTTATTTTGATTATATATTTTCGGTGTGTTATTACAATGAAAGAACACACATATGTATTAAAACTTTACTTATAATGCAATGGATGATGTTGTTGCTTGTTTACTATTTTACACTGTTGTGATACTGTACATGACGTCCTCTACCCCTGAACGTTTCCGCCGTTCGTGGTTTTGGGGTGTGACATAATTCCTATAGATTTTATCTGCAAGTAATGATATATTTCACGTGGTATCTACGTGAAATGGTTGCGTAAGTGCATATTAAGCGATTTGAAAGGAATGCGCAAATTCATGAGACATAAAAGAACCTGAGGCACCAAAATCAAATAACATGTGAGCAGGTCTAGAGTTGACAAGAAATATACCCGTCACAACATTCGGGTCCTCATGTAACTCCTCTGTGGTAATCTGGGATGTACAGCCCTTAGCTTTTGGCACCTCCTCCTTTTTAGTTGGAGTACTCTTTGATTGGTGAACATGAGATTGACTTCCCGCTGGTTCTTGAACAGAAGCTTGACTCCTTGTCACTTGACTAATAAGAGTCGGACAGAAGTGCTTTCTGTGGCTAGTAATACCACAAGCAAATCATGTAACATCCCTCATTGGACAAACAAGCTTCTTGTGGCCTATTTTTCAACATCCAAAACATGTGACTGATCCATTTTGTAGTCTGCATTCGCCCGAATGATTCTTTCCACAATTTTGACATAATGGCGATTGAAGAGAAAAAGATTGTGACCTACCGCGACCACGAGAAACACTTTGAGATTGCACTTGCTTGTTAGGTTCAGATCGAAGAGATTGAGCTGGTGGAATAGAGGGAACAGAAACAGTTCTTTCAGTACGTGGATGCTTTGGAACAATAAAAGTGGCACCACATATCTCCAAGTCATGCTCGCGTCTTCGGGCATACTCAACAACTTTATCAAATTATAGAACATCCCAATTACTCATGAAATCATTGATTTCATATCATAACCCTTCCATGAATAACTGAATTTTATCATCTTTAGTTGGAATATACATTGTAGCAAACCGTGCTTTTTGATTGAATTGCGTTTCATATTCATTCACGGTCATTCCTCCTTGTTTAAGTTCAAG
This sequence comes from Lactuca serriola, assembly GCF_051521515.1. Lineage (NCBI taxonomy): Eukaryota > Viridiplantae > Streptophyta > Magnoliopsida > Asterales > Asteraceae > Lactuca > Lactuca serriola. The sequence goes on along the minus strand of NC_136409.1, from coordinate 115,401,433 downwards.
GAACTCCTTTTCCAATGTTCTTCTCATATCTATAGGGCAATACTTTTCTATTAAGCAAGTTTTGAACATTCCCCATGACAAATGCTCCTGATCATACTCTTTAAGAGTTTCAAATGTTGCTTCCCGCCAGACCAGGGTTTCTCCGGTGAACATTGCGAAGGCATAATTAACTTTGTCTTCATTTATCACATGAGAGATACGGAATACCTTTTTTGTATTATGTATCCAGGTAAGAACAACAATATGATTAATGGCACTAGAAAACTTCGTAGCACCACTACTCTTGAAATCTTTGAACGAGGGACGCTTCACCTCTCCTTTCGAAGATTCTCCAGTGGCTTTCTCTTTGACTTTATCATTATCCTTCTTGTGTTCTTCAAAAGTCTGTCTAATAATACCAGTAAGTTTACCCAAGAGTCGCTCCTCTCGAGGGGGTACTGGAGTATTTACTTCACGAGGTTTAGGATCTCCACCTACTTTTGGTGTATGGCTACCTTCCTGTTCAGTCATTCTTCTGAAAATTTGGAGCAACGTAGTATTTAGAATATTAGTATTTATTATTACCTAATACTTTACTAAAATCTTTCCTATGGTTTGTATCCATATACTCCTAATGAATCCATTCATATATTGAACTTCCAATAGTTTAAATCTAAATATCAATCCATAATATTAATTGCTCTGATACCATGATTGAAAGATCTCCATACTTTCTAAAACTACATCATATTTCTGAAATATCCAAACTTTCATACTTCACAATATTATTACTCCCAAAACATGCTACATGCATATTCATAAAACAATATTTTACATTGATAGTTTATTTACATAGACTGGATACAAACCGGCTATTTAGATTTTTACAATGTTTTACACATATTACATACTTTCCCAGGAATACAATACAAAAGCTATAATATTATCTATTCTACATCTTCTACCAGTACAAAACTATGTTGGATGCTTATCACCTGCAATAGTTTAAACATTGAGAGGGATAAGCGGGTGATGCTTAGTGAGTTCAATAACAGTTACAATATAACATTATTCTATATACATATCAGTATGACAGAAGAAAAGAGTGACAAGGAACAAGATAGGCAAATGAGTTTCATATGACATGCTTTCCATAACAAAGAATAATCACATTCAAAGATTTGAAATCAATGAGACATAAAATTTTTGCAACACTTGATATACACCAATAAGACTTCCGCCCAAGTGTCGTACAAAATATAATTTCAGAATATCATTTAACTATATTGCACAGGCTTTTAGCCATGTCCTTGTATTCTGCTATGCCCAAGTGATGCTTATGTCATACACTTCATGGCTAAAGGCTATATACCAGTACCCAAGTGATGCTTATGTCATACACCTCGTGGCCTAAGGTATAACTCATTGTCATAATAACTTGGGAAAGCACATTGAACATATAACACATAACATATAACTGTCCCTATATTGAACTCACCGTGAAATAATCAAAGGAATAAATGTTAATTTGGGAAGAACTTCGACTCTAAATACGATTTTCTGTGTTGAAACTGGGGATTTTTGTTTAAAACCGACCTTACACTGGCAGAGTTTCGACTTGAAAATATAATTTTCTTGGGAACTTCGGTGTGCCGGGACTTGCTTTGGGTGTCGAGTATGATAATTGTACTTCGGGATTGTTAGAGGGACTTAAGAGAGGCTAGAGAGTGAAAGAGAGTAAGACTTTGTAACCTAAAACCGGCTGACTTCGCATCCCTTTTATAGGGTGCGAAGCACCTAACTACGCTGGGCGTAGTCTCAATGTATCCTGGGCGTAGGAGGCTACGTGTCCGGTTCTCGGAAGGGAAGGCACGTGGCTCAGACGTGTCTGTTATGTGGCTCACATGCGAAGATTGGAGACGTGGTCAATCTTAGTTCCTACCATGCGAACGTTGGGCCTACACTTCTACACTGGGCGTACCTCCTTGGATAAGGCTTGAGTTTTCATTTATTTTATTTAAAAACTTCAAAAATTCATATCTTTTGCGTACAAGCTCCGTTTTTTGACGTTCTTTATATCCACACGTAGGTGAGATTATACTCTACAACTTTTGTTTAGATTCCGTTGGCTAATTTTGAATTCATTTTTAATATTATATTTTTAATGGGCCGGGACAGGAAAAATCCTTTAAAAATTCATAAGTTCTTCATCCGACATCCGTTTTCGTCTGTCTTTTTATCATTGTACTACTATTGATGAGACCTTCGATTCTCGTTTAGGTTGCGTCGGCTAAAAATCACTCGATCTTTATTTCGAGTTTTTATTTGTCTACTTCTATTCTGAAACTTATAAAAATCTTAATTTCCTCATACGAAGTCATATTTTAACGTTCTTTTAAATAAAATTCTCGGTTTAACAAATACTACAACTTTCATTTAGATCATATAGGCTAAAAAGTATTTTATAAAAAAAACTCACTTTTTACGTCATACGACGTCGTGCCGGTTCTGTCGCGAATCTTCAAAGAATCATAACTTCTTCGTTATAACTCGGATTTCGATGAGGTTTTCGCCTAAATGTTTCTAACGTGATTCTATACAACTTTCAATAATAAAATTTTACTTATTTAAAATTTAATATTTTCATTAAAGTTCAATATTTCAAACTTATCTCATAAGAGTTCCAATATTTTCCGAGTGATTCTAAACATAGTTTTACTTTATTTCTAGTAAAAACTATCTGTTAGAACTTAATACCCAAAATCACATAATATTTCATAATAAATTTTATTACAAAACACGATTTCAAAACATGTATGTTACAAATACCTCCTCCTTTTGAGGATTTCTTCCCCGAAATTACATTGATTAAAACAAATACGGATATTTCGCTTTATCTTATTCTTATTTTCCCAAGTATAATTTGGGTCTCTATGGTTTTTCCACTTGACAAGCACCAGATCCACTTCTTTATTACGTAGATTAGTTTTTCTTTCGTTTACGATCTCTTTAGGCTCTTTTACATATTTTAACTTATTATCCAATTTCACCTCGGATAATGGAATCGCTTCATCATATATTCTTCAACACTTACACAGATAACTCACATGAAACACATCATGAATATCTGCAAAATCTTCCGGTAATTCCAAGCGGTATGCTTGTTCACCAATCCTCTGGGTGATTTTGAAAAGTCTAACAAATCTGGGACACAACTTTCCTTTCTTCCCAAATCGCATAAGGCCTTTCCACGGGGATACCTTCAACATTACGAAATCAACCACCTGAAATTCTATCGGTAGTCTTCTCTTTTCTGCATAGGACTTCTGTTGATTCTGGCCCACTTTTATTCTTTCTCGTACGATTTGAATCTTGTCGGTGGTGCCTTGAATCATTTCAGGGCCTCCAAGGATTTTATGTCCTAAATCACGCCAACATAGTGGAGTACGACATTTACGTCCATATAGCGCTTCATATGGTGACATTTTTATCGAAGCGTGGTAACTGTTATTATACGAAAATTTGATAAGAGGTAATTACTTATCCCAGTTACCATCAAACTCCAAGACGCATGAACGAAGCATATCTTCTACTGTTTGCATTGTTCTCTCTGTCTGACCGTCTGGGGATGATAAGATGTGCTAAGAGCAACTCGAGATTCCAATTCACATTGCATACTCGCACAGGAATGAGATGTGAAGTGAGTATCATGATCGAAAATAATATTTAGTGGCACACCATGTCTCACAATAATTTCATCCAAGTATACATGTGCTTATTTCTCCATTGGAGCCGTTTCATGCATGGCGAGAAAATGTGCACTCTTAGTCAAGCGGTCGACAATTACCCAAATGCTATCGTGCTGTTTCGCGGTCTTTGGTAATTTGGTAATAAAATCCATAGACAGTTCTTCCCATTTACACACGGGAACACTAAGACTTTCTGGAGTTCCGTAAGGCTTTTGGTGATCTGTTTTGACTTGTAAGCATAGCAAGCATTCTTGCACATATATTCCAATGTCTATTTTTAATCTAGGCCACCAATAATCAGCTCTTACATCATAGTACATTTTACTTGTACCAGGATATATTGATAGGTTAGACTTATGGGCTTCATCTAAAATCTTCTATCTTAATCCGCCAATCTTTGGAATCTATAGCCGAGTCTTAAATACTTTCGGTCCACATGGATCATCCTGTAAAATATCAACATATTGTGTCATCCCTTCTCTCTTCACATTTTCTGGCTTTCAAGCCTCTTGTTGCCATTTCCCTAGTTCATCAAAAATAGTGAACTTCACTGTAGTGTAAGTAATAGTAAAACACACACTATTATGATAAACCTTTCTTCTGAGTGCATTGGCAACAACACTGGCTTTTCTAGGATGGTATAGGATTTCACAGTCATAGTCTTTGATCAACTCCATGGCTCGTTGTTGTCTCATATTCAAAGTTTGCTGAATGAATATATACTTGAGACTTTTATGGTCGGTAGCAGTTGGCATTTTGTACCAAAAAGATAATGTCTCCATAGTTTTAAGGAAAATACTACTGCAGCGAGTTCGAGATCATGGGTGGGATAATCCTTTTCATGCTCTTTCAGTTGTCTTGAGGCATATGCTATCACTTTACCACGTTGAATCAACACACAACCGGGTCCCAACCTAGAAGCATCGCTATACATGGAGAAATCATTATCATCTTCTGAAAGTGATAAGATTGGAGCATGAGTCAAAAGATCTTTTAGAGTCAAGAAAGCTTTTTCTTAGGCTTCACCCCATTCGAACTTTGCTTCCTTACGTGTAAGACTTGTGAGAGGTACAACTATACGAGCAAAGTCTTTAATGATCTCTGGTAATAACCTGTGAGACCCAAGAAACTGCAAATTTCAGAAGCATTACGGGGCACTTCCTTTTGAATGGCTTCGATTTTGGTAGGATCTACGGATACACCGTCACCAGAAATCACATGGCCATGAAATTGAACTTGACGAAGCCAAAATTCACATTTCAAGAATTTAGCATATGGTTTCTCCTTTCGAAGAAGTTCTAATACTGCACGAATATGAATGGCATGATCAGCTTCAGACTTGGAATAGATTACAATATCATCAATGAATACGATGATAGATTTATTGAGCATTGGACGGCATACCCGATTCATCATATCCATGAATACGGCAGGGGCATTTGTCAAACCAAATGGTATGACAAGGAATCCAAAATGCCCATATCGAGTACGAAAGGAAGTCTTTGGTACATCATGCTCGTGTACTTTCAACTGATGATAGCCTGATCTCAAATCAATCTCTGAGAAATAGCTAACACCCTGAAGTTGATCAAATAAATCGTCAATGTGAGGTAATGGATACTTGTTCTAGATAGTCACCTGATTTAGCTCACGATATTCAATACACATTCACATCAATCCGTCCTTCTTCTTAACAAACAATACTGTAGCACCCCAAGGAGAGGCACTCGATCGGATGAAGCCTTTGTCAAGTAATTCCTGTAGTTGGATCATCATTTCTTTCATCTCAGCTGGCGCAAGACGATAAGGAGTCTTTGCAATCGGAGCAGCATCAGGTACAAGATCAATTCAGAATTCTACTTGCCTGTCCGGAGGAAGTCCAGGCAAATCATTGGGGAAAACATCAGGATATTCGTTAACAACAGGAACATCATCTATCATTTTCTTTTCTCCTTTTGAGATATCGACGGTGTAAGCTAGATAAATAAAACACCCCTTCGCTATGAATTTACGAGCTTTTAAGAAAGATATTATTTTTAAGTTTCTTTGTTCACCATCAACATAAATAGAGTTCTCCCCTTCAATGGGAATGCGTACTATCTTTTCATAGCACAAAAGTTCTGCATGGTTCTTTGACAACCAATCCATGCCAAGAATAATATCAAAGTTGGGTATGGAGATCGGAATCAGGTTAGCAAGGAAATTAAAGTCATCAATTTCTACGACACAATTCCTATAGATTTTATCGGCAAGTAATGATATACTTCCCGAGGTATCTACGTGAAATGGTTGCGCAAGTGCATATTAAGCGATTTGAAAGGCATGCGCAAATTCATGAGACATAAAAGAATCTAAGGCACCAAAATCAAATAAGATGTGAGCAGGTCTAGAGTTGACAAGAAATATATCCGTCACAACATTCGGGTCCTCATGGGCCTCCTCTGTGGTAATCTGGGATGTACGACCCTTAGCTTTTGGCACCTCCTCCTTTTTAGTTGGAGTACTCTTTGAATGGTGAACATGAGCTTGACTTCTCGCTGGTTGTTGAACAGAAGCTTGACTCGTCGTCAACTGACTAATAAGAGTAGGACAGAAGTGCTTTCTGTGGCTAGTAATACCACAAGGAAAACATGTAACATCCCTCATTGGACAAACAAGCTTCTTGTGGCCTATTTTTCAACATCCAAAAAATGTTACTGATCCTTTTTGTAGTCTGCATTTGCCCGAATGATTCTTTCCACAATTTTGACATAATGGCGATTAAAGAGAAAAAGATTGTGACCTACCACGACCACGAGAAACACTTTGAGATTGCACTTGCTTGTTAGGTTCAAATCGAACAGATTGAGCTGGTGGAATAGAGGGAACAGAAACAGTTCTTTCAGTACGTGGATGCTTTGGAACAGTAAAAGCGGCACCACGTATCTCCAAGTCGTGATCGCGTCTTCGGGCATACTCAACAACTTTATCAAATTATAGAACATCCCAATTACTCATGAAATCATTGATTTCATATCATAACCCTTCCATGAATAACTGAAGTTTATCATCTTTAGTTTGAATATACGTTGTAGCAAACCGTGCTTTTTGATTGAATTGCGTTTCATATTCATTCACAGTCATTCCTCCTTGTTTAAGTTCAAGGAACTCCTTTTCCAATGTTCTTCTCATATCTATAGGGCAATACTTTTCTATTAAGCAAGTTTTGAACATTCCCCATGACAAATGCTCCTGATCATACTCTTTAAGAGTTTCAAATGTTGCTTCCCGCCAGACCAGAGTTTCTCCGGTGAACATTGCGAAGGCATAATTAACTTTGTCTTCATTTATCACATGAGAGATACGGAATACCTTTTTCATATTCTGTATCCAGGTAAGAACAACAATAGGATTAATGGAACCAAAAAACTTTGTAGCACCACTACTCTTGAAATCCTTGAACGAGTGACGCTTCACCTCTCCTTTCGAAGATTCTCCAGTGGCTTTCTCTTTGACTTTATCATTATCCTTCTTGTGTTTTTCAAAAGTCTGTCTAATAATACCAGCAATTTTACTCAAGAGTCGCTCCTCTCGAGGGGGTACTGGAGTATTTACTTCACGAGGTTTAGGATCTCCACCTACTTTTGGTGTATGGCTACCTTCCTGTTCAATCATTCTTCTGAAAATTTGGAGCAACATAGTATTTAGAATATTAGTATTTATTATTACCTAATACTTTACTTAAATCTTTCCTATGGTTTGTATCCATATACTCTTAATGAATCTGTGCATATATTGAACTTCCAACGATTTAAGTCTGAATATCAATCCGTGATATTTAGTTCACTTAAACTATTGCTCTGATACCATGATTGAAAGATCTCCGTACTTTCTAAAACTACATCATATTTTTGAAAGATCTAAACTTTCATACTTCACAATATTATTACTCCCAAAACATGCTACATGTGTATTCATAAAACAATATTTTTCTATTGATAGTTTATTTACATAGAATGGATACCAAATGGTTATTTAGATTTTTACAATATTTTACGCATATTACATACTTTCCCAGGAATACAATACAAAAGTTTTAATATTATCTATTCTACATCTTCTACTAGTACAAAACTATAGTGGATGCTTATCACTTGCAGTAGTTTAAACATTGAGAGGGATAAGCGGGTGACGCTTAGTGAGTTCAATAACAGTTACAATATAACATTATTCCATATACATATCATTATGACAAAAGCAAAGAGGGACAAGGAACAAGATAGGCAAATGAGTATCATATGACATGCTTTCCATAACAACAAATAATTAGATTGAAAGATTTGAAATCAATGAGACATAACAATTTTCCAACACTTGATATACACCAATAAGACTTCATCCCAAGTGGCGTAGAAAATATAATTTTAAAATATCATTTCACTATAATATACAGGCTTTCAACCATGTTTTTTTATTCTGCTATGCCTAAGTGATGCTTATGTCATACACTTTATGGCCAAAGGCTACATACCAGTACCCAAGTGATGCTTATGACATACACTTCGTGGCCTAAGGTATAGCTCATTATCATAACAACGTGGGAAAGCACATTGAAAATATAAAACATAACATACAACTGTCCCTATATTGAACTAACCGTGAAATAACCGAAGGAATAAATGATAGTTTGGGAAGCACTACCACTCTAAATATGACTTTCTGTGATGAAACCGGGGATTTTAGTTGAAAACGACCTTACACTGGCAGAGTTTCGACTTGAAAATATAATTTTCTCGGGAACTTCGGTGTGTCGGGACTTGCTTCGGGTGTCGAGTATGATATCGGGACTTCGGTGGTGTTAGAGGGGCTTGAGAGAGGCTAGAGAGTGAAAGAGAGTAAGAATTTGTAACCTAAAATCGGCTGACTTCGCATCCCTTTTATAGGGTGCGAAGCACCTTACTACGCCGGACGTAGTCTCAATGTACGTGGGGCGTACGAGGCTATGTGTCCGGTTCTCGAAAAGGAAGGCACGTGTCTCAGACGTGTCTGTTATGTGGCTCGCATGCGAAGATTGGAGAAGCGGTCAATCCAAGTTCCTGCCATGCGAATGCTGGGCATACCTCCTCGGATAAGGCTCGAGTTTTCATTTATTTTATTTAAAAACATCAAAATTTCATATCTTTTGCGTATGAGATCCATTTTTACATTCTTTATATCCACGCATAGGTGAGATTATACTCTATAACTTTCGTTTAGATTTCGTTGGCTAATTTTGATTTCATTTTTAATATTATATTTTTAAGGGGCGGGACAGGAAAAGTCCGTTAAAAATTCATAATTTCTTCATCCGACGTCGGCTTTCGCCTGTCTTTTTACCGTTGTACTACTATTGAAGAGAACTTCGATTCTCGTTTAGGTTGCGTCGGCTAAAAATCACTCAATCTTTATTTTGAGTTTTTAGCTGTCTACTTCTCTTCTGAAACTTATAAAAATCTTAATTTCCTCATACGATGTTAGATTTTGACGTTCTTTGTATGAAAATTCTCGGCTTAACAAATACTACAACTTTGATTTAGATTATATAGGCTAAAAAGAAGTTTGTAAAAAAAAACTCACTTTTTACGCATATGAGGTCGTGCCGGTTCTATCGTGAATCTTCAAATAGTCATAACTTGTTCGTTATATCTCGGATTTCGATGAGGTTTTCGTCTAAATGTTTCTAACGAGATTCTATACAACTTTCAATAATAAATTTTCACTTATTTCAAATTTTATATTTTCGCTAAATTTCAATATTTGACATTAGATTGGAATCTTATAAGACTTTTCCAATATTTTCCAAGTGATTCTAAACATAGTTTTACTGTATTTCTAGTAAAAACTATATATTAGAACTCAATACTCAAAATCACATAATATTTCATAATATTTTTCATTACAAAACACGATTTCAAAACGTGTATGTTATTACAAAACTCTTCCTCGTGCATTATTGGGTCAAAAACTCCAACGTTTGGGCTTTAATGGATCGAAAAACTCCTATTAGGCCAAACCAAAAATCAAAACCACTCTTTTTGGGCCACCCTTTGGGCCAAGAACCCTAGGGTTCAGTTAAGGCTTATCAAAAACAGAAAAAGGCTAAGGAAAATACCTTGACACCTCATAATTATGTCCCATGGAACAAAGTTATGGACTTGCATGTATCAAGGCATACATCCCATCAAAATTGAGATAAGTCAACTCTCCTCCTCTCCTCTCTCTTATCTCTCGGCCGAAACCTCCACACCCTCATACACACAAAACAATTTCAATTTCGCACATTGCTCTCAAGAATCCTCCTCTATTGCTCTCAAAAACTCGTGGGTGTGTAGTGTCATCCTTAAGACTTTCTTCAAGCAATTCATAAGGTTGGTAAGTTTCTTTTAAACTTAAGTGATTTCTATACATATCTAATTCAAGAACTTCTTGTTTACACATTTTTGTTGTGTGTTAAGCTCTTAGAAACACCACCATCTTCGAGAATCTCTCCAAGACACAAGACTAGGCTCGAAAATTTCCTTATTCTTCTTCTTCTACCACTCGAAATCATCAAGGTAAGCTTCATACCCGCGAATTTTTCATATTTTTCATGTTTTCGAGGGGAGGATACAAGACAAATCTGGTCTAACCATTGAATAATTACATGTACGAGTGTGTAATGTGTTTAACCTTTGAGTAATAGCATGCATATTATATATTGTGGTTGAAATGTTGAATACTTCATGCTAACACTCCATAAACTTGAGATTTACAAGTTCTCAAGTAAAAAGGGTGCTTAGTGTATATTAAAAATCAAAAAAAATGTTAATAACATATTTGTGTTGTAAAAGTTTATAGGGTCATGTTAAAACACCTAAAATGGCAAAAATATGGGTGTTACACTCACAAATGGACAACTTTGGGACATATGTATGCATTTTTAACACTTATACATACGCAGATATTTGGATGTGACAAATTTCAATATATTATGTGTACTTTGTGGAAATCATACATGTTAGGGTCACAACAAAATGGAATATGTTGTTTTACAAAACTTTCAAACAAATTTTGGTATGTTGAACAAACTACAACAATTGTTTATTTTGTTAGAAATGAGTTTTCTAGTAAAATGGTCGTAATATGTTGTCATCATTTTAATGGTTTAAAAACTTAGAGGATAATGCTATCTACACAACATATATTACAAGTAGACAAGTCCATTAATGATTATTTATAAAAAGTGTTATAAATCATTTAACCTAAACGATATACAAAACAGAATTATACGACAGAAAAATTTGTGTGTCATAACATGCCAATCATAAAGCTTTTAAAAGTACAAGATATAAGTTGTATGTCATAAAGCTGTAAAACGCGTGTCATAAAACTTCAGTCATAAATTTACTCTGGTAGTGTTGTTTTCATTATTCAACGAGTGGAGTCAAAGTTCGCGTAAATTAGTTAATGCTCTTGTGAAACTTTTTCTTCGCCGTACCTACCTAGTATATACCGTAAGTCCTGCATTATAACCAGGGTCTCCTGTAGGGTGAGCGAGACCATTGTGTATAGATCTATACGAGATTGACAACCCAACACCTCAGCTGTTCGCTACTGTTAGACTGGCGTGTCTAGGGTGACAAAGGTCCCCCAGCTCCTACTTTTGAAGAACGTCGTGTTCAGGTATATCATTCACATTAGTATGGTTATAAGAGCTCACACAGGGATTAACATACTATTTCGGTTTACGGGAGGCTTACACTTCATTTGTTTTATTAAACTATATAGTAGCAAATCATTTTTCAAGTATTCAGTCTCTTATACTTCTGGTCTTAGGGTTTAAGACTATAGTTTTTCATGCATCAGAATATAGGAGATTTTCTGGGAATACACTCCTTATAATCGCAAAGAAAAGAACAACAAAGGTTTTCAGAAACCATAAACTATTTTCTGTATGATATTCACTTCCATCGTGGCCTTAGGATTTAAAACAACAGTTCACCTTTAAGAAAATACTGCATTTTCTGGAGTTATACATTATTACTTTACAAGGCAGAGATACAACAAAATTACCTTCGATTTCAGTTCATACTAATCAAACTATTGGATTTTTTTGTGAACACACTCTTTACAAATATAAACAAAAGAAAACAAAGGACATACATGCATATATTCACGGTTTTAGAAGGAGACTTCCAAATCATTTTCATAGAAAATATCAGATTCCCTGAAAGTACTACGATACCTTTTTTAATCAAGTGCAAAAAAAAATTTATACAAAAATGCTTATGAACTCACCAACTTTTTAGTTGACGCCTTTAAAACGACTTGTATTCTCAGGGAACCAGCAAACGGTAATCAACTCTGCTACAAGATAAAGTGGTGCAACCTTATGAAATTTCACTTTTGTCACTTTTGTGTAACTGATGAACAAATACAATATGTGAACAGTGTAAGTTTTTTATCTCAATGTATGTTGTCTAGTTGTTGTGTTTCATTCATATTCAATTGTTATGATATTATACAGTGATGTCATCCTCCCCCAGACATTTCCGGCGTCCTGGTTCGGGGGTGTGACAGAATGGTATCAGAGCATTATTTATAGTGAACTGGTTTATCAAACCGTACAATATATATAACTATAAATACAGTGGGACTAAAACACTTTGACTAAAAGTATACCTTAAATGTATAAGTATTTTTATTAAAGTATACACACATACTACGACAGCGTCATGATAAGAAAAAAAACCAAAGTAATTAGATGTTCGACACTATAGTCAAACCTAGACAATTATGTAATCATATCTGGGATAAATATATCCTGATCACTATATTTATTCAAGATACGACCAACATGTGTTTGGGAGTGATAGTGGTGTTGCAACAAGACTAAAACTTACCCACCTTACTGATGGGTTTTGAGCATTCTAACACTTCCTAAGTGTACATGCAACCCTAATAAACCTTGGATCTATGTTTGTCTAAGATACATGCAAATAATTATTTTTCCAAGGTTCATATCCTAACTAGCATGGCATGGGGAACATGAATCAAATAAAGCTAGTAGAAATACTTACCTTGTAGTAGTAGTTGATTGCTTGGAGTTTTAGAGCCTAGCACCAATAGTGTGAATGCCTCAAATGGAAATCACAAATCACCACAAACTTGGAACTTTGAGAGAATAGTCACTACTATCTTGAAATCGGCCCTCACCTCAACAAGTGTCAACTAGTGTGATTTAAGAACCAAAGCCTCCTTTATATAGTGTGGTGGATTAGGGTTACATCCATGTAAACCCTAATACCCATGTCTCTTCATTTCCATGAGATCCATAGGTTAAAGCTCCATGGAGTATCCATGGACTTTTCCATGCAAGCCTAGCCCATTCCAAATAAGCATTAGCCCACACTATATAAATATAGAAGCCCATATTTAATTAGTAATATCTTTGATCTCTAAATTAATCCTAGATTAATTATAGATCAATACTAATTAAATAATATGATCTTATATTAATATATTAGAACTTATAATATATTATTAAATCATAACTTGTACTATTCTCAAATATTATCCATAAATTGTTCGGGTGAAGTGCAACCCAAATGGACCATGCCGGGTCGGGTCAAGTACATACCAAATATAGTTATGGACTTAGACACTATATCCAACACTTACATGCAAATTAATATTAGAATCGAACATAAAGTTTAAAATACAATAAGAGTATTTTAGGATACCGTATAACTCCCACACTTAAATCTCCTACATGTTTCTCATACCTTTATTCTCGCACAGATAACATGGCTGAATTTCACCAAGAAGACGCCTACTACCCTATCATAGCAGCCAATAAATGGAACGAGGAGGAGCAAGAAGAGATTCACGAGGAAAACCCAAAATTGGGTCTTGATGAATCCCAAGAAATTGAGTACGAGGGGGAGAATTTTGATAAGGAGTCAGATGAGGATAAAGTCACCAGAGGGATCCTTAGCAAGCCTTACCCTTTTGGAGCAATACCAAACCAACACGTAGAGCAGGAGGACCTTACCGACCGTCTATGCTCTCTGGAGGAAGAAGTGGCCACCATAAGGCAATAGCTCATTGCAGCCGAAGCTAGGGCAGCCTTAGCAGAGCAGAGGGCGAAAAAAGGCCACTCGTGAAATGAGTGAAATGGTTGAGCACGTTGTGTGTTATTTCAGCATAGGAGCGTCACTACATAACTCGCACTATGTCCTAGGTTTATTATGTATTTTGTTACAACTTGTATTAGTAAATCAAGAGAGGTACGCCCTCCAAGAATCCATGTAGTCCAAATCAACTCATTGTACAGATATCTATATCGTCTTTTGTTAAACATAACGATCATCCAATACCTACTAATACTTATTACCAAATATACATCAAATGAAATGTAGATCGAAAACATTTAGAATCATACAACGAAACACGTGACTTCTTTGTGTGCATACATAAATTTATGTCTATGAATATAGACGAAATACAACTAGAAATAACCATAGTTACTCAAGAACTCGTTTCTCATCATACAACCAAATCATGTCTTTCCGTGGAGACAACCAGCACACTGGCGAAATACAGATCCTACGGATAGACTTCGCTACCTTCCAAGCCGCAGTGATAGCTGTAGTGACAGTCGTCATGGCACAACTCAACACCCACAACACAAACAAAAATAGAATCGGTGTTGACAATTCTAATTGCAATAATAACCAATTGCACCAACAAATGGCTACCTACAAGGATACCCCAACCCACAAACCGAAGAACAAGAAATGAAAGTCCTATAACGGGAAAGGGAGCAGTTAGAATCGATGACCTACCCCCACTGACCTTACTACCTTCACACTGAGAAAACCATATGTTCGAAACCTCCCAAAATGTTGCAAGTGTAGTTTCCATTATAATGGAGTCTGCCGAAAGTTGCATTGAAAAAGGTGCAACAAGAAGGGTTACAACGCATGCCACTGCAAGACCCTGACCCGATGCATCGCCCCAATCCCCGATACTGGAGTACACCCAAAATGTCGCACATGCGGTGAAGCAGGACATTTTAAGAGAGATTGTACAATGAAGAGGAATGACGGAGGAGTGGAAGAAATTTAACAACAGGACAGGATGAAGCAACAAGGAACCCTAATGGGATTTTCGGTAAGTTTACAAACAACAAAAATTAAGCATTGAATTTTCACAAAAAAAAATTTCCAATTAAAATCATAATCATAAATTGTTCCCTCATCCGAACAAGTCATATCATTCATAGAGAAAGTGAGCTATAAATGTACGGTCATATATAATTAGGAGTCTATAGACTTAGAGTGTGTGATTCCGCCTTAATTCATATTCCTTGTTTGGTGGTGGTTTTTGGGCAGGCCACTCAGTCGAATGCCTTTTCAATCTTAATTATATATGACTAGGTTACACCAAATTATTATAGAGAGACCTAGTAGGAAACATACTACAAGATTTCCTCATTATTTATCCAAGTACTTGTACCTAATATAACACCCTAAATCCGGTACAAAATACTCGTAGAGGTAGTAAAAAGGATGCAACTGTTAGCGTTAAAAACATGTACATAGAACCCACTATCATTCCAAACAATCATCCCCTTCCAAATCGACTTAACATCTGTTGTAGTGAGAAGTCCATCGTAGTAATTTGGCATGGGCTGGCTTGACCCTCACCATATCAATTTCATGTGCTGCAAAGAGACCTTTCGCCTTACCCGACCAATTAATGAAACTTTTTCAACCTATAACGACAAACCTACGAATTGATCTCTTGCATTCGGACACATATATACCCATGCAAGAGGTACCACGCTCTTTCCTAGCCCATAGTAGAAATATGAAACAAGAAGCAAAGGACACCAAAAGTAACCTAAGGATTTATAACCTTTCTGAAGTAGTTCCCAGAAGGTCTTTCGAATATATCACCTATATGCCACGTTGAGTTCGGAATCGACTCAACTCATGGAGCCATTCCCATAGCCAAATCCCCAATACCACCTAGCACCAACATAAACATAGAAAGTGTTCGGTCAATAGAACGAACCAATAAGTAAGGGAATTATCAAACCAAGACTCGTACCTAAGAGAGCACCCATCCGACTCATGAAAAGGAAAGGCTAATTGTCCATAGAACCACTTATTACTAAGAGTTAAACAAGCCCATCATCAAGGATGGATATCCCCTATTCCGAATCGACAGCCTATTTGGCCGACTTTAAGAAACTAGAAAAAGTCGACATACCACTAGCTCAGAACTTCGTAGGAAGAAACTCCCGAGGCAACCTAAGAATTTTAAGGCCAACTATTCCACACGTAACCTTAAATTTGGTGACAATAGTTTTCACCTTAAGGTTTAGAGACACTAATCTTGGGGCGTTAAGTACACAGATCCTCAATAGCCATGGCCATTCACTCACCTCACCATGTATGACGCAAATGCAAGCCATCCCTGTGTTGGGTTGAGATCACCAGCACACGGCTAGCCAAAGGGCAAGTACCCTATGACACTGTCACCATCCCCGAAATCACCAGAGTAACAACGAAAGAAATCACACAAATTTGGCCACGATTAGATGTATCTAGAACCTGAAAAAAAGGGTTGTGCAAGTAAGCAACGGAATCCCTTAGTATGCAAAGTCGGTAATCACATACTACTAATGGCCTCTCCTTTGGAAAAAGGATGATACGCTTGGAAAAGTGTGGGAAATAGAACCCGAGATACATCAGACTCTATAAGTCCTTGCTAGGATCGGTCCGGTGACTTAGAGCATAACCACACACAATCACATATAACATAACGTACTAGCTAAATAGCTATACAAATCACAAAAGCCATGCATACAACAGATAGGGATGTCGTGGGCTTGTCCCTAGGGTCTTACTCCAGGATGGAATGGTCTCCCCACATGGTCTTACACCTATGTGCCAACCTGCCAGAGGCTCTCCCACTTTCTTTGATAGGAAAGTCATGGGCTCTCCCATGGTCTTCGATAGGAAAGCCATGGGCTCCCCACATGGTCTTACATCCAAGTGTCATGGGCTCTCCTATGATCTTCGATACCAATTTGCCACGTTTAATACAAGCATACTTCATAGCTCATACCAACTATCATACCAAATAATACTATTACAGCGAGGACACTACATATCATGAAATGGGTCAGGCTTGGTGCCTTAGACCCATTGGTATGGTGAGGACCTCTATCTGCTGAATGCGAATGTTTTTCTCTTAACAATATGTAGCCTCCCATGTTGAAAATAATATTAATCAATGTTAGGACTCTACTTAATAAACAGGGAACCCCAACCCCAAATCCTTCCATAAGGCCCAATCATCCTCTGTTTGTTAATGGGCCCAAATTCCATGTCCAAAATCATTAATAGGCCTCTTGGCCCAATAAGGCCCAACCAATATATCCATGGCACATAATAGATGAAATGGCCCATAATTCACAGAATGCAACCAAGTACAATAATCAAATGAGGCCTCATAGCTCAAAGGCCCAAAACGGATTCAGGTCCATTTGTGATTCGTACGCTCGACGTACCATCCTGGTATGCGCAGCGTACCGAGGTCTTGGGACTACGTGTGGCGTACACCGGGTTACGCTCAGCGTACTAGCAGGTTAAGCACTTTCTCCATTAAGTGCTTAATACTTGATTCATTTAAGTCCAAAAGTCAGATCTAAGTTTGTTCAAACGTCCTGAGGCATAAAGTTGGCAACTTTATTCCTTTGCATGCCATATATGCACCCAACACCACCATTAAGACCTTTGGAAGGTTCTTAACCCATGCATGAGGTCAAAACTCCCACCAAGACTCCATTTTTATTATACTAAATGACCAAGGGACCTTAGATCTATCATTCCCATCTTCTAGAGTTGCTAAACTCACAAATAGAGGTCCAAAATCAACAAAAGGAACAAAGCTAGAAAACCCTAGCTAGATCTAGAGATTTAAATGGAAAGATCCAAACTTTTTACCTCCAAGAACTCCTCAAGGTCATCTATATGCAGATTCTTGAAGCCAAATGACACCCCAAGCTTCCTTGACCACTTCCTTCTTCTTGGATGAACACAAAAGGACCACAGTTTCACTCTCAAGGCTCAAAATGCACTCACAAGGATATTAGGGCTTCTAGGAATGTTTGAAGTTGAAAAGAGCTGGTGAGGTTGAGGATCAAGTGAGTTAAGGGTGTTTAAGTAGGTCACAAGTCTAAAAATTAGGGTTTGCATCCTTGGTACATACGCCTGGTACATCCAACTCCTTCGCGATCACCGATGCATAGTATGCTAAGCGTACACATAAGTACGACCAGCGTACTTAAAGGACCAATTATGCCAAAATGTAAATTCTTCAAGGGTTTCAAGCCATACCTGGTTTACGGCGTTACAACTCTCCCCCACTTGAACTCAACTTCGTCTTCGAAGTCCGCAGCTGTAAATAGATCAGGGTAATGCTATCACATCTCCTCCTCCGACTCTTAAGTCCATTCAGAGCCCTTCCGATGCAGCCATTGCACCTTTACCGATTTTACCTCCTTTTTCTGAAGACCCTTTGTCTTCCTATCCAAGATAGAGACCGACCTTTCCACATAGTTCAGGCTAGGGATGAGATTTAGAATCGGAAAACCGAACCGGAACTGGAACCGTTAGAATCGGAATATATAAAACCAGTTCCGATTCCGGGTTTAAAAATTCACTTTATTCAGGTTCCGGGTAATCCGGGTTAGGGTCCATCGGGTCCGGGTAAACTGGGTCTAAAAACCGGAACCGGTGTTTGGAAGCGCAACCACTCTTATGGCTGGAACCGGTTTTTGTGAAACATTTAAAAGATGCATATCTCATTCGTTTCAACTCCGATTGACATGCGGTTTCTTCTAATATGTAGTTTAGAGTTTGTACATGATTTTAGACTATAAATTTGCCTTTTTTAGTTTTATATTCATTGACTTATAGTCCCCCAAAGTCGAGATATCAAAGCTGGAAGTTTTTAGTTGTTTAGTTTTTTTGTATTCGGTGAATGTTTTAAAACATGCATATCTAATTCGTTTGAAGTCGGATTGACATGTGGTTTTTTCCAAATTGTAGTTTATAGTTTGTACATGAGTTTAGACTATAATTTTGTCATTTCTGGTTTAATATTTAATGATTTACAGTCCTCTGAAGTCGGGATATCAAAACTGAAAATTTTCAACTTTTTAGCTATTTGTTTTTATACTTTGTATTTTGTGAAAATGTTAAAATATGCATATCTCATTCATTTAAAGTTGGATTGACATGTGTTTTTTTCCCAAAGTGTATTTCAGAGTATGGACATGATATTAGACTATAATTTTGTTAATTTTGGTTTCATATTCAATGAGTTACAGTCCCCCAAAGTCGGGATATCAGTATGAAAATTTTCAAATTTCAACCCACTAAGTAGTAAGTAATTACCAAAAAAATTCCGGTTTTTCCGGGTTTTCCGGTTCTAAACCCACTTTATCCGGTTCCAAGCTATCCACTTTGATGTTTCCGGGTTTTTGGTTCTAGACCCACTTTACCCGATACCCTACCCGGAATCGAACCGGAACCGGTTCCTACATACCGGTCCGGTTTCCAGTTCTTCAAAATCCCATTAACCGGTTCTGGGTTTTCCGGGTCCGGGTCCATCCGTTCCAGGTTTGGACCAACTTTCATCCCTAGTTCAGGCTCTCATCCACCTGAATATCTCCCAATGAAATAACCGCGGACTCGTCAGCAACACACCTCCGAAGCTGAGACACGTGGAAGGTGTTGTAAATCTAACTAAGCTCCTCTGGCAGCTCCAAGTGATATGCCACCTTGCCTACTCGGGCAGTGATCCTGAACG
The DNA here is from genome assembly GCF_051521515.1 of Lactuca serriola. NCBI lineage: Eukaryota > Viridiplantae > Streptophyta > Magnoliopsida > Asterales > Asteraceae > Lactuca > Lactuca serriola. The sequence goes on along the minus strand of NC_136409.1, from coordinate 115,381,817 downwards.
GGCCAATGAACCGAGGCCTCAGCTTACTCCTCTTCTGGAATCTGATAATCCCCTTACAGGGTGACACCTTCAGCAATACAAAATCCCCCACCTGAAACTCGAGATTCGATCGTTGTCTGTCGGCATCACTTTTCTAACGGCTCTGCGTGAATCGCTGTCGATCACACACCTGCTGAATTAGTTTGGTGGTCTTGAGCACTACCTCAGTGCTCCCCATGACCCGATGCTCAACCTCGTCCCAACACACCGGGGTCCTGCACCTCCGACCATATAACATCTCAAATGGATCCTGAACGGGCCAATGAACCGAGGCCTCAGCTTACCCCTCTTCTGGAATCTGATAATCCCATTACAGGGTGACACCTTCAGCAATACAAAATCCCCCACCTGAAACTCGAGATCTGATCACTGTCGGTCGGCATCACTTTTCTGACGGCTCTGCGTGAATCGCTGTCGATCACACACCTGCTGAATCAGTTTGGTGGTCTTGAGCACTACCTCAGTGCTCCCCATGACCCGATGCTCAACCTCGTCCCAACACACTGGGGTCCTGCACCTCCGACCATATAACATCTCAAATGGAGCCCCATTGATACTGGCATGATACCTGTTATTGTATTAAAACTCTACAAGTGGAAGGTACGTATCTTAACTCCCTCCAAAATCCAGCACACATGCTCAAAGCATATCCTCCAGCGTCATGATCGTCCTCTCACTCTGACCATCAGTCTGAGGGTCGTTCGCCATGTTGAAATGTAACTCAGCGTGTAGTTCCTCGTGGAACTTCTTCCAAAACCTAGAAGTAAACTGGACATCCCTGTCAGAGACTACATACACTAGCACCCTGTGTGTAGCCACCACCTCTTGTATGTAAATATCTACCAATTTCTCCATGGATATACTCTCGTAAATCGTAACAAAGAGGGAACTCTTTGTCAGTTTGTCCACGATCACCCATATGGCGTCTACTCCTATTCCTGTCCTAGGTAACTTCGTGATGAAGTCCATAGTGATCTCTTCCCAGTTCCACATGGGAATGGGTAGTGGTTGTACCTTTCCATGAGGCCGTTGATGCTCGGCCTTGACCCTCCTGTAGGTCAAGCACCGCTCCACGAACCAGGCGATCTCCCGCTTCATGCAGGGCCACCAATAACTCAGCCTCAAGTCCCTATACATTTACGTAGCCCCAGGGTGTATAGAGAACTTTGACTTGTGTGCCTCCTCTAATAGCCTCTGCCTCACTCCCCCTGTCACTGGTACCCATACTCGACCACACTGCATCGATAGGTCGCGACTATCCTTAACAAACAAAGCTTAATGTCCCCATATTTTCTCTATCTTCCAATTCTCTTTCTTTACTCATTCGACCTGGGCCTCCCTAATCATATCCAACAAAGGGGAAATCACCATCATCCTCATACATATGTCCTTAATCAGGGACCCCGTCGTCTTACGGCTTAATGCATCGGCGACCACATTGGCCTTCCCTTGGTGGTATAGGATCTGACAATCATAATCCTTCAGTACATCCAGCCACCTCCTCTGCCGCGTGTTGAGGTTCTGCTGATCCATAAAATACTTTAAGCTCTTGTGATCGGCATAAATGGTGAACCACACTGCATACAAATAGTCCCTCCAAATCTTGAGGGCAAACACCACTGCCCCCAGCTCCAGGTCATAAGTGGGGTAATTTTCTTCGTGAAGCTTCAACTGCCTCGAGGCGTAAGCAATCACGTGCCCCCTCTGCATTAGTACTGTACCTAACCATGAAATCGATGCATCACAGTACACCACTAAATCATCCAACCCCTCAGGTAGTACTAGAATTGGAGCCTCACATAATCTCTATCTCTTGGTCTCAAAAGCCATTTGCTGATCCGTACTCCATCGAAAGGTCACATTCTTCTTGGTCGAGCGACTCAATGGCAAAGCAATCTTGGAGAAATTCTGGATCATAGCCTCATACTGCATCACAGCCTCAACCTTGGTTGGATCAACCGAAATGCCTTCCTGATTGATGACATGCCCTAAAAACTGTACTTCCCACAGCAAGAAATCAGATTTGGAGAACTTTGCATAAAGTTCATCCACCCTTAGGGTCTCCAGTACCTCCCTCAAAAGCTTCTCATGCTGCTCCCTGGTCTTAGAATAGACCAGGATGTCATCAATAAATATGATCACCGACCGACCCAACATCGGTCTACACACCATGTTCATGAGATCCATGAACGATGTTGGGGCATTGGTGAGCCCAAATGGCATCACCACAAACTCATAATGCCCATACTAAGTCCTGAAACCCTTCTTCAGTATATCCTCATCCCGAATCCTCATATGATGATATCCAGACCGAAGATCAATCTTGGAAAACCATGACGCACCTTGTAGCTGCTCAAACAAATCATCAATCCTCAGCAACGGATAACGGTTCTTCATTGTTAGCTTGTTTAACTCCCTGTAATCGATGCACATCCTATGGGATCTGTCCTTCTTTTTCACAAAAATGATCGGTGCTCCCTACGGGGAACTGCTCGGATGTAGGGATGAGTATCGGAACTGGGTACCCGCCTCGGAACTACCGATTCTAGAATTGGAACTGCCTTAAGCGGTTCCGATTCCAAATCTCTTTTTTTTTTCGGAACCGCTACCCGTTGGGTACCCGACGAAACCGGTTTATATATATATATATATATATATATATATATATTAGTATTTCGTTTAAATATGTGTGTGCTACTTAGACTGGTTTAGAATATATTGGTCCGATTCTATCCCTCTTTGGTCTGAATTGATTCGATTTGGATCAAACTAAGTTGGGGTTTTATTGACAAAAGTTAACAAAGTTAATGTAACCGGGTTACCCGCTCCCGGAACCGGAACCACCGGTTCCGGGACTGGTTCCAAAATTTTAAAACCGCTTAGAGCGGTTTTGGTTCCGGTTCTTACTTTCTAGGAACCATCGGTTCTGGTTCCGGTTATTACCAAATGAGGCGGGTACCCGACTATTCTCATCCCTACTCGGACATATGAACCCTCAGTCTAGCAGCTCCTGAAGTTGCGTAGATAATTCTTGCATCTTTGGGGGGTGTCAACCAGTATAGTGTCTTTGCTATCGGAGCGGCACCCGACACCAAGTCAATGCAAAACTCTACCTGCCTCTCTGGAGGCACCCGTGGTAACTCTTCGGGGATATCATCCCGAAAATCCTGTACAACCGGCACACTACCCACATCCGTCATGGTCTCTACCCTCGTATCCGAGATATAAGCGAGAAATCCCATGCAACCCTGCTATAAAAACCTCCTAGCACTCGCAGCCGAACAAAGGGTCGGTCCCTGTGAGGCCCTCTCATCATGAATAATGAGTACTTCCCCACTTGGGGGTTCGAACCCTGACCAAATGGCACTCACAATCAATCATGGCCCCGTTGGCCCCCAACCAGTCCATCCCGATAATCACTTTCAACCCTCGCAACTGTATTAGAACTAGATCAACATGGAACCTCTTACACCACACATTGAGTATACAGCCCTGAAATACCCTCGCAACACTAATGGTGCGGTCGTCTGCAATCTCTACCTTGAGCGGGGAATCTAAGGTCCCCGGCGCGTCCCTGAACTTCTTGCTAAGCGCAAGTGACACAAATAATCTGGTAGCACCCAAATCAAACGATACATGAGCATACATACCATTGACCAGAAAGGTCCCTATAAAAGCATAAAATACACATAAGTCATACAAATAAGAAGAGTAGAGAATAATAGACACATACCATCCACAATGTCTGGCACGGCCGGAGCCTCCTCGGTAGTCAGCTGAAACGCACGGTTCTTCACCGCCAGGGCATCTTCCTTAATAGGGCGACAATTAGTGATCCTCAGTGTGGCGGGTGCAGGCACCGCCACTACTCCTTCCCCTCCCAACAACCTCGGACAATCGACCCACTTATGGCCGGTTTGGTTGCAATGAAAACAAATCAAGCCCTTCTTGGGGCAGTCCCTAATCACGTGGCCTGACTGGCCATACCCGAAACATCCTGAGCCACTCGACCGATAGGCTCCACTGTGCGGCTTACCAAACATGGCGCACCAGCCCCGGCCCTGCTGGCCCCTGCTAGATGAATTTAAGGTCTTAGGATTTTTAGCCTGACCTACTGCTGCTTGAGCCTGCTCAAGCTTCCGCTTCGTGCGGAAATCCAACTCCATCTCCCTCTCACGGACCTTCTCCACCATCTCATTTAGGGTTTTGCACCCCGTAAAGCTCACAAACTCCCGAATATCACCCCTTAGCATGGAATGATATCGGGTTCGCCTCATCTCCTCATAGGTAGCATACTGTGGGATCAAAAAAGCTCGTTCCCGAAACTTGGCAGTGATATCTGCCACAGTCTCGGTGGTCTGCTGCAAATCATGAAACTCCCTCACTAGCCATTGCACCTCAATAGTTGGTGCAAACTCCAAGTCGAAATGCCAAACAAATTCGGCCCATGTCATCTCAGACACTCTGGTTGGTCCCACCTGGCTAGTAACCTCGGCCCACCAATCCCGGGCCCTATCCCTCAGTATACAATAAGCAAACCCAACCTTTGCCATATCCGGGAAAGAACTCGTGCATTGGGAATTCTCGATATCCACCACCCAGCGTCGGCTGACAATGGGGTCCCTGACCCCGAAAAAGTATGGCGCCCCACACGCCTTGAACTCCCAGAATAAGGGAGTTCGGGCCCCAATCTGACCCGCAGCAATCTCAGCCCTGAATGATCTGAGTCTATCCTCCATGATCACCATAATTCCCTCCTTGACCGTCCCAAAAATGACTGGGGTAGCATCATGGATACCCCTGGTAACCTCGGCTGCAATAAGATCGTGTAGCCTCTCATCAATGACATCAGTAGTGTCTCGTGATCCTGCCCTAAATCCAGATCCCGATCTTGATACCCCTGCTCCAAATCGTGTCACCACCATGCTAAACTGAAAATATCATAAATCATAATGATCAGGATTTCCATATAATGGATTTTCCTACTCCGGTCCTTCTTGAAGTCGTCAGATCTAACATTAGTTTACAGGTCCTGTGCTTCCAATAGTACGGGCCCAATACTACCTTCAACACCTACATGTACCTTTCCCCCTTCTCTACTTGATAACTCCAATTCGTCCCAAAACCATACCATACCCCCACAATTACCGCATATATCAATCTCAGTTTGTCCTACGATTTACTCTACTCATATCAATCAAACAAATCATCACATGTTGCCTTTTTGCATGGAAATTTATACATAGAAAAGGATCAAATAGACTTTTGAATAAAAGATTCTACCCTAGGACCACAACCAAACAAGGAATAGGAAATAAGGCCAAATCAATCATTTTGAGTGTATAAGCTCCTAACCATATACAATTTTAAAAGCATACACATAGCAAGTTCCATTTATTCAACAAAACTCAAATATCAGTATATCATGGATAACATATTGGGGAACTACTTACTTGGATCGGCTGATCACACATGTTGCACTCTCATCTTTTCATTTCTTCTAGAAACCCCTTTTTAAGTTACTTTTGAAAACAATTTTACCATTTCCTTATTTTTAGTCCTGACACACTCAAGAGTGTGCCGAATCCCTCAAACCAAGGCTCTGATACCAACTTGTAACGACCGTAATTGTACCAGAATTTTTTCATTTTTAATTAATAAAACACCTTTACGTAAATGACAAAATCCACACGTAATTTTTTCAAATCAACATTCATTACAACTTTATCAAAAATCATCAGAGTGTCCCCAAAACATATCAGTGAAAGAGAGATAGAGTGCACGCCGCACCATCACGCGTTCGGCTCAGATATACCTGAAACAAATCCACAAAAGGTAAGCTTGAATGCTTAGTGAGTTTCCCAGAGCATAACCACACACAATCACATATAACATAACATACTAGCTAAACAGCTATACAAATCACATAAGCCATGCATACAACATATAGGGTTGTCGTGGGCTCGTCCCCAGGGTCTTACTCCAGGATATCATGGGCTCCCCGCGTGGTCTTACACCTAAGTTCTAGGTCCTCTCCTATGGTCTTTGATATGAAGGCCATGGGCTCTCCATATGGTCTTACATCCAAGTGCCATGGGCTATCCCATGCACTTCGATAGTAAAGCCACGGGCTTCCCATAGGGTCTTACATCTAAGTACCATGGGCTCTCCCATGGTCTTCGATACCAATTTGCCACATATAATACAAGTATACTTTTTAGCTCATACCAACTATCATACCAAATAATACTATTACAACTATGACACTACATTTCATCAAATGTGCCGGCCTTGGTGCCTTAGACCCATTGGTATGGTAAGGAATCTCACCTCTGTCTACTGAATACGAAAGCTATTCTCCTAACAATTTGTAGCCTCCCGTACTAAAAATAATATTAATCAATGTTAGGAATCTACTTAATAAAAAGGGAACCCAAACCCAAAATCCTTCCATAAGGCCCAATCATCCTCTCTTTGTTAATGGGCCCAAAGTCCATGTCCAAAATCATTAATGGGCCTCTCGACCCAATAAGGCCCAACCAACATATCCATGGCCCGTAATAGAGGAAATGACCCATAATTCACAGAATGCAACCAAGTCCAATAATCAAATGAGGCCCTATAGCTCAAAGGCCCAAAACAGATTCGGGTCGATCTATGATGCGTACCCTCGACGTACCATCCTGGTACGCGCAGCGTATTGGTGTCTTGGGACTACGCGTGGCGTACACTGGGTTACGCCCAGTGTACTACCAGGTTAAGCACTTTCTCCATTAAGTGCTTAATACTCAATTCGTTTACGTCTAAAAGTCAGATCTAAGTTTGTTCAGACGTCCTAAGGAAAAAAGTTGGCAACTTTATGCATTTACATGCCATATATGTACCCAACACCACCATTAATACCTTTTCAATGTTCTTAACCCATGCATGAGGTCAATAGTCCCACCAAGACTCCATTTGTATTATACTAAAGGACTAAGGGACCTCAAATCTGTCATTCCCATCTTCTGGAGTTGCTAAACTCACAAATAGAAGTCCAAAATCAATAAAAAGGAACAAAGCTAGAAAACCCTAGCTAGATCTAGAGATTTAAGTGGAAAGATCTAAAATTTTTACCTCCAGGAACTCCTTAAGGTCTTCTATATGTAGATTCTTGAAGCCAAATGACACTCCAAGCTTCCTTGACCACTTCCTTCTTTTTGGATGAACACAAAAAGGACCACAATTTCACTCTCAAGGTTCAAAATGCACTTACAAGGATATTAGGGCTTCCAAGAATGTTTGAAGGTGAAAAGAGCTGGTGGGGGTGAGGCTCAAGTGAGTTAAGGGCATTTAAATAGGTCACAAGTCCGAAAATTAGGGTTTCACCCTCAGCACGTACGCCCATCGTACGTCCAACTCCTCCGCGATCACCCATGCATAGTACGCTAAGCGTACACATAAGTACGCCCAATGTACTTAAAGAACCAATTATGACAAAATGTAAATTCTTCAAGGGTTTCAAGCCATACCTAGTTTAGGGCGTTACAAGAGGGAGTTCAAAATTTAGACTCTATGGGAGTAATGACGAGTGCCTTAAAATAAGGACCATAGAGGTCCTATTTATAGCTGATAAGGAAAGCCATGGATAACCTTAAGTGAATATTATAATAATATCTTAAATATAGTAATTATCCAACTCCTTATTTATCAATAAGGAATCATTCTAGAAACCTTAAGAGGCTTCCCAAAATTGTCCCCTTTATGGGAAGTTTCTAGAACCTCTTTTGTTCAACTATTGAACAATTATAGCTTAGACCTTACACTTTCAATTTATTCTTATTAATCTGAAATTAATTCCAATTAACTTTTTATTAATTTATAATTAATTTATTACCAATTAAAGATAATATATTAATCATATAATGAATTAATAAATCATTTATTTCAATTTGTAATTAATTTATTAATGAAATAAATTAACTAATCAGCCTCTGTCTCTAAAAGCATTGTATTCGGTTACCGGTTATGAGGGCAACCCAAAAAGGACTTTGATTCTAATTCAATAATATACTTATTTAGTTATTAGATTATGTAATACCAAGTTTCCAGATCAGATCGACTTAGGGCTTCGAGGAGTCAAGGGATGTTTTTTGGGTAAAGCCAAGGCTCACAACGTTACCATGGAGAGGTCACAACGTGAGTTATGATCAAATAAAACTTTGGATTTAAACCGAGCTCACGACATGAGCAACAGGAGCTCACAACATGATATGCATTGCAGCCCAAGCCCATGATTGTTTAGGGTTTCTTTTGTATTTAAACCTCATAACTATCACACCCTCGAGCCGGGACGGTGGAAACATCTGGGGGCGGGTGACTTCATCTTGCTATATCATAACAATTTAATGTGAATGAAATGTAGCAACCATCATCATACATAAAAGATACTAGCATGTATTGTTTTTACTTTGAATTAGTCATGAAAATACATCCAAAATAACATAATGTATGATAATCCAAAAATACAACAAATATCTGATGTCCACGACTAAAAAACCTGCTCACTGTGTTCCTGAGAATACAAGTCATTTTGAAAATCGTCAACATATAAAATGTTGGTGAGTTCATAAGCATGTTTGTAAGAAAAGCTTTGTAATAGTTTGTAAACTCCAGAAAATCCAATATTTTCTGTAAAAAATAGTTTGAGAATCTTGTTTCAAATCATGTGTAAATGCATCTGTATACTTTGTTTACCTTGTTTGAAAATTTTATAGCAAGTGTTTCTAGAAAATCCTATATTTTATGTTATACGAAATATTGTAGCCTTAAAACCCTAAGACCAGAGTGGTGAGATTAGTGCAAATTAGGCAGCACGTAGTTTTGTACTTTGTAAAATGTGTAGAGTGTATGTTTTGCGTTAATTTTAAAATAATATTGTTATTCTCTATGTGAGTCATTACAACCATACTAATGTGAAGAGAGCGCATGTCTTTACGTTCTTCATGCATCGGTTTCTAAATACAATTTTCACCCTAGACTAGTCTGTATAGTTGTAGTGAACAGCTCAGGTGTGGGGTGTCATCCAAGAGCCTTAACAGAATTTATGCAATTATTGAATCCCATTATTTGACGTTATAAATAATGTTACTAATAGTGTATATTTACGACTGCCATTTATGACACACAACTTTCGTGTCATGAAATGAGTTTAGTTCCCCAAGTTGGTAGATTTATTTATAAAATTCTTTTTATAAATATTTAAAGTTGGAACTAATATCATTTGGACATATTACCACAAATGTTAAGAATAGTCCCTTTTTACCATACGTGTAAAAAATAGCCCTTTTTACCATAAGGTCAAAATAGCCAACTTTTACCATTGTTGTAAAAAATAGCCCATTTTTATTATTGTTTTCAAAAATAGCACATTTTACCAAAATGTTCATAAATGGCCCATTTTTATCATAATTTCTATAAATGGCCCATTTTCACTAAAGTTGTCAAAAATAACCCATTTTACCTAAATGTTTATAAATGGCCCATTTTTACCATAATTTCCATAAACGGTCCATTTTTACAAAAATATTCATAGTTCGTCATTTTCGAAGCTTTCATAACCAAACTTTGTTTAAACATATTCTTGGATTAATTCTTGTGATTTTTAACATGCATCAAGTGAAAACATTGATCACCTAGAAACTAGTTTTCATTTTTAATCAACATATCAAGTTAACTATGTTCCAACAACTTGAGATTCAACCAAAATCTTGATTTCATGGACTTTTAGCATGATTTTACAACATTTCAACACACATAACATGTAAAACATACACATGTAAGCAAATATACAAAGATTTTACACAAGACTAGAGTTGTATCCTTCCTTAAAGAAAGAAATCTTGAAACCAAGGGGTTTGAAGCTCACCTTGGGGCTTTTTCGTTTTGTAGAGGGAAGATGGAGAAGGTTTTCAGTCCTAACTTGCTTCCTGGAGGAGATTTTCAATTGAAGGGTGTTCTAGGGAGCATATTCACGAAAATAGAGTTGTTTGAGGAATAATCATAGTATAATTTGTAAATAAAACACCTTAAGTTTGATAGGAACATACCAAGTTATGAAAATTGAAGAGAACTTCTTGAAGACACTAGTACACTCATGAAATTTTGGAGGAAAGATTGAGAGAACACTTGATGTTTAGAGAGGAATGAGAAGTGAGGGAAATTTGATATGAATGGTAGGGTGATAGAATCGGTCGATTAAGACGGAGAGAGAAGAGAGATTAGGGTATAGATACATGTTGGTTAATAAGCTCATGCATGGAAGTATGATATGTAATTAACATGGTTATTTTTTGTACATTAAAGAGGTTTCACCATGTTTATCCAATTGTTTACTTCTTCTTTTTTTATTAAAACCGGTCGGCCCAAAATGGAGAGGGAAGATGGGTTCGATTTTTCAAGGATGGCCGAAAACACCTTAGGCCCATTAAGGGTTTTCGGCCTGTGTGCGTTTTTGGGCTTGGCTCGGGCCCAAGGAGGGTTTCGGTCCAATAATAAGCCCAAAAGGTGTGAAGTTGTCCCAATATAGGTTTTCGGGTTAAGGAGAGAGCCCAATAGAGATTTTAAACCCATTAGGGCCCGTATATGGGTTTTCGGCCCAATGAGATCAAGTGAAAAAGTTTCAGCCCAAAATAATACCTAATAGGGGTATTCGGTCCATTATAGCCTAAGAAGGATTCTTGCAGCCCAAAAAGGCCCAATAAGAAGGTCTTGGTCCAATAAGAGGTTTGGACCGACAACTCTTGGGCTAAGGCCCAAAGTTGAGTGGAATTGACTTATTGGGTTGAGTTTCGGGCTTTTATGAGGTTGTTTCAACCTAACTATCAATGTATGGAAGTATGAATATAGTAGCATTGAAGTTTGACTTAAACCAACATAGGGTTACAAGATTACACAAAGAAATTATCTTGTACAAGGATAAAAATCATAAACCTAATTTTCTAGTTGTGGCAATAAACTTCATTATAGGGTTCCAAAACAGTCTCCTTTCATCCCTAAGTTTAGTAAAACCCTAACCCTAGACTATCCTTGTGATTCATGAGTTTCTGGTGGAGTTTTGGTGTGTTGGAGAAGAAGGGGTCACCATTAAAGCATAAATGTAACACCGTAAATTGTCAAACATAATTTTCATTTTAAAACACAATAAAACTCATGTACATTTTCTAAAAAAAACCACAAGTATCTCAAATCTCAACAAATCCACAACTAAATATCACAATCCCAGAATCATAAAAATAATCTCGCTCCAGCGTGTACTATCAAGTCGGTGCCTTCCCGTGATCCTGAGAGGTACCCGAAACACATAACACATAACACGGTAAGCATGGAGCTTAGTGAGTTCCCCAAAATACCACACACAACTCATTAGCCACTCGAGGCTATAACTCATAAGACCCTTCGGTCAATGTGTCTCAATGGGACCCTCTAGTCCCACAGCTCGGGTGGACCCTCCGATCCTAACTCAGTAGCTCAGAATAATACACAACACAAATCACAAAGACATAATGCAGGATATCACAATACTAAACATACACATAAGACCCTCCGATCACACAAAGATTACCACTCTAGGTAAAGTATATTGAGAAGACTTACCTCGTAAGCTAGCAAGTAATAATCTTGTACACGAATCTCGTACTATCCTCCGCCTAACACATAAGATAAGAATCTTTAATTAACACTTAAATCACAACTCAAAATAAACTAGCTTATTGACTCTCTCAAACTCTTTGAATGGGTAAAAGACCATATTACTCCTCCATGGTTCCCATTCTCCCTCCCTTAACTAAACCCTAAAGTCAACAGAAGTCAACACTCGAGTCAACTTTTCATATTGACCTCACTCGTCGAGTCCCCCTAGTTTCTTTAGAACATAACGAATACCTAAATCAACTCATTGAGTTGTCCGGTCAACTCGCCGAGTTAGTCATGTCCAGACAAATCATGGAAAACCCTAGCCGACTCGTCAAGTTAGCTCGTTGACTCGGTGAGTCCCTTCAGTCTGAATTCTCATTCAGACATTTTAAGGCAGATCTACCACTCCAACCTCCAGATCTACGCTCTCAAGGCTCGAATGTCATGTAAAGCTTTGATCTTTACGTTCATGCATGGCATATTTTGGTCCAAAATGCCAATAGAACTCTAATAAAGGTGTCTAAACACATATACTCTTATATGGCTGAATAAAGTTGGGACCTTTTGACTCTATGGACCTCACAAGGTCCAGATCTAAAGTCTATACCTCCTGATAGACTCAATGCACTCAATGTCCCTATAAAAAGGTGGTAAGAACCCTAAACTTTTATAATCATGAGATCTAACCAATAATATGAGAAAGGTGTAGGCCTTTTACCTTCTACAAAAGCTTTGGACAATATAGCACTAGCACCAATAGTTTCTCCTCATTCCTTGCTGGATAATCTCATTATTCTCCTCAAAAGATGCACTAGGATACTCAAAGATTAGCCTTAGAACTCTCTTAGCTCACTACACACGTTTAGGGTTTCACACAGGGAAGTTAGGCAGCTGGTGAGGCGCAAATGAGGTCATAAGTTCCCCTAAATAGGCTGCAACCCCAGGGATTTAGGGTTTCATCTCACAGTGCCAACTTGGCGAGTCGGCTCTTTGACTCATCGAGTCGGTTATTAGACCCACGTGGTCAATCAGTCTCTACTCGATGAGTTGAGGCACCAACTTGTCGAGTTGCTCAATAGATCTCAAAATAAATAAATAAATAATACACCTGGGAGTCCGGATGTTACAATTCTCCCCCTATAGAATCATACTTCTCCCTCGAAGTCATTTTCTGGAAATAGCGCTGGTTACTGCTCACGCATCTCAGACTCTGGCTCCCGCATCCACTCGGATCCCTTCCGATGTTGCCACTGTACATGAACCAAGGGCACCTCTTTGTTCCTCAGAACATTCACTTTTCGATCCAATATCGCAATCAGCCTCTTAATATAATTTATGATCACATCCACCTGAATGTCCTCTAATAGCACTACTGCAGTCTCATCGGCTACACACTTCCTCAACTGAGACACGTGGAAGATGTTATGAATCTGACTCAACTCTATAGGTAGCTCCAACCGGTATGCTACCTTACCCACTCTGGCGATCACTCTGAAAGGACCGATGTATCGGGACCCTAATTTGCCCTGTTTCCTGAATCGGATAACCCTTTTCCATGGGGATACCTTCAGAAGGACAAAGTCTCCAACCTGGAACTCTTACTCAGATCGTCACCGATCTGCATAACTCTTCTGATGACTCTAGGCTGTTAGTAACCTCTGTCTGACCTAGTGAATCTGCTCGGTCATCTTTAGCACTATCTCGGTGCCACCTATCACTCGTTGCCCTACCTCTCACCAACAGAGGGGAGTTCGACACCTTCTCCTATATAAGAGCTCGAAGGGAGGCATGCCAATATTGGAATGGTGGTTGTTGTTGTAAGAAAACTTAGCCAAGGGAAAATAGGTGTCCCAACTTCCTCCGAAGTCCATAACACATGCGCGTAGCATGTCCTCAAGCGTCTGAATCGTCTGCTCACTCTACCCGTCTGTCTGTGGGTGGTATGCGGTACTGAAATGCAACCGGGTACCCAACTCCGCATGAAATTTCTACGAGAACCTGGAACCAAAACATTCATCTCGATCTGAAACTATCGAGGTAGGCACTTCATGTCGTGCGACCACCTCTCTCACATAAATCTCAGCCAGTTTCTCTGTAGAAGAACTCTCACTGATTGCGAGGAAGTGAGCACTCTTCGTCAACCGGTCTACAATCACCTATATCGCGTCAACCGCACACGTGGTCCTCGGTAGCTTGGTGATAAAATCCATCGTAATCTGCTCCCACTTCCACTGGGGAATTTCTAGAGGTTATAACGGGCCATGTGGTCTCTGGTGCTCCACCTTATCCCGGCGACAGGTCAAGCACCTCTCAACTACCCATGCCACATCCATATTCATACAGGGCCACCAGTAGTCTCTTTTCAAGTCCAAATACATCTTAATGGCCCCTGGGTGGATCGAGAATCTCGATCTATGCGCCTCCTCCATCAATATACGGTGAGCTCCACCCTTATAGGGCACCCAAATCTTCCCTTAGAAAGTCATAGGCCCACGACTGTCCATCACAACTCAGAAACCTACCCAATCACCTGTTCCATCTTGCGGTTCTCCGGTCTCACAGCCTCCACATGGGCCTCTCGAATGGTGTCTAAGACTGGAGTCATCATTGTCATCCTCAGGCACACATCTCGGATCGGAGCACCCACTGCTCTATGGCTCAAGGCGTCGGCTACCACATTAGCCTTGCCCAGATGATATAAGATCTCGCACTCATAGTCCTTCACTATATCCAACCACCTCCCCTGCCTCATATTCAAGTTGGGCTGATCCATGAGGTACTTCAGGATCTTGTGGTCCGTATATATGGTACACACGACTCCATACAAATAGTGACGCCAGATCTTGAGGGTGAACACCACCACCCCCAGCTCTAGATCGTGGGTGGGATACCTCGTCTCATGAGGCTTTAACTGCTTCGATGCATAGTCTATCATGTACCCCCTCGGCATCAACACTGTACCCATCCCTGATATAGACGCGTCACAATAAACTACAAAGTCCTCCACTCCCTCGGGAAGGGCTAACATTGGGGCTTCATACAATCTCTGAAGAAGGGTCTCAAATGAGGCCTACTGCTCGAGACCCCAAGTAAAAGTAACACCCTTCCATGTCAACCTAGTGAGAGGAACAACAACCTTGGAGAAATCTCTGATAATAGCCGGCTAAACCCAGGAAGCTCTTGATCTCGGTCGGGGATCTCGACACTTCCCATTTCATAACCACCTCGATCTTGGCTGGGTCGACTAATATCCTATTCTGATTAACGAGGTGTCCCAGGAACTGGACCTCTCGTAACCAAAAATCACACTTGGAGAATTTGGCATAAAGCCTCTCCATCCTCAAAACTCCAAGAATCTGTCTAAGATGCTCTTTGTGCTTCTCTCTGGATCTCGAATACACTAGGATATCGTCGATGAACACGATCACCGATCGATCCAACATAGGCCTACACACCCAGTTCATGAGGCCCATGAACGTTGCCGGTGAGTTGGTAAGCCCGAAAGGCATCACCACAAACTTGTGGTGCCCATAATGAGTCCTAAAGGCCGTCTTATGGATATCCTCCTCACAAACTCTCATCTGATGATATCCAGACCTCAAATCAATCTTGGAAAACCAAGACGCTCCCTGTAACTGATCAAACGGATCGTCGATCCTCGGTAGTGGATAAAGGTTCTTGACTGTTAGCTTGTTCAACTCCCAGTAATCAATAACACATCCAGTGTGAACCATCATTTTTCTTGACAAAAAGGATTGGTGCTCCCCAGGGTGAGCTACTCGGTCTGAAAAAACCCTTCCCCAGCAGCTCCTGGAGCTGTGAGGATAACTCCTGCATCTCTGGTGGCGCAAGGGGATAAGGTTTCTTGGCAATAGGCACCTCCTGTGGAATCAAAACAATCCGGAACTCCACTCGCCTCTCAGGAGGCACACCCGACAACTCATCGGGAAAAGAATCCAGAAACTCACACACTATCAAAACCTCGGCAATAGAACTCGGCCTCTCCGTGGCAACCCGCGTATCCATCACATACACCAAAAACCCCATAAACCCTGATGTAGATTATCTATCGCTCGGGTAGCAGAACAGAAAGCTGGTCCAGATCTAGTACCCTCGCCATACACCGTAAGCACTCCCTCACTAGGGTCTCGTATAGTCACTAACTGTCACTCACATTTGATCATAACTCCAAATCGACTCAACCAGTCCATGCCCACTATGACAAAGACATCACCCATCGTGATCGGTACCAGGTCTATCCAAAGATCTCTAGTACACACCCCCGGATTACATCAGTAGCAAAAACCGCATTCTCGTCACCTATAGAAACTCTCAGAGGTCGACTCAATGCCTCACATCAGATATTGATGTGATGACTAAAAGCTAAAGAAACGAAGGATCGACTCGCACCCGAGTCAAATAAAACCAAAACAAGTAAAGAACTCACAAGAAAAGTACCTACACACAACGTAATATAAGCATAACATATCTCAAAATTATATAATAAAGTATACATACACGCCACGACGTCAAGTGTTGCGCAGACCTCCTCTGCTGTCAACTGAAAGGCTCTCCCACGAAACCTCAGTGTCTCGACCTTCGCTGGCCGACTCTCAGTAGCTCATATAGCAGCAAGTTCACATCCCTGTGTTGATCCCTAAAAGAAGCTGAGGGTACTCGGCCTTCCAATGGCCGGTCTGGTTGCAGTTAAAACAGACTGCAAACCCCTTGGGTAATCCTTCACCATAGGTTCCTCTTTGCCACATTTTTAGAAAATCCCCGCTCGACACGATCCCTCATGAGTCTTTCCGCACTTTCCACAATTGTAGCCCTTCTGGTCCCCAGTCCTCGTAATAGTGGGCTTAGCCCACTTCGTCGCCGGCTGCGGCTGCGCTGGTCTCCTATCCCTCCCCTCAGACTCTTCATCCTCTCTTATCTGTAACTCTAGATCAATCTCCCTGCGCCTGGAATTGGTCTGAAGCTCAGCCAATGTTCAATATGATGAGTTTGCCACAAACTCCCATATATCCCTCCTCATTATGCTCAGATAACAACTCACATGTGCCTGCTCGGTAGACACATGTTCAGGGTAGAACAACGCCCTCTCATGGAACATCTGTGTAATCTCAGTCGCCGACTCTGTCTTCTGCTTGGAGACAGAAACTCCTAGGCCAAACATTCCATTTCCATAGGGGGAACATACTTATCTTGGAATAACTGGGTGAACCTCTCCCATGTCACTGCAGCATGATCTGTAGGAGTAAAATTGGTAGTCACAAACTTCAACAAGTCCTTCGCCGCCGTACGAACTTGGTTCAGTGCAAACCGAGCCCTCAAATGATCAAGGAATGAACATGTGTAAAAACACCCATCGATATCAGAGATCCATCTCATTGCAGCAATCGAATCCTGAGTCCCATCAAACTCTAGTGGCTTCATGTTGCTAAACTCCCAAAACAACAATGAGTTACCTCCCTATGGCCTGGCAGCGGCGACAACTACGGTGGCTGCAGCAGCAGTAGCCTCGGTAACAAGAGTGTACCGCTCATCAAATATCTCGATTAGGGTGGTCTTGATAGACCCAAATATCTCAGGAATTGCCTCTCGTATGGCTGCGGCCACCTAATGGTGAATCATGCTACATATCTCATCATCGCTAGTTCCACTGCTCTGTGGGTTGTGGCGTGTACCCACCATGATATCTCTGAAACACAACACAAAATCATCAGAGACTTGCTTGAGTATACTCACACTCGATCACTCACCCATACTTGCTCCTTAGCATCCTAAAGATTATTAAGTGGGTTGCTTACAGATCTGGTGCTTTCAGTAGTAGGGGCCCAATACAACCTTCCACACCAACTTGTAGTCACCCCAATTCCTCCTCCTAGGATTCCAGTTCACAAGTACTCTAACTCTCACGAATAACAGACTACCCTCTTAGTAGATCTCTCATATGCTCATCTAGATATCTCTCCTAGATTATCTCTCGCCTCCGAACTCTCTCTCTCTCTCTCTCTCTAAGTGATCCTGCTAAATACTCTCACTAAGCACATACTCAAAGCACATAACAAACAGCAATGACTCTTACGCTAAGGTATCACAAATCAGGAAACTCTTGCCCTAAATATGAATTACATATCCTACCCTCTAGCATGCATCACTCTTATCTCATAAATACCTCATAAAACATTAAGTAAGGGTATTTTGGGAAATTACCATTCGAGCTCTGGCTGATTGTTGTGACATCCCCAAAATCTTGGTCAGAAAAGACCGATTTTCATTTATGCTTTTAAAATAATTTCAGAGTAAATCCTTTTGATTTGAAAGAGTTGCGGAATTTGTTCCCAAAAACAAAACATGATAAAACAATGTTTACCAAAGCATTTCATAAAAGAAATGTATTTTCATTATATAATCAAAACTCGGGGTGTCATGTTCCGATACAGACCAATAAGCATAAACGATAACATTACAAGTCATTCAACAAATATATACACACACAGACTTGTAAACAAAACAACTTGATGGTTCATCCATCTTATGCCCTCGCGCCACTTCCTGAAATACAAATAAAACTGAGTGGGTCAGGCTTGGGAGCCTGGTGAGCATATAGGGTTTTCAACCCACAATAAATAATTAAATTAATTTTCATCAACCAACAATAACCCAATTACCCATTCCCGTTATTCTCACTTTATGTCCCTAAAATAACTAACACAAGGGACCTAGTCTAAGAATATTTCATCGGGGTGACAACACATGCTTCGGGGGTTCTTCAGCAATATAAGTCAAATAAGGAAACCATGAGGGGGATGGAATACAGCGAATGAACACCCAAGTTCATTAACACCTACAGGTTATGAGCCTGCTAGCGTTCCACTGGACTGTCTAGAAACGTCCGTGGTCGTCATCTAAATTCCGCTAGATGACTGGATCAAAACAACATCGAGGCCTCTCATCTGTTTATTACACACCAACTATCTACCCATGTTCTACCCAACATATTAGTAGATAAAACATACATTTTTATACATAGTTTCAAAAACTGTATAGCATGCTCAATCAATACATTTTCCACATAACAGATGAGGCACACCCACATAACACATATTTCATAGAGAAATAATCAGATCTATAAGATAGAAGAAAGTGAATATACATTCACACACATAACAACAAAATATACACATAACACGTATTTCGTATAAAATACTTCATAATTATGCGTTAGAAGAAAGTGACTACACACTCACTTGATCAGAAGATGATCGGACAGCACTACGGCTCGTAGAAGTAGTAATCCTCAGCAAATCTGGAAGATCTTCACAAAAATCGAACTTCTCGCGGGCAGAGCTTCGGCTCGGAAACCGCACTTCTCGGGATCTTTGGGATCTCGGAACCTGCTTCGGGGCTCGAGAATAATACCAGGGCTTCGGGGTACTTCTGGCACGCAAATCGATGCAAAACGGGAGAGAGAAGGGAGAAAAATAGCAAAAGAACCGGCTACCCTCGCATCCTATTTATAGGGGGCTAAGGCCTCGCAGTACGCGGGGCGTACGCCTTGGTTCGTAAGCGCATGCATCATTCGAAGAACTCGAGTGCGAGTGTCGACATACCTTGGGTACGCGGGGCGTACTTCAGATGAGTTCGGTGACTCCTCTTCGGATAATGCCGGATTTAATAATTAAATTTAATTATTAATTATTTAATAAACTTCAAAAATTCATATCTTCTTCATACGAACTCCATTTTCGACGTTCTTTATATCCACGCGAAGGTGAGACTACGCTCTATAACTTTCGTTTAGACTCCGTCTGCTAACTTTGACTTTATTTTTATTATTTATTTTTAATAGGCCGAGACAGAAAATTTCGTTATAAATTCATAACTTCTTCGTTTGACGTCCGTTCTCACCTAACTTTTTATCGCTTCGATACTAACAATGAGATCTTTGATTCTCGTTTAGATCACTAAGGCTAAATATCGCTCTAATGTAAATTTCACTTTTTTGGTGATTCAGCGTTGCCGGTTCTGTCGCGAAACTTCGACAGGTCATAACTTCTTCGTTATAACTCGGATTTCGGCATTGTTTATATCTTCGGAAACCTTGTTTCAACTACTACAACATTATCCAAAGATATCAAGTTTATTTTACACTTAAATTTTGACGCTTATTTTTATTCTTAATTAATCAAACCACATAATTAAGCAATTAAGCACAAAACACATAATACTCAAATAATACACTCTTATTATTCCAAAACGGGTTACAAAGGTTAACCTAGACTATTTCATTGCTAAAAATGGCAAGCCCGGAAACACAGGCGTTACAATTCTCTCCACCTTAGAATGATTCCGTCCCCGGAATCACACATCAACAAACAAATGCGGATAGCGACACATCATGTCACTCTCCGTCTCCTAGGTGAGATTCGGCCCATTCGTGTGTTTCCATCGGACAAGCACTAACTCGACCATCTTGCGTCACAACTTCTTAGTCTTTCGGTCAAAAATTGCCTCTGGTTCTTCAATCAACCTTTTGTTCTCATCGATTCTCAACTCCGAAAGTGGAATCATGTCGGGAACTTCCCCCGTGAACTTCCGTAAATAACACACATGAAAAGTGTTATGAATTCCATTCAGTTCTTCTGGTAGTTCGAGCTTGTAAGCTTGGTTCCCAATCCTCTGAAGAACTTTAAACGGTCCAATAAACCTTGGACTTAATTTTCCCATTTTTCCAAATCTTATAAGTCCCTTCCACGGCGAGACTTTAAGCAAAACCGAATCCCCAACTTCAAAAGCCATCGATCTTCGCTTTTTGTCAGCATAGCTCTTTTGACGATCCTGAGCCGCTAACATTCTTTCCCTAATTATTTTCAACTTTTCAGCAGTTTGATGAACAACTCCGGTCCCATAAACTGCTTTTCCCTAGCCTCAAGCCAACAAGGCGGCGTACGACACTTTTGTCCATACAAAGCTTGGTAAGGTGCCATCTTAATGCTCGAGTGAAAACTATTATTATAAGAAAATTCTACCAATGGTAAATGTTCATCCCAATTACCTAGGAATTTCAAGGTACATGCTCTCAGCATATCTTCAAGTGTTTGTATCATTCTTTCACTCTGACCATCAGTTTGCGGATGGTAAGTTGTACTTAAACATAACTTGGTACCCATTTCCTCTTGTAGACTTTTCCAAAACCTTGAGGTGAAACGGCTATCACGATCCGATACAATCGTTAACAGAACACCGTGAAGCCTCACAATTTCTTTCACGTAAGAATTTGCAAGCTTTTCCACAGACCATTTCTCCTTGGCTGCTATGAAATGCGCACTCTTAGTGAATCGATCAACGACCACCCAAATCATGTCGTGACCATTCTTTGTTCTGGGCAGTTTAGTGACAAAATCCATAGCAATGTCTTCCCACTTAACCATAGGCACAGGCAATGGTTCTAAACTCCCGTACGGTTTCTAATGTTGTGTCTTGACTCTCGCACAAGTCACACACTCCGCCACATACTTCGCGATGTCAAGCTTCATCGTCGGCCACCAGTAGTAGGGTTTCAGGTCCCTATACATTTTAGTGCTACCGGGATGAATCGAGTACATGGTCTTGTGAGCTTCTTCCATCAGAAGATCTCTGACTCCTCTTGTCTTAGGTATCCAAATCCGATCCTGGAACACCTTCAGTCCATGACTGTTTACACTAAACACCAACGTTTTGCCCAAACGTTCCTCCTTTCGGTCATTATTTTCAGAAGCTTCCTCTTGAGCTTTCTTTATACTTTCCACAATGGTCGAGACAACTTCAATTCTCAACGCTCTTGGCCTTTTCCTTTCAAGATTGACTTTCCGACTGAGAGCATCAGCAACTACATTATCTTTACCGGGATGGTAAAGTATCTCACAATCGTAGTCCTTGAGTAATTCCAGCCAGCGTCGTTGCCTCATATTCAATTCCTTCTGATTAAAGAGATATTGGAGACTCTTATGATCAGTAAAAAGTTTGCACTTCGTGCCATAGAGGTAATGCCTCCATATTTTCAGAGCGAAAACTACCGCTGCCAACTCCAAATCATGAGTCGGGTAATTCTTTTCATGCTCCTTCAGCTGTCAAGACGCATATGCTATCACCTTTTCTCTTTGGGTTAAAACACAACCCAATCCAACCCCAGACGCATCGCTGTAAACTGCAAAGTCTTCAACTCCATCGGGTAGAGAAAGTATCGGTGCCTCGCATAGCTTCTTCTTTAGCTTCTCGAATGATTCTTTATGCTTATCATTCCAAGCATAGGTAGCTCCTTTGTGGGTCAAAGCTATCAATGGAGTAGCAATCGAAGAAAAGCCTTGGATAAACCTTCGGTAATATCCGGCTAATCCTAAAAAGCTTCGGATCTCCATGGGACTTTTTGGTTGTTCCCACTTTATTACAGCTTCAATCTTTGTTGGATCAACCATTATCCCTTCTTGGTTGACCACACGACCCAAGAATTGGACTTCACGAATCCAAAAATCACATTTGGAGAACTTGGCATACAGCTTCTCCTTCTTCAAGACTTCTAACACTTCTCGCAAGTGTCTGCCATGCTCCTCCTGGATTTTCGAGTAAATTAGAATGTCATCTATGAACACTATCACAGATTTATCAAGGAACGGATTACAAACTATGTTCATTAAATCCATGAATGCTTCCGGAGCATTGGTTAGTCCAAATGACATAACCAAGAACTCGTAGTGTCCATATCTAGTTCTGAATGCGGTCTTCTCGATATCTTGCTCTCTTACTTTTAGCTGATGATATCCTGACCTTAGATCGATCTTCGAGAAATAGCTCGAACCTTGCAATTGATCAAACAGGTCATTAATCCTTGGCAACGGATATCTATTCTTTATTGTTGCCTTGTTCAGCTCTTTGTAATCAATGCACACTCTCATACTTCCATCTTTCTTGTTCACGAATAACACTGGAGCTCCCCAAGGTGATGAACTAGGTCTAATGAAACCTTTGTCCAATAACTCTTGAAGTTGCATCATCAATTCCTTCATCTCCGTCGGTGCTAATCGATAAGGTGCTTTTGCAATTGGCATTGTTCCTGGTAACAAGTCAATACGGAATTCCACTTGTCGATCAGGCGGTAATCTAGGAAGATCTTCGGGAAATACTTCTAGATAATCACACACCACAGGAATACTCTGCATCACCTTCTTTTCCTTCTTAGCATCAATCACGAATGCTAAATATGATGTACATCCCTTGGTCAAACACTTTATGGCTTTCATTAGGGAAATTATTCCAGAATTCACTCGGCGTTTGTCCCCATACACCACAAACGAATCTTTCCCAGGCGGGTTTACTTTAACTATCTTCTTGTTGCACAATATCTCGACATCATTGGCGCTAAGCCAATCCATTCCCAGAACGACGTCGAAACTGTTAAGTTCGATAGGCAATAATTCCTCGTGGAACTTATTCCCATTCAGATCAATTAAGATGTTTTTCATACGATAGCTAACATGTACAAACTTGCCACTAGCAACTTCGACTAATAAGGCATTATCTACTCTATTAACAGGCAAAGCTAGTTTTCTACCGAACTCATGCGAAATAAAGGAGTAGTTGGCTCCAGAATCAAACAAAATTTGGGCAGGCAATGTGTTTACGAGAAAGGTACCTGAAGCGACATCAGCTTCATCTTTCGCGACCTCAAGTGTCATCTGGAAGGCTCTCGCCTTCGGCTTTGGTGGAATGTTGGGCTTAGCTGCCTCCTTCTTCTTCGGAAAGTCTTTCAAAATATGCCCCTCTTCATTACAACCAAAACACATCCTTTTGTTGTTCGGACACTCATTGGCAAAATGCCCAATCTTTCCACACTTGTAGCAGGTTACATCCTCGCTACATTTCCCAAAGTGCTTTTTCTTACACTTATCACACCACTTCACTTCGCCTCCTTTTCCTCCACCAAACTTTTTCGAATCAGATTTCTAAAATTTGCTTTTCTTACCGGAACCAGATGTTCCCTCAAACTTTCTCTTCTCACCAACCTCAACCTTGTCGGTGGTTCTCCCCTTAATCATGTTCTTAACAGACTTGGCAGCCCAAATAGCTGCCTCTAGAGTATGTGCCTGACGTACTGGCACCTCGTACTCCCATGGGAGTCCCTTCGCATACCGGTCCACCTTTGTCAGCTTGTTTGGAACGATACGCAAGGCAAACTCCATCTTATCGGTGAAGTTATTGGTGTATTCATCAACTGACATGCTGCCTTTCGTCAATGTCAGAAACTTGTTCTCTAATTCCAACAAATTTTGAGCCGAGCAGAACTTGTGCTTGAACTGCACCAAGAATTCTGCCCATGGCAATTGCAGTGGCTCATTAGGGCTCAAAGTCTTCCCTAGAGTATTCCACCAATGAACGGATCCACCTCGGAACTGACGCACTGCGAACGTGGTCTGCAACTTGCCTCTGCAGCCACAAGTCATGAAGGCCAATTCCATTTCTGAGATCCAATCCATAACTCCAATTGGATCCTCCTTTCCATTGAAGGTCAATGGTTTGCAAGTTAGAAAGTCCTTGTACTTGCATCCCATTCCATCATTCCTTCCATCATGGTTATCTTGCCTAACTATCAGTGGGTTGGCTTGACCAACAGACCCACTGAAGTTTCCACCTTCCGAGTGCCCTTCACTTAATTCAGGCTCTTCCACACGAATTGACAGTTCTTCACGATTTTGTTGAAGCAACCGTCTAGTTTCATCCATCTGACGATCCAACATCGTCTGAATCATCATTTGCACACCAACCATGGTTATTGGCTCAGGTGCTGCTGCCACGATAGGTATTTGTTCAATCACTGGTGGTTGGTTCCTGTTTTCATCAGCATTTCCAACTCCACTTCTTGTTCTCACCATTTTTGATCTACACACCGAATAAGGTGAAATTAGATCCTCATTCACGATAGATATTCAAATCATCCTTATCACTCCGAAACGTTTACATGCTAGTTCTAATATCGTAGACGTACGCTTAGAATCCTACACACATAAAGTTTCTAGATCCGGTCGGCAACAGACCATAGATCCGAAAAAATAATATCATATGTGGCAACATATAACATTTAGCACATAAAGCATTTTAGGCAACTTTCCTAAAATAAACTAGTGCTCGTGTCTAAAATATAACAGACACACATCTCAAAACTCCACTTAGCATTCTAAGTTTAAGTCTAGAAATCCTACAAATTCCTAGTTCGCTTAAACTAATGCTCTAATACCAACTGTGACATCCCCAAAATCTCGGCCAGAAAAGACCGATTTTCATTTATGCTTTTAAAATAATTTCAGAGTAAATCCTTTTGATTTGAAAGAGTTGCGGAATTTGTTCCCAAAAACAAAACATGATAAAACAATGTTTACCAAAGCATTTCATAAAAGAAATGTATTTTCATGATATAATCAAAACTCGGGGTGTCATGTTCCGATACAGACCAATAAGCATAAACGATAACATTACAAGTCATTCAACAAATATATACACATACAGACTTGTAAACAAAACAACTTGATGGTTCATCCATCTTATGCCCTCGCGCCACTTCCTGAAATACAAATAAAACTGAGTGGGTCAGGCTTGGGAGCCTGGTGAGCATATAGGGTTTTCAACCCACAATAAATAATTAAATTAATTTTCATCAACCAACAATAACCCAATTACCCATTCCCGTTATTCTCACTTTATGTCCCTAAAATAACTAACACAAGGGACCTAGTCTAAGAATATTTCATCGGGGTGACAACACATGCTTCGGGGGTTCCTCAGCAATATAAGTCAAATAAGGCAACCATGAGGGGGATGGAATACAGCGAATGAACACCCAAGTTCATTAACACCTACAGGTTATGAGCCAGCTAGCGTTCCACCGGACTGTCTAGAAAAGTCCGTGGTCGTCATCTAAATTCCGCTAGATAACTGGATCAAAACAACATCAAGGCCTCTCATCTGTTTATTACACACCAACTATCTACCCATGTTCTACCCAACATATTAGTAGATAAAACATACATTTTTATACATAGTATCAAAACCTGTATAGCATGCTCAATCAATACATTTTCCACATAACAGATGAGGCACACCCACATAACATGTATTTCATAGATAAATAATCAGATCTATAAGATAGAAGAAAGTGAATATACATTCACACACATAACAACAAAATATACACATAACACGTATTTCGTATAAAATACTTCATAATTATGCGTTAGAAGAAAGTAACTACACACTCACTTGATCAGAAGATGATCGGACAGCACTACGGCTTGTAGAAGTAGTAATCCTCAGTAGATCTAGAAGATCTTCACAAAAATCGAACTTCTCGCGGGCAGAGCTTTGGCTCGGAAACCGCACTTCTCGGGATCTTCGGGATCTCGGGACTTGCTTCGGGGCTCGAGAATAATATCGGGGCTTCGGGGTACTTCTGGCATGCAAATCGATGCTAAATGGGAGAGAGAAGGGAGAAAAATAGCAAAAGAACCGGCTGCCCTTGCATCCTATTTATAGGGGGCTGAGGCCTCGCAGTATGCGGGGCGTATGAGGGTACGCGGGGCGTACGCCTTGGTTCGTAAGCGCATGTGTCATCCGAAGAACTCGAGTGCGAGTGTCGACATACCTTGGGTACGCCGGGCGTACACGAGTACGCGGGGCGTACTTCGGATGAGTCCGGTGACTCTTCTTCGGATAATGCCGGATTTAATAATAAAATTTAATTATTAATTATTTAATAAACTTCGAAAATTCATATCTTCTTCATACGAACTCCGTTTCGACGTTCTTTATATCCACGCAAAGGTGAGACTACGCTCTACAACTTTCATTTAGACTCCTTCGCCTAATTTTGACTTTATTTTTAATAGGTCGGGACAGAAAATTTCGTTATAAATTCATAACTTCTTCGTTTGACGTCCGTTCTCGCCTAACTTTTTATCGCTTCGATACTAACAACGAGATCTTCGATTCTCGATTAGATCACTAAGGCTAAATATCGTTGTCACGTCGTGATGATAATGAGGCCCGATTATATTGTCATGTAGTAGGTCACGACGTGAGCCGAGAACATAAATATAAATCTTATGCAAATCTGATACAATTCTAAAATCAGAAATTCAGATGCATAAACTGGTACAAATTCTGATTCAAAAATCTAATACATTATCTGATGCAAAATTTCAATGATCTGATTTCTGATTTAAAAACAAAATTTCTAATAAAAACTGATATGTAATCTGATTTATGATTTAGTTTTTGGGTGTGTTTTTCAGTAAAACCAAGTTCTTTTCTGATTTCTGAAGTTCTTTTACATAAAATTGAAGCTGTTTTTTTATACTAAATAAACTTTTTTTTTTCACAAAACAATGTTGTTTTTAATAAAACAAATCTATTTTGCATCAATAAGTTGTTTTTACCAAAATCAGCCAAGAAAACTCTAAAAAAAAATCCATTTTTTCAGACTACTGGTAAAACCAAACATACATGGAAAAAACCCAATTTTAATTTTTGTTTTCTTCATGAAAATCGTACAATATAAAAAATAAAGCAAGTAAAATTGTTTCTGATTTCTAGTCCATTTCGTACAAACGAATTTGTTTTAGAATTGTATGAATAAAATTGCGTAAATATACAAAATCAAACAAGAAAACATAAGATGATGAGGCATGCGCTAAACAAAGTTTCATTAAAACAAATTCTCCAACTATGACATTTTGTTTCCCAATATACAACAGTTTGAAGTGGTTCTACTAGACAACACGAACCTTCAATATGCCTCGATTATACATTTTATGTAGCAAGAAAATGAAGAAGATAAACCGGAGAATAAGAAAATTTTGTTTGCATTAAGGTGTTGCAATTAGTTACCCAAAACCTCTATTTATACACATAAATTAAAGGCCAAATTTGTAGAGATATTAGTCACAAGATTAATTCAAGTAATTAATATGTATTTTCAATTATATATATATATATATATATATATATATATATATATATATATATCCGGTAAGAAAAATTTTTTCGACTTATTTTTTTGGCGAAAAAACAAATGAATTAATAATAACATGATTCACCAAAAAATCCCGAAAAAAACATTCCAATGATTCATTTTTATGATTATTTTGTTGATATTTACTAAAATTATCATAAAAGTGAATTTTTTTTCTTGATTTACCTAAAAATGAATCATGAATATGTTTTTTTCGGAATTTTTTTTCTTGTGAATCATCTTACTTTTGAATCATCTAATGATTCATTTCATTTTTTGCTAAGAAAATATGCATATAAAAAAATTTCTTACCTTCCTACCAAAAATTTCCTTCTTATTTGTAGTAAGGTCCTTGAAATTTTCTTTTCTTTCTCTCAACCGTTAAACTCTTTTATTTAGTTCTTCTAACACCTTAACTTTATAAAATCATTTATCATTTATTTTATATCCTTTTTGGATGTATAATATATGAAAACCAAGGTATCACAGATGAAAACACAAACATATAACCATTCATTAATTTTAATAATGGTTTAGAATTCTGATTTCATGTTTAAAAATGAAGAAAAGCTATTTTTAAATCGGTTAAAAACAATTTTCTGACATTAATTATCGTCTCTAAATAGAACGGGGAAATATGTGTGATTGTGTATGTATGTTTTTTTTTCTTTTCAGTGAGGTATTTTAATTTCCGAAAAGAAAGTTGAGTTGGAAGTAAGAAGATGATGGAAAAGTATGTATGTCATTTTTTCTTCCTTTTTTGGTACGTATGTTTTTTTTTTTTTTTCTTCTTTCCAGAGAGGTTTTATCTTTATTTTTTAATTGAAATTAATATTAAAATACATATTAAGAATTGAAAAAGAAAGTAAAATGGTATATTAGTTTTCTTTTTGTTTTTTCAATTTTTTTTTTTTGAAAACGGCCAATAGATTAATATTAAAAAAAAGAAATAATAGAGAAAATAACAATACAAGCCACATAAAGCTAGTGACAAAACACATAAGCACCAACAACACGAAAATAAAACATGTAACATATCATATTTAGATTAATTGTGTAAGTGGAAAAGTTTTTGAACCATAATTACGGTTTTATTGAAACTATAATAACCAATTTTGCGGTTTAGTTTTTCTTTATTTTTTTTTATTTATTTATTTTTTTATCACTTTCATGACATATAAATGAAAGATTTTAAACTTGAAAAACCACATAGAAATGTATCACTAAACTTGTAATTGGTCATCGTTAGTAAGATCTAACTATCGAATTAGTTTGAATCAGGTTTATAAATTATTAAACATTGAATTGTTTTTTCGGTGCCATTTATATTATGACGTGTTTTCAAGAGAAGTGCATAAATTTCCAAGAAATCGATGGAGGCATTAATATACAAAAGAGTTAGGTTGTTAGTTCACCAAATTAACTAACTATTATTCCTTCATTTTTTGTCGTGACTTGTCAATACTACTTTTTATGTAAGCATATCGTTTGTTTCTTTTGCTCCAGAGGATTTTGCTTGTATTTAATGGAAATTATAATCCTTGACTCAAAAGACTTCAGAGATACTAAGTAATAAACGTAAATTGTTGTTAATAAAACGTATATTATATTAAAAAACATCTTAAAAAATATAAAATGTTTAAAAACATGGATACCAAGGTGGGTTGTACCGTTGTGCTGTCGATTAGGAGTGTAGTTGGTAACCTATATGCCACCCTCTTAATCCAAAAATCGACTTTGACTTTTCTTCTCCACCTTTTCCCTATAAATATATCCAAAGTAACTCACCCTTCTCAATCAAACCACTAACAATTTCAAACATAATTTGTTTCAAACAATCTCTCAAATGGCACAAAATCAAACACTTGTCATATTGAAGTCAATGATCTTAGCAATCTCAATGGTTGTGTTATGTGGTCGTGGAATGGCTCAATCAACTTCAGGGTGCACAAACGTGATCATCAGCATGTCCCCATGCCTTAACTACATTACTGGCAACTCATCAACCCCGTCTGCAGGGTGTTGCACCCAACTGGCTAGTGTGGTCAAGTCGCAGCCACAATGCTTGTGTGAAGTTCTAAACGGTGGGGGCTCGTCCTTGGGTCTTAACATTAATCAAACACAAGCTCTTGAGTTGCCTAAAGCATGCGATGTCCAAACACCTCCAACTAGCCAATGCAATGGTAATATCCTTTTTCTAACTTAAACATTCAATATTTAGTTTGATGGTATATGACTATATGTTTTAATAATCATTGGCCTTGGCTTTCTTCTTTTTGCTTCATGAAAATTTTTAAATTTCTATAAAAAAAGTGTAAAACTAATATGGAGAAAATATTTTGAAATCATCTAAATTAGTTATTTTACTTTTCATCATTTTGGCTCTTCGAAAAATTGCACCAAGGAAGTATATGTTCTCTTACTAATTCTTGAACATTGTTTTGAAACCAAACAGCTGCATCGCCAGGAAGCTCTCCATCAACACCTAACAACCCTTCGGGTTCAGGTCGTGGAACGAATACAGTCCCGTCAACGGATGACGGTTCATCAGATGCAACTACTATGCAGTCAACATTAATTCCAATTTTATTTTCGTTACTTGTTGCAACATACGCTATCGTGCTCTAAGCAGTGCCAGATGGCAGCTTGCTATTGGCATTGATGTTTTCTATTTCATCATATATTTTGCATAATATTGAGTTGAACCATATGGTATGTTGTATTATTTGAGTTGGGGATTTTATATGTTTTGTGATGTAATGTATTCATTCTTTTTATGATTAGAATTTTGTATGTTTCTAATAAATACAAGATTATTTATTTATTTGGTGTTGGTTCTCTTGGAAATCAAGAATCGAATGATCCTCAATCATTTAATACCTTATGAATCAAATTAACCGGCAAAACTTAATCACCAATCAAGCCAAAGGGATCATTTACAGATTGGATCCTCTTCTATTTAAATCTTTCTTTATTTCAAATTGATATTAATTATTTGGTTAAATAAATTACTATAGTATAACATAGCACGTTCATTCTAACGTTTTGTGTTTGGGGCTTAACATACGTAGCAAACAAATAAATCCGAGTCGTCGGTTGGAATATTATACATGTTCTATAAAGTAATAAAACATAATAGGACCCAACCGTTGACGATTAATATGTCCCGTCGTTTAATATTTATATTTTGAGTACTATAGGATCCGGTTCAAGCTAGCCTGGATAACTGAATGGACCCCTCTTTTATGTAAATGGTTTACATAATTCTATTTTTTCAATAACATTCTTCTTAATAAATAAAGATTTTTTTACCGTATGTTACATTTTTGTTTGTTTTACCACATGTAATTTTATGGTTATTTTAAATTAATTTTTATTTTATATATCATTTTATGGTTTTCTTCTTTTATTAAAATTCAGATAGTATTTAAATATAATAATAAATAGATATCAGTTTTATTAACGAACTTTTTTTTAATTTTAAAATTACTAAATTAAAGATTCATTATTTTTTTTTTTTTTAAATAGAAAAAACATTTTAATTTTTATAATTCAATATTTTCTTACTTTTTTTATAAATTCAAACTTCTCAAATGTTTCGAATTTTGTATTTTGTTTTTTATTTAGATAAACCTATTTAATATATGGGTTTCACATTTAGTACAGTATATATGAAAAAAGACATGACATATATATATAGCTTTAAAATACACTTTGTAACTAGATATTTTAATCTGATTCTAGACTTATAATATGTACACTTAAAATATTTTTACATACAATTTTCCTCATTAGTAATTTATAATGCATACAACAAAATGGGCAATTACACGTTAATTTATTCACTATTTATCTTAAAATATATTTTTAAAATCAATATTTAAAACACAAATTATAAGTTTATGTTTAAATTACATATTTGATTTTCTAAGAAAAAACATTATAAATGGTCCTTGTGGTTTCCCAAAATCTGAAGTTTAGTCATCGTGGTTTAAAAACATCATAGATGATCCTTGTGTTTTCAACTTTTGACGGTTGGTCTTTATTGTTAACTTCGTTAATTTTTTTCTGTTAACTAAAGAGTATTTTGGTCATTTCACTACCACAGGGACCATTTATGATGATTTCTCTTATTTTATAAAAAAAGGAAATAATATGCAAATGCTCTCTCTTTCATTTTTCGATCACTCGACAGTTATTCAAGGGAGTTGGTGGGTTTCTTGGTGTAGGTTACTAAGTGAGAAAGAGAATCAAGTGAGAAAGGGGAGAAATTTAGAACCAGAAAATAGAGTAGGGTTTGTGATTTGATTCAGCCATCGCCAGTGCCTTGATCAGATCGATTCAGACGTATGTTTCCCAGATGTGGTGACATCATTTATTTAGGAATGATTTCAGCTCCCAAACTCGATATCTCTTATTGGCTTTGCCTGGAAAATCAAACCCAAAAAATGATCAGGGAGTTGGATGATTTCATTATCTTTTTCGGTGGTTTCTTTCGCCTCCTGACTCATCGGATTTGGGTATGAACACCACCACAATCCCTAAAATACTAAACATGTTCTGAATTTTGGGTTCTTGAATTGATGTATAGGAAAGGAAGGAAGAAGCTTCGTGATTATTTCTAACATAGTTGTCGATGGTTAAGTGCTACAATAAGAATGTGCGTTTGAGTAAACTGGTACAAAAAATAGGGAAAACAGTTGTTGTCTTCGTCAGGTTGATGAAGAAACAAACGAATAGAAGGAAAAATCGGAAATCTCCGATGAGTAATATATTTGTAGCTTAAATTTTAAAAGCGTGTGCTTTACAATAGTTATTTTAATATAAATTTATTTTAAATGTTAAAGAAAGAGTTGAAAAAAGATAGATTGTCTTGACTAAAGCAAAGAATCGAAGCGTCACATATAACAGCTGGCATGTTATGCTGACGATGTGACGACCGACAGTAAAGGTAACAACTTAGGGTGTGAATTAATCATTATGGTATAAGTTAGGGCTGTTTATGTAAATTTATCAACACCTTAAGGCTTACATATGTTTCAAAAAATAGCCTCAAGTTTAGAATTCCTATAATTTTAGCACTCCCTACTTCTTTACCGTTTTCATTTATCTATTATTCATAAAAACAAATTTATGTAATATTTTATCATAGACGCATAAGAGTAATTACATTGTTAGGCTAGACTTTATGATGTATTTTATCATAAATTCTATATTATCTTGCATCATTTTATATATTTAATCATAACATATTCATCTAGTTTATGATATTGTGATATTGCACAAGTTTGTGGTGTGGTTTAGTTTGAGTAACATGCTTGGATATTCAGGTTACAGCAGAATGTGAGAAAACGGGTTCGAAAGCTATGATGAAAAATAGTTAACATGGAATAATGAAGAAAAGTTCAAAAGATTGTCTAGATCAAGAAAGAAAAAATGACATTAAAAAAGAAAATAAATAAAAGAATAAAGACTAAAATGCATGTCAACATTCGATGAGTAACTGTTGACCGAGGATGTTAATTTGATAATAGAATATAATGTTTTTATTATCTATTTTAATAATTAAATGTTTTTTTTTGCTACATGTCAAACTCTCATTCAATTTGTCAAATGTCATTTTGTGGTTATTTTGAATTAAGTTCTTTTCCATATGTCATTTTATGAGTTTTTCTATTTTAATAATGTACCATCCCGAAAATTTCAACAAATTACAACTTTTCAAAACGGTACTTTTACTAATAAAATGTTTACAAAAATAGTGTTCTCAAATATTATTTGAAAATCAAAGTTTCCCAAGATCCAATCTGTTGTAAAACCAAGGATGTGTACGGTCACACATTCGTCTTGCTAAAATCATCCGAAGCCCCTGAAACAAAATCCAAAACTTTAAGCTTGAAGCTTAGTGAGTTCCCCTAAAATATCAATGCCATACAATCATAATCATATCATAGCAAACAAACAACATGCATATAGAGTCTACAGTAAGACTGAATTGCCCCTATCAGGCCTGCAGTCTAATTGGCCCACTCTCAGAACCTTCAGCATGTCTGGTCTGCCCACCCGGGCCTTCAGCCTGTCTGGACCGTTCTCCAGGCCTTTAGCCTGACTGATATGCCCCTAGGGTCTGCAGTATATCTGGTTCGCCCTAGGTATGTTGGCCTTCAGCACAAAACAGGACCGCCTCAACCCAACCAAACACAATATGTCGACATATAAACAATCATGATCACGTAGGCATATAATACAAGCACCAACAATCATACAACTCACTACTGCCTACTAATCCTCTCATCACATATAGTCTTGCTACCAACTAACCCCCATAGAATGCGTAACTATAAATAACCAGAGGTCAGATAGCCACCCGAACAGATAGTCTTAATATAGAGCCACAACCAAACAAGGAACATGCAAGAGAGCCTAGACCAAGAGTTCTCAAGCTATCCTACGTGACCACCGACAGTCCCTAAGGGCACTCCATAGATGATAACCAGCAAGTACAAATAACATATAGTTCTATAGGTTATCACCACAATGCAACAAACTCCATACTAGGAGACAGATCTAATTGATCACTACATCATATCAACATACTCAATGCCAGAGAAAAGATCTAGCAGATCACTACAGCATAACAGCATACTCAATACCAAAACACAGATCTAATAGATCACTACAACAAAACAATATACTAAATATCAACAATCCAAGGAATGTATAACCGTATATACTCAGAGGTGAGATAGTCACCCGGACAGTTGATACTACTCTAAAACCACAACCAAACAAGGAATAGGTAAGAGAGCTTAGATCAAGAGTCCTGAGTCTATCCTACATGCCTCTGTTGGGTTTTGAGCAATCTAACACTTCCTAAGTGTGCATGCAACCCTAATAAACCTTGGATCTATGTTTTTCTAAATACATGCAAAATAATAATTTTCCAAGGTTCATAACTTATCTAACATGGCATGGGGTACTTTTAAACATAAAAGAGTTAGATGAGATTACATACCTTTTGATGAGTTTGATTCCTTGGAGTTTGAGAGCCAAGCACCAATAGTGTGAATGCCTCAAATGGAAATCACAAATCACCACAAACACTTGGAAAACTTTGAGAGAGTGTATACACACTTGTAATTTTCGGCCACACACAAGCACACACACTAGTACACTAGTGGCTATTTCATGCAACATAAGCATGCTTATATAGTGTGCATGGTTAGGGTGAAACCCTAATAACCCATGACCTTTCCTTTTCCAAGGATCCATGGGTTAAAAGCTCCATGGATCATCCATGGACTTCCATACAAGCCTAGCCCATTAACAAATGAGTGTTAGCCCACACCATATAAAACCAGTAGCCCACAATCTAATTAGTCTTCCTTTTAATCTCTAAATTAATTCATAATTAATTTAAGACTAAGACTAATTAAATAACTTCATATTAATATATTATAACTTACAATATATTAATAAACATATGTGTATAACTCCCATAAAATTATCCATAAATAGTTCGGGTGAAGTGCAACCCAAATAGACCATGCGGGGTCGGGTCAAGTGTATACCAAATAAGTTATGGACTTAGACACCTTATCCAACAGTCTCCCACTTGGATAAGTCTAATAACTGTATTTGCGTATATTACTTCAGGAACCAACCAGCAATCGTAGCTCTCGAAAACTCTGTTGAACTATGAAGCGCCATTTTAGATAAGTGATCATATAGTCCTCTGTTCTCATGATATCAGCCGGATAAATACATGGAACAACGTCGTACTTATTGTCCAGCAGTTTGTTTCCCGATTTCCGATTTGTTTGACAAAGAACTTAACTGAACACATCAATTTAGTTCTGACCGTGCCCGGTACATAGGTCAACACAAAATCATCGAGGGGCCCAGATATCGCTTCTATTTCTAGAAGGAACAGATAAACTTCGACTCATATGCTTGTTCTACTACTTGTTGAATTGTACACAAAGGAACGTTTTATAACATCAAGTTACTAATGCGTTTACGTGCAATCAATGCACAACCAACCCATAGGTAACAACTCATATCTCTAGGTTTGAAGATTTATATGATATTACCGTCTCACGATCACTTGAGATAAATTCCATGAAGTGATACAAGTGAGCGTGGGTTTATTCCAATACTCATAACTTATGAGCACTCATGAATGTCATAGCAACCATTGCTATGTCTAAACCCATTTAGCCATCTACAACCTCGATTCATGACAGTCTTAATTCATACCTACTTCCAACATATGAACAACTGTGGAGTGTTTAAATAACTTAGTCATTCGAAAGAATAACCTAGCTATTATGGAAGTCAAAACATGCAAAGTAAACACAATAATAATCGAATCCAATATGGTCTCAGAACCCTTTTGAATATAAATAAAACCACTTTTTATTTATCACCATATTGATTACACATTATTCATTGTATAATGTTTCAAATAATCAACTTAATACTTGAATAAAACAACAATTTGTTTTCTAAACAATAGTTATGCCATACTCCTAGTATGCATACTATGTTTGTCTATGATCTTGACTTTGAGAAATAGATCAATTGAGCATGATTCCAATGATACTCATTTCACAACCCCGAATCCTTATTGTAAATGTATGAATTCCTAATTCCTACCATTTACCAAAAACTTGTTAGATTTTAAACTTATATGCATTGATCCTCTCATAATGATTATGCACAAGGTCACCAAAACCTTGTCATCAGTCATTACAGAGTATTCCAAAGAAGATCAACTCTATGAAGTCTCATATTCAAAGTACATTGCTTTGAACATCCTTCTTGCATTAAAGTTTATGGAAACGAAGTCTCATATTCAAAGTACATTGCTTTAAACATCCTTCTTGCATTAAAGTTTTCTAATCTTAGACAGATTGAATCACTTCCACCTATGGAGACATTTCCATAGTCCCATTTTGACTATCACTTCTGAACAGGAGTTGCCTCTTTTCAGAAAATGTCAATATGGTCCTGCCAAAATTAACACTATACTTCCAAATGTCCCTGAGCAACCAATATTTGGCAAACCTCAGATTGTCCTCAACAATTGCTTAATCACTTTAGTCATATCCAGTTCTAGACTTTTCCCTTCTAAATGCCCTGAGCATTTGGAAAATTTAGAAAGGATGAATATTATATCACATGAAATCGATCCTATATCTGAAGCATATGGGACACGATTCATGATGTCTCACATAAAGACATGATACCAGACCAGTCTCTTGCTACAATATTTTTGTTTGCCATGTTTTCAAAATTTAACTATGAAGAGGGATGCCGTAGTCATAATTGAATTTTGAGAACGCAATATATATAGAATTTCCTTAAGTCGAACCATTCAGACATAAAATTCATACATATATCCTTGACTAAAGATGATTAAAATCTCAATATAAGATTCTAGAACTGAAATGAAGTATAATTTCCTCTCCCTTAATTATAGCAAAACGACTTTTTCAACCCCTGCAACTTCACGAGTTGAAACTTTTGTTTTTCTATAATTAACATTGCTAGCTTGCAATAATAGTAATCACAATTATCATGCTCCCACAAACATGATGATTATTAGCATAACACTTATGCTCCCACTAGCTTTGACATGTATTCAGAAATTAGTTGGACTTCTAAAATTTAGATTCATACACCTTTCCGTAGATGGCTCACTTGTGTGTCTAAAAAATTTCCAGAACTATGAAAAGGGATGCCGTAATCATAGTCTCAATTGATTTGCCATTTCTCACAAGTCCATGTTAGTGTGCCGGTTAACCACACACGCTCCACTAACGACTTTTGAAAATGCAAATATCACAATTGCTAACTACTTAAAATCTACTTAGTGAAAGCGTTTCCTCACCATCATTCTCATGAATCAGAGAGAAACCTTATGAAACTTAGATTTTATGGTGTATGAGTTCCTATCCATGAGAATTTGTCAAAACCATAATCACAAGACAAGGTTAGTGACAAATTCAAACTCATATGGATTGAACTTGTTCAATCTTAATTTCTTGCCACTTGGTAACACAAAAGCCCACCATTGCTTCCAAGTTAAACTCTGATAACTCACATGTATATTCAACTTATTTGAAGTAGGCACAGAAATAAGAATTATGTCAACACGATAGGTTGCAAACCTAAGACGTGTGCCAGTGATAAAACTCAGGTTTTACTCTTGATTAAATCTTGACAACCTTTCAGGATCTTTAAGACTCCTACTGTCCTCTTGACATATAAGTTTCCCTAGTCAAGGACCATTCTTTGACAAAACAAATATTCAAGGGATAGTGCGGATTCTTATCAAGACTAACACTTCACACAATTGGTCTTAGTTGGTCTTTGTCTCATCCAAGACATCACAACTTACCAATTTCAAATGTATAAGAGTAGAAAAAATTTTACATTTGATAAGTGTTTTAAACCTTACTTTATGTCACTCAATGTTACAATCTTGGAGTATGACTCTAAGAGTTGTTTTGGAACGAAGTATGATTCATCTTCTTGATTTTAACCATTCCAATAATTCATGACCCCTCTTCTTAGTCATAACAATGCACTAAGATGTCCTTAGAGTATGAATTTGTGATATGGTATCTTAATCATCAAGATGATCATAAAACATGATACTAAAGTACTCTGCCATCTTTTCAGATTTGAGAAACTTTCATCTTTTTGCCTAATTTGATTCTTTCCCATTCGTTCTGTCACTCATTGAAAACCTTTTCAATGCTTCAGAATTATACTTAAACTTGTAAGTATAACCATATTTACTAAGCTTTAGCAAATCATGACGAATAATCTTATCAATCATCGTGGTGGACTTGACCAGTGCACAAGCATGTGTACTCGATCCCTTTAGTCCTATCCTTGTTGACATAAGGAATTAGTCTTGATTTTCCAAAGATGAAAATTCTCATCCATCAAACAATATAGCTTGTATGATTCCAAGTTTCGGTCCAATTGAAACTTGGATGATGAAAACCTTTCCTCATTTGGTAAATTCAGACACTACCACAAATGAGAAAATCAAATTCATATTTCTGTTATTGCTAGAAACATACAAACATCATATTTCCATAAAAGCCATTGTAAGGGATATAATATAAAATAAACTAAACAAAACTTTTATTTCTATATAAAATGCGGAAAAATATTCCTTACAATGCATCTTTAAATGAAAACTATGCTATTACATATTTCTTAGCAATCTATCATAACTTTTAAGTAGTAGCTCAAAAATCCGATCCTCGAACCATGCGATAGAAATCCATCTTCTTGATCAGATTCAGCACACTCCTCTTTTAACCTTCCTTTTGCTTGATCCTGCTAAACATCAAGATGCAATCTAGTCACATCATGTAATAGGAATCAACAATTAGGAACTTTAATAAAGTTAGATAGTGGACTTACCTGAAGCAGAGTCAACCATTTTGTCTCTTCTTCTTTTCAAATCTTTCAGGTATTCAGCGCAGCTTCGCTTCCAATGTCCCTTCTCATGACAATAAAAACATACAGACTCTTTGGGAACGGTACACGAGACAATCACAGACTTAGCCTTTCCCTTTACCTTCCGGTCAACCGGGTTGACCAAGGTCGATCCCTTTCCATTGGGAAAAGAAAGCTTTTCTGGACTATCAATGTTACCATTATCCAAGTCCATGGAAGTTTGAGAATTTGATCTTTCGCCAATATTTACTTTCCAAGAGCGCCAAAACATTTCTGATTCAACAGCAATGAGCAAATAAGAAAGATCAATAAGAGTCATGTCGTGATCTGTCACATAGTAGTTCTTAATGAACTCACTATATGACTCCGGAAGTGTCTGAAGAACCCAGTCAGCAGCCAACTTCCTTGAGATATCGACACCTAACATTCTCAACCTGTCAATGTGTGACTTCATTTCTAAGACATGAGTACACACAAGGTTTCCATCTTTATGTTTCATTGCCAGTAGGGTTTGAGTGATCTTGAACTTTTCAAGTCTTCAAGCTTGTGGGTCAGGGAGAATAAATGGAGGAGGTGGAGGAAGTGAAGCATGATATTGAGGGACATCATCTTCAAGAGGAAAGCTTGTTCCAAGCGATTTGGGAAGACCGTAGTTATCTGAACCAGACATCTATAATGGGAGATAATCAAGTTAGTTGATTCAAAATCCTTAATATAACACCCAATATGAAATATTAAGGCTAGGACCCAACACAATATTTTATAACTTGGAAGAGGGATGCCGTAATCCAAGCTATAGAATATTTGAAGGTAGGTGAATGACGATTCACCGATTTCCACCATGAAAAACAAAATAATTAATTAGGTTTTAATTGGATTTGAAACTCCTAGATCTTTTGAGATTTATTGAACTTTTCAATGGCATGTTTCAATCTCGAGTGTGCCCTCTCAAATTTTGTGACTGGGATGCTGAGGATCACAAAACAAGGTGTGAGTAACCATGCTAATTCACTTGGTACCCTTAATATTATCACCTAATCAATGTGCCGGTTAACCACACACGCTCCATTGATCTATGACAAACATTAAGTCACCCTTCGTGATCCTTACTAGTCCAAGTTAGTGTGCCGGTTAACCACACATGCTCCACCAACGACTTGGTAAGGTACAAAGTGTGAATTCCATCGGCTAGCACCATGTTCACATTTTTCCTAAAGTAACTAATATTGGGAATTAAAAATATTTAGTTACTTTATAATAATCATTATACTTTTAATGAGAATTTAAAGTCATAGTCCTACCCGTTCGGCTAATGACCCTCCACCGATCAAGGAAGCGGTGGGTGAGAGTGGACACCCATTAAGCTGTCATTTTATAGGCAACAACCTTATACCCCCCTTATAGACCGACTTCGTGAATGAGGCCTACTAACGGTAGAACGACTTATTCTTATACATATATATAATAATTAACCATTAATGTTATAAATAGTATAAGGGTTGAATTTTAACTATTAAAACTCTAAGGGTTGGAATTAAAGTTTATTAAAGTGTGTGAAACTTTACAAATTCCAAAATTTGAGGGCAAGTTTTGTAACTATCTAAAACTTTTCATTTCATAACTTATGAATTAAAGGTTCATAAAATGAAGACTCTTCATTTTCATGTAACTTATGTGTTTTAAATGTGTGTTTAAAACAAGTGGCCTTTGGATATCCATAACTTGAGGACAAATTATGGACTCCATTAAAACACATAAATGATCAAGAATTAATCCTAAACAATTTAGCAAATAATTCCTATCATCTTCTAAATTCATAAGAACATGAACATGATTATCAAAGTTTCAAGAATTATATGAACACATACAAAGCATGAAATTTTGATATATGTTATTGTAAATGGATTAGAACAACCATTACACCAACTAAAACAAGTTTTAAAACACCAAAACAGTTTAGGGTAATGCTTCTACTCCATTTCCAACAGCAAAAGTCGAAATTCTGCATTCTGTTCATTCTACTCGCCGAGTGCACGAACCTACTCGGCGAGTAGGATGAATTTTGCCTTGAACTCGGCGACTCCCCCCATGGACTCGGCGAGTCCATCAGCCAGACAGCAACAGTTTCAACTTTTTTCACTATTTTGCATCAAGTATCAAACAAGCAAGCCTAGGCTCTAATACCATTGTTGGGTTTTGAGCAATCTAACACTTCCTAAGTGTGCATGCAACCCTAAGAAACCTTGGATCTATGTTTGTCTAAATACATGCAAAATAATAATTTTCCAAGGTTCATAACTTATCTAACATGGCATGGGGTACTTTTAAACATAAAAGAGTTAGATGAGATTACATACCTTTTGATGAGTTTGATTCCTTGGAGTTTGGAGCCAAGCACCAATAGTGTGAATGCCTCAAATAGAAATCACAAATCACCACAAACACTTGGAAAACTTTGAGAGAGTGTATACACACTTGTAATTTTCGGCCACACACAAGCACACACACTAGTACACTAGTGGCTATTTCATGCAACATCAGCATGCTTATATAGTGTGCATGGTTAGGGTGAAACCCTAATAACCCATGACCTTTCCTTTTCCAAGGATCCATGGGTTAAAAGCTCCATGGATCATCCATGGACTTCCATACAAGCCTAGCCCATTAACAAATGAGTGTTAGCCCACACCATATAAAACCAATAGCCCACAATCTAATTAGTCTTCCTTTTAATCTCTAAATTAATTCATAATTAATTTAAGACTAAGACTAATTAAATAACTTCATATTAATATATTATAACTTACAATATATTAATAAACATATGTGTATAACTCCCATAAAATTATCCATAAATAGTTCGGGTGAAGTGCAACCCAAATGGACCATGTCGGGTCGGGTCAAGTATATACCAAATAAGTTATGGACTTAGACACCTTATCCAACATATATATAGTCCCTAAGGCATCCATTACTAGCAGATAATCAATACTAGTGGGCTGGAATTGGTGCCTTAAACCCACGGGTACAGTGAGGCGAAACTCACCTCGATGTGTGTGTAGAAACCACTATAGCAATGAAAGACTCTACCAGCTTCAACTTAATTCCAATCACCTACATGAAGATATTTGAGTCAGTACTCGATCATAGTGTTGGATTAGTGTCTAAGTCCATACCTATACTTGGTATGTACTTGACCCGATTAGCATGGTCTATTTGCGTTGCATGGCATAATGCATTTGGATAGACTAAAATGAGAGAAATAACACTTAAGGTTTATTAATATATTATAAGTTCTAATATATTAATAAGATTATTTGATTAGTATTGATCAAGAATTAATTTGGAATTAATTAAATGATCAAAAGGAGACTAATTAAATATATGGGTTGATTGTGTAAATCATCCATACTTGTATAGTGGGCTAATGCTCCATGGATTATCAAGTTGGGCTAAAACCCATAGGATGCTTCATGGTGTTTTTGTACCCATGGATCATGGAAATCAAAAGCCAAGACAATTAGGGTTTACATAGTGTAACCCTAATTGTGACACACTATATAAGCATTTTATTCTTCCCAAAAATTTGCCACTATGTATGAATGGTGAGGGCTAGCCGATTTCATGATGTGTCTCATTTCTCTCAAGTTATTCTAAATGTATTTGGTGTTGTGTGAACCATTTGAGGTGTCACACCTGAGGCACTAGGCTCTTAAGCTCCATGGAATCGAGCTACATCAAAAGGTATGTCTTTTAACTTATATTATTCCATATGAATCAATGTTTTGTATGCTAGTTAGGGTAATACCTTGGAAAAGTTCAATTTTGCAAGTATAATAGAGAAAACATAGATCCAAGCTATTTAGGGTTGCATGTACACCTTAGGAGTGTTAGAATGCTCAAAACCCAACAGTAGTATTAGAGCCTAGGTTTGTTTTCTTGTTATACTTGCTTAAATTGCTGAAAAACAGAAGTTTGTTGCTGTCTGAACAGCAGACTCGCCAAGTCCATGAAGGGACTCGACAAGTCCAAGAGTAAAATCATCCAACTCGTCGAGTTGGACCCCCAGACAACATATCTTTGACTGTTTTGGCTGGAATTGGACTAGGAACATTACCCCAAGCTGTTTTTGAACTTATAAACCTGTTTTTGATGTGGTAATGTTCATGTTAATCCAATTTCAAAGATAATTACCAATAGATTCATGTTTTGTATTAGTTTAATGGTTAGGCTGATTTCATGAAAAAGTTTGATTTGAATTATCTTGTTCTTATGAGGTGCTTAGATTAATAGAAAAGTTATGTGATAATGTGTTTTCAATCCAAATTAATCTAAGAGTTGATTCTAAAATGTGTTTTGTAACTTGTCCTCATGTTATATGAAAATTCACATTTAAGATTCATAAAACTCATAAATATTTGCATAAGTTATGAATAAGGAAGAGTCACATTCTTTTAATGGTTTAAAGTCTTCCATAACTTGTCCTTAAGTTATGGAACTTGAAGAGTTTTTTAATTAAAACTACTTTAAACTCATAAGTTATGGAATTGAATAGTTTTTTGAATAGTTCAAAACTTGCCCTCAAGTTTTGGAATTTGTAAAGTTTCCCTTTTGAATACTTTAATTCCAAGTTAAGCCCTTAGAATTTTAAAAGTTAAAATTCAACTCTTATACTTTATAGTATTATAAGTTAATTATATATATATATATATATATATATATATATATATGTATATGTATATGTATAAGAGCAAGCCAGTCTTACCGTTAGTAGGCCTCATTGACGAAGCCGATCTATAAGGGGGGTATAAGGTTACTGCCTATAAAATGGTTGTTTAATGGGTGTCCACTCTCACCCCCGCTTGCTTGACTGGTGGAGGGTCGTTAGCCGAACGAGTATGACAAGGACTAGAATTCTCCCTTCATTAAAAGTATTAATGATAAATACTAAGTAACTAAACTTTTATAAATTCCTAATCTTAGTTACTTAGGAAAATGTGTATTTGGTGCTAACCCATGAAATTACACTTTGCACTTTACTTAAGTCGGTTAGTGGAGCGCGTGTGGGTAACCGGCACACTAGCTTGATTTAACAATGTAGGCAAAGGGTAACTTACTGTTTATCATAATATCGGTGGAGTACGTATGGTTAACCGGCACATCGATTGAGGGGTAAATATTAAGGGTACCAAGTATATTTGCATGGTTATTCACACCTTGTTTTGTGATACTCGGCATCTTAGTCACAAAACTTGAGAGGGCACAATCGAGATTAAAACATGCCATTGAAATGTTCAATGAATCTCAAAAGTTCTAGGAATTTCAAATCCAATTAAAACATAATAAATTATTTTGTTTTTCATGTTGGAAATTGGTGAATCATCATTCGCCTACCTTCAAATATTCTAGAGCTTGGATTATGGCATCCCTCTTCCAAGTTA
Organism: Lactuca serriola; assembly: GCF_051521515.1. Classification (NCBI taxonomy): domain Eukaryota; kingdom Viridiplantae; phylum Streptophyta; class Magnoliopsida; order Asterales; family Asteraceae; genus Lactuca; species Lactuca serriola. The sequence continues at coordinate 115,337,135 of NC_136409.1, read as the reverse complement.
TAAAATATTGTGTTGGGTCCTAGCCTTAATATTTAATATTGGGTGTTATATTAAGGACTTTAAATCAACTAACTTGAATATCTCCCATATTATGATCATCCCAAATTCCTTGAAACAAGCTTTCCTAATGAAGATGATGTTCCATGCTTGGATCATGGAAATCATACTTATCTTCCTCCTCCAATTATTCTCCCTAACCCACAAGTTCTTGAATAGTTCAAGGTCACTCAAGCCCTATTGGCAAGCAAGGTCTATCTGACATCCCCTAATTTCTCGGCCAGAAAAGACCGATTTAATTTATGCTTTTTTAAAATAAAATAAGAGATACCTTTTTAAAAGATGTTGCGGAATTTGTTCCCAGAACAAAACATGATAAAAGTTTATCAAAACCTTCTTTAAGAAATGTATAGTTTCATTTCATATCAAAACCTCGGGATGTCATGTTCTGATACAGATCAAAAGCATAAACAAGACATTATAAGCCTTTCAACAGTTATTTACAACTACTGGCCTATAATCCAAAAATCCCTCATTGTCCTCCGACTATGCTCGAGGTCCACTACCTGTAACATAAAAAGCTGAGTGGGTTAGGCTTGGGAGCCTGGTGAGCATATAGGGTTTTCAACCCACAATAATAATAAACTTACTAAGTTCATCAATCAACAATAACCCTGATTACCCGTTCCCGTTATCCTCAATTTATGTCCCTAAACACTTATCACAAGGGACCTAGCCTAAAGAATATCATCGGGATGGACACTACTGCTAAAGGGTTTCCTCAGCCATACGTGTCCAAAAGGCAACCATGAGGGGGATGGAGTACAACGAATAAACAATCAAGTTCATTAACACCTACAGGATGCGGGCCTGCTAATGTTTCCCACTGGACTGTCTAGAAAGTCCGTGGTCGTCATCCAAACTTCACTAGATGACTGGATCTCAAAACTTATCGAGGCATCTCCTCAATTTTATTTTATCACACATCACTATCTACCCATGTTCTACCCAACATATTTGTAGATAAAAATACTTATACAGTTTAAAACTTGTATAAAACGTCAACTCAACAGTCACCTCAAATAAACAATTAATATATATTTACACATAGCACGTATTATAAGGTAAATACTTCATATCTATATGTAAAATGAAAGTGACTATACACCCACGTGATTTGATGATAATCGGGCAGCAATTCGTTTCCTAAAACAATCGTTTCTAATAAAACCGGGAGTTTTATTAAGAAACCGGGCTCTGCAAAGGTCGGGCTTCGAAACCGAAAAGATAAATTTTCTAGGCTTCACGGTCACTTCGTGGCATATTCTGGGGGTTATATTTGATATCGGGGCTTTGGGGGATGTTAATATGAAGAAAATATGGAAAAGGGGTTAAAAGTGGCTAATTTCCAAAGTTACTCGGGAGGTCTCGCACCCTTCTATTTATAGGGGCGAGGCTTCTGATCGGACGGTCAGGAGGGAAGACACGCATCGCAGATCCGAAGCTCGCTGGGGGGTGGCTCGCACGTAGGCTGCGCATGCGAAGGCCTCGCTGGCAGCTTGTGATTGGACCGAAGTCCGGATCCGATGAGGGGGTTCGTGGCTCACTGTGAGGCTCGGACGGATGACTCACTACACACACGTCAGATGCGAGGCTTGCCACCGAAGCTTATACATGTAGTCAGCGGATTGGACCGCAACTCGGAATCGGAAGAATATGACACGCCTCGCCAGGTGGCTTCGTGACTCAGCAGCTTAGATACGTGCGTGTTTTGAGCGAGGGTGGCGTGGCCGAAGTCCACGTGTGCGAAATTCCTCGGTTTTGGGGATTTTTCTCGTTTTTCGCACCAAAACTTCTAAAATCCATAACTTTCGTATACAAGCTCCATTTTTGACGTTCTTTATATGCACGTGTAGCTAAAATTACGCTCTACAACTTCCATTTAGACTTCGTTGGCTAACTTTGACTTTAATTTTATTATTATTATTTTTAACAGACCGGGACATGAAATCCGTTAAAAATTCATAACTTCTTCATCCGACGTCCGTTTTCGTCAAACTTTTTACCGTTGTGCTACTAATGACGAGACCTTCAATTCTCGTTTAGGTTGTGTTGGCTAAAAATCGCTCGATCTAAAATTCGAGTTTTTAGTTGTCTACTGCTAAACTGAAACTTCAAAAAATCATAACTTCCTCATACTAAGTAAGATATGGGCATTCTTTTTATCTAACTTCTCGGTTTAACGAATACTACGACTTTCGTTTAGATCACTAAGGCTAAAAAGTAGTTTATCAAAAACTCACTTTTTACGACATTCGGCATCGTGCCGGTTTGTCGTGAAACTTCGACATGTCATAACTTCTTCGTTATAACTCGGATTTTGGTATTCTTTATATCCCCAAAATCCTTGTTTCGACCACTACAACTTTATGTAAAGATATCGGGCTTATCTCACACTTTAATTTTGACACTTATTTTTATTCTTAATTAATTAAGCCCTAATAATTAAGCATAAAACACATAATTCACATAAAATTCACATAATTTCTTTTCATTTCTTCTAAATGAGTTACAAAGGTTAAACTAGACCATTATGTCAATATTAATGCCTAGCCTAGAAACACGGGCGTTACAACTCTGTCCCCCTTAAGATGATTCCATCCCCGGAATCACACAACGACAAACAACTACGGGTAGCGACTCACTATGTCACTCTCCGTTTCCCAGGTGGGATTTGGCCCATTTATATGTTTCCAACGTACAGGCACTAAATCGACTATCTTACGTTACAGCTTCTTAGTCTTACGGTTAACGATTGCGTTAGGTTCTCCAATTAACCTCTTGTTTTCATCCAACCTTAATTCAGAAATGGGAATTATGTCAGACACATCTCTTGTGAACATCCTCAAATAACACATATAAAAGGTGTTATGAATACTCTCTAGTTCTTCCGGTAATTCTAGCTTGTAAGCTTGATTCCCGATCCTCTGAAGAACTTTAAATGGTCCAATAAGCCTTGGACTCAACTTTCCCCTTCTACCAAATCTTATAGGTCCCTTCCACGACGAGACTTTAAGTGAAACGGAATCTCCAACTTCGAATGATATCGGTTGTCTTTTCTTGTCAGCATAGCTCTTTTGAGCAGCTAACATCTTTTTCCCTAATCACTTACAACTTTTCAGCGATCTAATGGACTATTTCAAGTCCCATAAACTGCTTTTCCTCAGCTTCCAGCCAACATGATGGCATCCGACACTTTTCCCCATACAAAGCGTGATAAGGTGCCATCTTAACGCTTGAGTGGAAACTATTATTCTAGGTGAATTCTACTAGAGATAAGTGTTCATCCCAGTAACCTGGAAATTCTAGGGTACATGCTCTCAGCATATCCTCCAATGTTTGAATCGTTTATTCGCTCTAACCATCGGTTTGCGGATGGTAAGCTATATCCAAACACAACTTGGTACCCAATTCCTCTTACAGACTCCTCCAACACCTTGAGGTAAAACGATTGTCACGATCGGATACAATCGTTAACGGAACACCGTGTAGCCTCACAATTTCCTTCATATAAGAATTTCGCAAGTTTATCCATAGACCATTTCCTGTTAGCGGCCATGAAATGTGCATTCTTAGTGAAGCAATCAACGACCACCCAAATCATGTCGTGATCGTTCCTTATTTTGGGCAGTTTAGTCACAAAATCCATGGTGATTTCTTCCCATTTACCCATGGTTAGAGGTAAAGGTTCTAAACTCCCATATGGTTTCTGATGTTGTGCCGTAACCCTAGCACAGGTTACACACTCGGCCACATACTTAGCAACATCGAGCGTTATCATCGGCCACTAGTAATAGGGTTTTGGGTCCCTATACATTTTCGTACTGCTGGGATGAATCGAGTACATGGTATTGTGAGATTATTCCATCAGAAGATCTCTTACTCATCCTGTCTTAGGTACCCAAATACTATATTTGAATACCTTCAATCCCTGACTGTTTATATCAAACACCAACGTTTTACTCAAACGTTCCTCCTTCCGGTCATTTTTCTCTAAAGCTTCCTCTTGAGCTTTCTTTATACTTTCTACAATTATAGAGACAACTTCAATTCTCAATGCTCTTGGCCTTTTCTTTTCAAGGTTTACCTTCCGACTGAGAGCATCAACATTAGCATTTGATTTACCAGGGTGGTAAAGTATCTCACAGTCGTAGTCCTTGAGTAACTCTAGCCAGCGCCGTTGCCTCATGTTTAATTCCTTCTGATTAAAGAGATATTGAAGACTCTTATGTTCAGTGAAAAGTTTGGCGAATACTACCGCTGCCAAATCCAGATCATGAGTGGGGTAGTTCTTTTCATGCTCTTTCAATTGCCTCATGCACACAGTATCACTTTATCCCTTTGGGTCAGAACACAACCTAACCCAACTCCAAAGGCATCACTTTAAACTGTGAAGTCATCAACTCCGTCAGGTGACGAGAGAGTCGGTGCTTCACACGACGTCTTCTTTAACTTCTCAAATCTTCCTATGCTTCTCATTCCAAGTATACACAGCTCCTTTGTGGTTAAAGCTGTCAATGGAGTCGCGATCGAAGAAAAGCCTTGGATAATTCAGTGATAATATCCAGCTAATCCTAAAAAGCTTCAGATCTCCATAGGACTTTCAATCGTTACCTTCGAGTTACAAAATAAATCCTTATTGAGGACTCCTTCTTTTTCTTGGAATAAGTACTTTCCTTCATTTATTGTAACAGACCGGTGGGTCATGTTCTAATGATCTCTCATTGTATACTGCACTACTTAGACTCAGATCTCCTTGGGATAATTTTCAGAACAAACTACACCTTCCTTCATGTTCTAATGTGATACAATCACAGTTCAACATGTATTATTCCTAAATATCAACTTCTTTAACAATGAGTGTGATACTTCTGTTGATCTCTTTAATCATCTTTTACTTTAATCTTCTGGCTTATGTCAAATGCTACATCGAACTTGGTTCTCCGAACCTTGTAACATACTCATCTTAGTCGGACTCGATTCAATATGACCTCTAAGGTCGGAATAACAATCATCTTGTTAGTCTTTACCGAAACGATGGTAACGACAGACTAGAACAAAACGGAATCAAATAATAGTTCCTTGGTAACCTTGTGACTTTCCCTGATCCAAGTACGAGTCCTATGCTTCCGATAGTATAGGCCTCTACTACCATTCACACCTACTCATACTCGTCCCAAGTATTGTCTCACAGTTCTCCAAATCGCCATACAAGAATTTCACATAGTCATTCAATTCATCATATGACAAAACCAGGGTTTATATTATTTCCTTGAAACGATTACACAAAGGTTCAACTTTACCCTATACTATGCCTCTAATAGGCCTAACCACTTGTTACTATTCACATTACTACTTTATAACTTGATCTTCTTCTTTTGCAGCCTCAAGTGTCATCTGAAAGGCTCTCGCCTTCGGCTTTGGTGGAAGATTGGGCTTTGCAACATCCTTTCTCTTCAGACAGTCTTTAACATGCTCGTCTTCATGGCACTCAAAACATACCCTCTTTTCGGATGGACACACGTTGGCATAATGCCCACTCTTTCCACATTTGAAGCAAGTCACCTCCTCACTACATTTCCATGAGTGTTTTTTCTTGCACTTCTCACACCACTTCACTTCACCTCCTCCTCCTCCTCCAAACTTCTTAAACTTAGAAAATTTGCTTCTCTTGCTGGAACCTGAAGTTCCTTCAAATTTCCTCTTTTCACCAACTTCTGCCCTCTCCAGACCCTTCTCTCAGATCTGAAACTCAACGTTCTTAGCAGCCCAGATGGTGGCTTTCAAAGTGGTTGCTTGCTTGACCATCGGACCAAAGTCCGCTGGTAATCCGAGGGCGAACTTGTTGATCTTAGAGAGTTCAGTTGCAACTAGGTAAGGAACAAGCTTCATCTTTTCAGTAAAACTAGCAGTGTATTCAGTAACGATCATCTTTCACTTCTTTAAATTCTAGAACTCATTATTAATTTCCAGAAGATCCTGCTCAGAGCAGTATTGCAGTTTTAGTTGTAGTACAAAGTCTTCCCAAGATATCTTACTAGCTTCTCCCTTGGGCATCGAATTAGCTAGTAACTTCCACCAGGTCAACACACTAGAGTTTAATAGAGGAATTGCAAGTGCGGTCTTTTGTTTGTTGCTGCACTTACAACTTTCAAACATCGTCTCCATTTCAGAGATCCAATTCATAACTTCCACCGGTGTCGGACTTCCAGATAGACACGGCGGTTTAGATGCCATGAAATCTTTGTATTTGCATCTGCGTCCAACAACTCCTCCATCCTGGTTGTTTTGTCTAACTATCGGTGGGTTGGCTTGACCAAGAGTCCCACTGTAGTTCCCTCTTACTAATTGCCCTTCATTCAATACGGGCTGTTCCACAGGCATCGTAGTCTCTTCCCTATGCTATTGTAGTAATCGCCTTGTCTCCTCCATCTGGCGATCTAACATCATCTGCATCATTGCTTGTACCCCAACCATCGTCATTGGCTCAGGTGCAGCTCCTACAATAGGTACTTGCTCAACTACTTGACGTTGAGGCTGTTGATTCCTGTTTCCGTTTGCATTTGCAACTCAACTACGAGTTCTTGTCATTACAATCTATATACCGAATAAGGAAAATTTAGGTCTTTACCTTCGATAGGTATTTAAATTCCCTTATCCCTCCGAAACGTTTACATGTTAGTTCTAATCTCGTAATCATACGGTTAGAATCCTACACACATAAGGTTTCCAGATCCGGTCGGCAACAGACCATAGATCCGAACAATAATGGCATATATGGCAAACATATAACATTTAGCACATAAGGGCATTTTAGGCATCTTTCATAAAATAAACTAGTGCTCATGTCTAAAATATGATAGACACTCATCTCACAATAATCACTTAGCATTCTAAGTTTAAGTCTAGAAATCGTGGGATATTTCTTAGTTCGCTTAAACTAATGCTCTGATACCAACTGTGACATCCCCTAATTTCATGACCAGAAAAGACCGATTTAATTTATGCCTTTTAAAATAAAATAAGAGAAATCTTTTTAAAAGATATTGTGGAATTTGTTCCCAAAACAAAACATGATAAAAGTTTATCAAAACCTTCTTTAAGAAATGTATAGTTTCATTTCATATCAAAACCTCGGGATGTCATGTTCCAAGACAGATCATAAGCATAAACAAGACATTATAAGCCTTTCAACAGTTATTTACAACTACTGGCCTATAATCCAAAAATCCCTCATTGTCCTCCGACTATGCTCGGGGTCCACTACCTGTAACATAAAAAGTTAAGTGGGTCAGGCTTGGGAGCCTGGTGAGCATATAGGGTTTTCAACCCACAAGAATAATAAACTTACCAACTTCATCAATCAACAATAACCCTGATTACCCATTCCCGTTATCCTCACTTTATGTCCCTAAACACTTATCACAAGGGACCTACCCTAAAGAATATCATCGGGATGGACACTACTGCTGAGGGGTTTCCTCAGCCATACGTGTCCAAAAGGCAACCATGAGGGGGATGGAGTATAGCGAATAAACACCCAAGTTCATTAACACCTACAGGTTGCGGGCCTGCTAATGTTTCCCACTGGACCGTCTAGAAAGTCCGTGGTCGTCATCCAAACTCCGCTAGATGACTGGATCTCAAAACTCATCGAGGCCTCTCTTCAATTTTATTTTATCACACATCACTATCTACCCATGTTCTACCCAACATATTTGTAGATAAAAATACTTATACAGTTTAAAATTTGTATAAAACGTCAACTCAACAGTCACCTCAAATAAACAATTAATATATATTTACACATAGCACGTATTATAAGGTAAATACTTCATATCTATATGTAAAATGAAAGTGACTATACACTCACTTGATTTGATGATAATCGGGCAGCAATTCGTTTCCTAAAACAATCGTTTCTAATAAAACCGGGAGTTTTATTAAGAAACCGGGCACTGCAAAGGTCGGCCTTCGAAACCGAAAAGATAAATTTTCCTGTTTTCACGGGCACTTCGTTGCGTATTCTGGGGGTTATATTTGATACCGGGGCTTTAGGGGATGGTAATATGAAGAAAATATGGAAAAAGGGGTTAAAAGTGGCACATTTTCAAAACTACGCGGGAGGTCTCGCACCCTTCTATTTATAGGGGTGAGGCTTCTGATCGGACGGTCAGGAGGGAAGACAGGCGTCGCAGATCCGAAGCTCGCAGGGGGGTGGCTCGCACGTGGGCTGCGCATGCGAAGGCCTCGCTGGCAGCTTGTGATTGGACCGAAGTCCGGATCCGATGAGGGGGTTCGTGGCTCACTGCGATGCTCGGACGGATGAGTCACTACACACGCGTCGGATGCGAGGCTTGCCACCGAAGCTTATACGTGTAGTTAGCGGATTGGACCGCAGCTCGGACTCGGAAGGACATGACACGACTCGCCAGGTGGCTTCGTGACTCAGCAGCTCGGATCCGTGGCGCGTTTTGAGCGAGGGTGACGTGGCCGAAGTCCACGTGTGCGAAATTCCTCGGTTTTGGGGATTTTTCTCGTTTTTCGCGCCAAAACTTCTAAAATCCATAACTTTCGCATACGAGCTCCGTTTTTTATGTTCTTTATATGCACGCGTAGCTAAAATTACGCTCTACAACTTCCATTTAGACTTCGTCGGCTAACTTTGAATTTAATTTTATTATTATTATTTTTAACAGACCGGGACAGGAAATCCGTTAAAGATTCATAACTTCTTCATCCGACGTCCGTTTTCGTCAGAATTTTTACCATTGTGCTACTAATGACGAGACCTTCAATTCGAGTATAGGTTGTGTCGGCTAAAAATCGCTCGATCTAAAATTCAAGTTTTTAGCTGTCTACTGCTAAACTGAAACTTCGAAAAATCATAACTTCCTCATACGAAGTAAGATATGGGCGTTCTTTTTATCTAACTTCTCGGTTTAACGAATACTACGAATTTCGTTTAGATCACTAAGGCTAAAAAGTAGTTTATCAAAAACTCACTTTTTACGACATTCGGCATCGTGCCGGTTTGTCGTGAAACTTCGACATGTCATAACTTCTTCGTTATAACTCGGATTTTGGTATTCTTTATATCCCCGAAATCCTTGTTTCGACCACTACAACTTTATGTAAAGATATCGGGCTTATCTCACACTTTAATTTTGACGCTTATTTTTATTCTTAATTAATTAAGCCCTAATAATTAAGCATAAAACACATAATTCACATAAAATTCACATAATTTCTTTTCATTTCTTCTAAATGAGTTACAAAGGTTAACCTAGACCATTATGTCAATATTAATGCCTAGCCTAGAAACACGGGCGTTACAACTCTGTCCCCCTTAAGATGATTCCATCCCCGGAATCACACAACGACAAACAACTACGGGTAGCGACTCACTATGTCACTCTCCGTTTCCCAGGTGGGATTTGGCCCATTTATATGTTTCCAACGTACAGGCACTAAATCGACTATCTTACGTTACAACTTCTTAGTCTTACGGTTAACGATTGCGTTAGGTTCTCCAATTAACCTCTTGTTTTCATCCAACCTTAATTCAGAAATGGGAATTATGTCGGGCACGTCTCCTATGAACTTCCTCAAATAACACATATAAAAGGTGTTATGAATACTCTCTAGTTCTTCCGGTAATTCTAGCTTGTAAGTTTGATTCCCGATCCTCTGAAGAACTTTAAATGGTCCAATAAGCCTTGGACTCAACTTTCCCCTTCTACCAAATCTTATAAGTCCCTTCCACGACGAGACTTTAAGTGAAACGGAATCTACGACTTCGAATGATATCGGTTGTCTTTTCTTGTCAGCATAGCTCTTTTGAGCAGCTAACATCTTTTTCTCTAATCACTTACAACTTTTCAGCAATCTAATGGACTATTTCAAGTCCCATAGACTGCTTTTCCTCAGGTTCCATCCAACATGATGGCATCCGACACTTTTCCCAATACAAAGCGTGATAAGGTGCCATCTTAACGCTTGATTGGAAACTATTATTATAGGTGAATTCTACTAGAGATAAGTGTTCATCCCAGTTACCTGGAAATTCTAGGGTACATGCTCTCAACATATCCTCCAATGTTTGAATCGTTTATTCGCTCTAACCATCGGTTTACGGATGGTAAGCTATATCCAAACATAACTTGGTACCCAATTCCTCTTACAGTCTCCTCCAACACCTTTAGGTAAAACGATTGTCACGATCGGATACAATCGTTAACGGAACACCGTGTAGCCTCATAATTTCTTTCATATAAGAATTTCACAAGTTTATCCATAGACCATTTCTTGTTAGCGGCCATGAAATGCGCATTATTAGTGAAGCGATCAACGACCACCCAAATCTTGTCGTGACCGTTCCTTATTTTTGGCAGTTTAGTCACAAAATCCATGGTGATTTCTTCCCATTTACCCATGGGTACAAGTAAAGGTTCTAAACTCCCATATGGTTTCTGATGTTGTGCCTTAACCCTAGGCAAGCATGAGGGGTTTCCTCAGCCATACGTGTCCAAAAGGCAACCATGAGGGGGATGGAGTACAACGAATAAACACCCAAGTTCACTAACACTTACAAGTTGCGGGCCTGTTAATGTTTCCCACTGGACTGTCTAGAAAGTCCGTGGTCGTCATCCAAACTCCGCTAGATGACTGGATCTCAAAACTCATCGAGGCCTCTCCTTAATTTTATTTTATCGCACATCATTATCTACCCATGTTCTACCCAACATATTTGTAGATAAAAATACTTATACAGTTTAAAACTTGTATAAAACGTCAACTCAACAGTCACCTCAAATAAACAATTAATATATATTTACACGTATTATAAGGTAAATACTTCATATCTATGTGTAAAATGAAACTGACTATACATTCTCTTGATTTGATGATAATCGGGCAACAATTCGTTTCCTAAAACAATTGTTTCTAATAAAACCGGGAGTATTATTAAGAAACCGGGCTCTGCAAAGGTCGGGCTTCGAAACCGAAAAGATAAATTTTCCGGGCTTCACGGGCATTTCGTGGCGTATTCTGGGGGTTATATTTGATACCGGGGCTTTGGGGGATGTTAATATGAAGAAAATATGGAAAAAGGGGTTAAAAGTGGCAATTTTCCAAAGTTACCCGGGAGGTCTCGCACCCTTCTATTTATAGGGGCGAGGCTTCTGATCGGACAGTCAGGAGGGAAGACACGCGTCGCAGATCCGAAGCTCGCAGGGGGGTGGCTCGCACGTGAGCTGCGCATGCAAAGGCCTTGCTAGCAGCTTGTGATTGGACAAAAGTCCGGATCCGATGAGGGGGTTCGTGGCTCACTGTGAGGCTCAGACGGATGACTCACTACACACACGTCAGATGCGAGGCTTGCCACCGAAGCTTATATGTGTAGTCAGCGGATTGGACCGCAGCTCGGACTCGGAAGGATATGACATGCCTCGCCAGGTGGCTTCGTGACTCAGCAGCTCAGATACGTGCGTGTTTTGAGCGAGGGTGGCGTGGCTGAAGTTCACGTGTGCGAAATTCCTCAGTTTTGGGGATTTTTCTCGTTTTTCGCGCCAAAACTTTTAAAATCCATAACTTTCGCATACGAGCTCCGTTTTTAACGTTCTTTATATGCACGCGTAGCTAAAATTACACTCTACAACTTCCATTTAGACTTCGTCGGCTAATTTTGACTTTAATTTTATTATTATTGTTTTTAATAGACCGGGACAGGAAATCCGTTAAAAATTCATAACTTCTTCATCCGACGTCCGTGTTCGTCACACTTTTTACCGTTGTGCTACTAATGACGAGACCTTCAATTCTCGTTTAGGTTGTGTCGGCTAAAAATCGCTCGATCTAAAATTCGAGTTTTTAGCTGTCTACTACTAAGCTGAAACTTCGAAAAATCATAACTTCCTCCTACGAAGTTAGATATGGGCGTTCTTTTTATTGAACTTCTCGGTTTAACGAATACTACGACTTTCGTTTAGATCACTAAGGCTAAAAAGTAGTTTATCAAAAACTCACTTTTTACGACATTCGGCATCGTGCCGGTTTATCGTGAAACTTCGACATGTCATAACTTCTTCATTATAACTCGAATTCTGGTATTCTTTATATCCCCGAAATCCTTGTTTCGACCACTACAACTTTATATAAAGATATCGGGCTTATCTCACACTTTAATTTCGACGCTTATTTTTATTCTTAGTTAATTAAGCCCTAATAATTAAGCATAAAACACATAATTCACATAAAATTTACATAATTCCTTTTCATTTCTTCTAAATGAGTTACAAAGGTTAAACTAGACCATTATGTCAATATTAATGCCTAGCCTAGAAACACGGGCGTTACAGTCTATGTGTGATCACATCTTGGAGATGAAGTCACATATTGACAAGCCGGGAAAGTTTGGTGTCAAGGTCTTGAGAAAGTTGGATGTTCAATCACTTTCTAAGTCACATAGTAAGTTCGTTTGGGACTACTATGGAACAGACTGTGACATGACCCTTAATGATCTTATCTATTTGCTTGGTGCTTCTGAATCATCAATGATTTGGAGGACTAGTAAAGCTAATTTGATTAGAAGATCAACTTCCCAAACTTCCATGGACTAATTGACAATGGTAACATTGGAAATCCAGGAAAGCTTTCTCTTCCCAATGGAAAGGGATCGGCCATTGTCAACTCGGTTGACCAAATAGTAAAGAGGAAGGCTAAGTCTGAGATTGTCCCATGTCCCATTACCAAAGAGTCCATATGTTTCTATTGCCAAAATGAAGGGGCATTGATTGCGAAGCTGCCAAATTTACCTGAAAGATCATAAGGTTGGTAAAGTCAATAAGTTTGACTCTACTTCAGGTAAAGTCCATTGTTTAACTCTATTTAGTTCCTATTTGGAGATCCTTATTACATAATGTGATTGGGTCACATGTTGATGTTTTAAGAATCAAAGAAAAAGAGAGGAAGCTTAAAGCAAGTATATGCTGATTCTGATCGCAAAGATGGATTTCGATCGCATGGTTCGGTGATCAGAATTTTGTGCTGTTACTTAGGAGTTATGATATATTGCTTAGGAATAGATAACAACAAGTATGTCATATGCATTTGCATTGTAAGGATAAGTTTTTCCGTAAATTTTTAAAATAAAAGGAAAATTTTTATTTATTTATTTTAAATATCTTTACAGTGGCATTTGTGGAAAAAATTGTTCCATTGATATCAATAGTGGAAATAGGAATTTGATTCTATCCTTTGTGGTAGTGTCTAAATTTATCAAATAAGAAAACATTCTCATCACCCAAGTTTCAATTGGACCGGAACTTGGAATCATGCAAGTTGTACGATGAATACGAATTTTCATCTTTGGAAAATTAAGACTACTTCCTTGTTCACATGTTTAAGTGAATCAAGTGAAGGACTTAGGGATCGAGTACACATTCTTATGCACTGGTCAAGTCCACCACAAATATTAATAAGAATATTCGTCATGATTTACTAAAGTGTAGTAAATATGGTTATACTTACAAGCTTAAGTATAGTTCTGAAACATTGGAAAAATTTCGATGTATGGCAGAACGAATGAGAAGAATCAAATTGGCAGAAAGATAAAATTTTCTCAAATCTGAAAAGACGGGAGAGTACTTTAGTATCATGTTTTGTGATCATCTTAATGATTAAGAAACCATATCACAATTGGTCCTCTAAAGACATCTTAGTGCATTCCTATGGCTAAGAAGAGGAATCATGAATGGTTGAAATGATTAAATCAAGAAGATGAGTCATACTTCGTTTCAAAACAAGTCTTAGAGTCATACTCCAAGATTGTAATTTGAGTGACACATCTTAAAGAAGGTTTATTAATCTAGTCAAATGTAAGAGTAAAATATGTTCTACTCTTGTAAATTTGAAATTGGTAAGTTGTGATGTTTTGGATAAAACAAAGACCAACTAAGGCCAATCGTGTTAAGTGTTTTTCTTGATAAAGAATCCACACTATCTCTTGAATATTTGGCAATTGAGTCTTATATGTCAAGAGGACAGTGGGAATCTTAAAGGTCTTGGAAAATTTTCAAGAACTAATCAAGAATAAAAACCTGTAGTTTATCACTCGCACACGACATGAGGTTTGTAACCTATCGTGTTGACATATTTCTATTTCTATGTACATTTCAGTTAAAGTTGGCTTCGCATATGAGTTCTGAAAAGTTCTCATTTGGTTGCATAACAACTTGGAAGCAATGGCAGGCCCTTATGCTGCTAGGTGGCAAGAAACTAAGATTGAGTTCAGTCCATATGAGTCTGGATTTGTCATTATCCTTGTCTTGTGATTATGATTTTGACAAATTCACATGGATAAGAACACATACACCATAAAATCTAAGTGTCATAAGGTTTCTCTCCGACTCATGAAAATGATGGTGAGGAAACACTTTCAGTAAGTAGATTTTAAGTAGATAACAGTTGTGATATTTGCATTCTCAAGGTCATTAGTGGAGCGTGTGTGGTTAACCGGCACACTAACATGGATTTATGAGAAATGGCAAAGGTCTAAACAATTGAGACTATGAATACGACATCCCTTTCATAGTTCTAAAAATTGTTTAGACACACATGTGAGCTATCTAAGGAAAGGTGTATGATTTTGAAAAAGTTTTATCAAAGCATCTCGTATTAGAAATTTGAACTTTGGTAAGAAAGTCAATAAAATATTAATTTCTAGAAGTCCAGTTGATTTCTGAGTACATGTCAAAGCTAGTGGGAGCATAAATGTTATGCTAATAATCATCATGTTAGTGGGAGCATGATAATTATGATAAGTGTTGCAATTTAGCAATGTTAATTATAGAAAACAAAAGTTTCAATTTGGAAAAGTTGTTTTGCTATAATTAAGGGAGAGGAAATTATACTTCATTTCAAATTTAAAGCTTAGATTGAGGTTTAAATTGTACTTCATTTCAAATCTAAAAGCTTAGATTGAGGTTTTAATCGTTATTAGTTAAGGATATATATATGAATTCTCTGTTGGAATGGCTTAACATAAGGAAATTCTATATATGGGTATATTATTTATGCTCTAAAATTCGATTATGATTACGACATCCCTTTTCATAATCTGAATTATGTGAACATTGCAAATAGAAATAGAAATATTATAGCAAAAGACTGGTCTAGTATCATGTCTTTATGTGAGACATGATGAATCGTGTCCCATATGCTTCGGATATAGGATCGATTGCATGTGTTATAATATTCATCCTTTCTAAATTTTCCAAATGCTCAGGGCATTAAGAGGGGAAAAGTCTAGAATTGGATATGACTAAAATGATTAAGCAATTGTCGAAGACAATCTAAGGTTTACCATGATTGGTTGCTCAAGAACAGTTGGAAGTATAGTATTTTGGAAGTACTATATTGACATATTCTGAAAAGAGGCAACTCTTGTTAAGAAGTGATAGTCAAAATGGGAATGTTTCATAGGTGGAAATTATTCAATCTGTCTAACATTAGAAAACTTAATACAAGAAGGATGTTTCCATGGAGTTGATCTCCATTGGAATACTCTGTAATGTATGTTGACAAGTCTTTGTGACTTTGTGCATAATCATTACAAGAGGATCAGTGCATATAAGTTTAAAATCTAAAAAGATTTTGGTGAACGGCAGGTTTTTGGAATTCTTGCATTTGCAGAAAAGGTTTGGGATTGTGAAATGAGAATCATTGGAACTATGTTCAATCAATCTATTTCACAAAGTAAAGATCATAGGAAAACATAGTGTGCATACTTGGTTTATGGCATGACTAGTGTTTAGAAAACATAATGTATATGCTTGGTGAATGGGACAACTATTGTTTTAATTCAAGTATAAAGTTGATAATTTGAAACAATATACAATGAAGAATGTGTAATCAATATGGTGATAAATAAAAGTTGTTCTATTTATATTCATAAGTTTTGAGACCATATTGGATTCGATTATTATTATGTTTCGCTTTGCATGTTTTGACTTCCAGAATAATTAGGTTATTCTTTCCTAATGACTAAGTTATTTAAACTCTCCACAGTCAGTCATGTGTTGGAAGTAGGTATGAATTAAGACTGTCATGAAGTTGGATTGTAGATGTCCAAGGTATTGGACATAGCAGAGTTGCCACAACATTCATGAGTGCTCATAAGCTCTGAGTATTGGACTAAACCCATGATCATTTGACTCACTTCATGGATTTTATCACGAGTGATCATGAGACGATAATATCTTATATTCTTCAAACCTAGATATATGACTTGTTTCCTATGAGTTGGTTATGCATTGATTATACGAAAATGCATTGGTAGCTCGATGTTATAAAACGTGCCTTTTTGTATGATTCAACAAGTAGTAGAACAAGCATATGAGTCGAATTTTATCTATTCCTTTTACCCTTAAAGGGATAAAAGCGATATCTGTGGGCCCATTGATGATTTAGTGATGACACCCTGAAGTTTTTGGCCAAGCCTGGGCTGATTTGATTTGTTCAATTAGTCGGTCATCATAAATTGGAAATCGGGAAACAACAGATGGACAGAGAGAATGATTATAATCTATGTCACAGTCCATATGATATCTAGAATGGAGGAATATATGATCCCTTATCTGATGGACGCGTCATTGATTTGTTCAGAGTTTGACGACAACAAATTTTAAGAGCTACGATTGCTAGTCGAGTTTTGAAGTCATACACAATAAGAGTTTTAGACTTATCCAAGTGGGAGACTGTTGGATTAGTGTCTAAGTCCATAACTATATTTGGTATGTACTTGATTCGATTGGCATGGTCCATTTGGGTTGCATGGCATCATGCATTTGGATAGATTAAAATGAGAGAAATAACACTTAAGGTTTATTAATATATTATAAGCTCTAATATATTAATAAGATTATTTAATTAGTATTGATCAAGAATTAATTAAGTGATCAAAAGGAGACTAATTAAATATATGGGTTGATTATGTAAATCCTCCATACTTGTATAGTGGGCTAATGCTCCATGGATTATCAAGTTGGGCTAAAACCAATAGGATGCTCCACGGTGTTTTTGTACCCATGGATCATGGAAATGAAAGGCCATGACAATTAGGGTTTACATGGTGTAACCCTAATTGTTACACGCTATATTAGCATCTTATTCTTCCCAAAAGTCTGCCACTATGTATGAATGGTGAGGGCTAGCCGATTTCATGATGTGTCTCATTTCTCTCAAGTTATTATAAATGTATTTGGTGTTGTGTGAACCATTTGAGGTGTCACACTTGAGGCACTAGGCTCTTAAGATCCATGGAATCAAGCTACATCAAAAGGTATGTCTTCTAACTTATATTATTCCCTATGAATCAATGTTTTGTATGCTAGTTAGGGTAATACCTTGGAAAAGTACAAGTTTGCATGTATAATAGAGAAAACATAGATCCAAGCTATTTAGGGTTGCATGTACACCTTAGGAGTGTTAGATTGCTCAAAACCCAACACGCAGGTCATAGTCACATGCAACAGTGACCACTTCGTAGGAAATGACGGTTAGGGTTTCACATGAAATGACGATAAGGGTTTCACATGAAATGACGATTAGGGTTAAACAACAACACTTAACCCATTAAGGACTTAATCACTTAAGGGTATGATTGATTAATGTTTGACTTACTCGTTTTTGGTTGGAAATAATAATCCAGTTAACAGCACAAATACGCGCCCGATTATTGCCCGAAATAAAGCTCCTCGTCTTTAGGGTTTTTTTATACATAAAATGATAATTAGGGTTAGTGTTTCTCACTTAACCCATTAAGGAATTATTCCATTAAGTCTAATATTACATCAAGTTAGCTTTGGAGAATTATTAGGTATTATTTAATGTTTAATTAGTAGTTTTAACGCGGGTCCCGACCAACTCTAAAATTAGGGTTTCTTGATATTAGGGTTTTCTAAACCCTAATTAGGGTTTCCAACCCCTAAAGTTAAATGATTATCTAATTAAATAAATATTTAACTAATAAATTGGGCACCACCCACTGCCACCTCGGGTAGTGGTGGTCGACGGTGATCTATGGCGGCAGGAGGTGGCAACCACCGGCATATGGCGACAGTTTGAGTAATAGATCCAACTATCCAACACACATACAATGTATTGCAACACACACACACACACACACTAGCACCAAAAGAATAAGAAAAGGTCTAACACAACCACCAAAAATGGTGGCCGGCGGCGACAAGAGATGGCAGCCACTACCTCACGGTGGTGGTGCTGGTTTCCTTGATTTTTCTCCAGCCAAAACATACAACATCTCATCAACAAAAGTAAAACACACACACACATGCCATAAAATGCATACACAGCCACCATGTGGTGGCAGGTGGTGGTTGGAGATGACAGCCACCACCTTACGGTAGTGGTGGTGGGTTCCTTTTTTTGTTCCCGTCCAAGCAAACACACACCAATG
Organism: Lactuca serriola; assembly: GCF_051521515.1. Classification (NCBI taxonomy): domain Eukaryota; kingdom Viridiplantae; phylum Streptophyta; class Magnoliopsida; order Asterales; family Asteraceae; genus Lactuca; species Lactuca serriola. Next base: position 115,318,597 of record NC_136409.1, on the reverse strand, counting down.
ACACAACATACACATACACGTCACAACATAGGATATCACTACAAAACACACTTACATCCACCATCTTGAAAGAAACCATGACCAGAGATGATCTGAAAAGGAAACAGTTGTAATGAGCGACAACGGAAATGGTCGGATGCGAGCTAACTGTTGTGGGATGGAACAGAAGTAGAAGGCGAAGGGCTGATGCAGTGGGGAACGGAGGTTGCGCCTCCACCGGAACAAAACAACAGTGACTACAAGTTCTGATCTTCCGACTTCTCACTGCCACGAGATGGACTCACCGGTCTCCGCTTACATCGGTAGCAGTGGCGGTGGTATCGACTCGGTGATTACGACTTCAACGATGGCGGTAGTGGCGGCTAGAGGGGTGGAGTAACAAAGGTGGCAGCTGCAAGGTCGTTTTAGGGTTAGGGTTTGGAGGATGCGGCTCAAATGAAGAAACATGGAGAGAGTGACGGGTCTTAACCTGTCTCTAATCAAACTTCTGCCGAATTTCACTTTCAGTCCCTCCCTCCTAGATTTATTTCAGCTTAGGCCAAAAATTACAAACAACCCCCCTGCTCTCCAAGAACCTTTACATTACAAGTCCAAATGTTACAAACAAATCCTCATTTCCGTAAATTACAATATTTAACTCCTCGTAGCTAACACTAATAAATCATTTAAGATTTAGGGATAAAATAAAATAAAATATAAAACGTATATTGGGGTTTTAGGGCTTATTATTTATTTATCTATTTATTATTATTATTATTATTATTATTATTATTATTATTATTATTATTATTATTTATTTTTAACGGAATGTTACAAATAAATTCCACATAATACTTTAATATGATGATTACAATAAATGTAGTAATAAGTGAATATCAATTTCATTAATAGACTTACCTTCTTATTTCAAAATTCTCAAATTAAAGCTCATTGGTTTGTTTTTTATTTATTTAAATTTAAAAGATAAAAAAAATCAATTTTAACAAATCATTATTTTTCTTATTTTCTTATAAAACCAAACTTTTTAAATATTTAGACATTTATATTTAATTTTTTTAATTAACCCATGTAATACATAGGTCTTACACCTAGTCTTTTATTAAACTATCTAGAACCTTACAAAAAAAAGATTGCATCAAAGAAATAGCAACTTTGGGCATTTGCAGTTGTCTCACTCAATTAATTTTAACGAACGACTTCTGTTAACCGACAAGAAAGCTTGGGTAATAATCCTATCAAATACCTTTGTCTTTTGGGGATTACTTCTAGCAAACAAAAAAGTATTTCTAAAAACCCACATATACCACCACTTAATATAAAAAGTTTCTATTAGTCTTTAAAAATAGTATGCAATCAAAGAGAAGAGAACCATCTTAACCAATCATTATAAGGAAATAACCTAGACATTATCACCATCTCTCCGAGTCGAGAGATCCGAAGCAACATATCAAACATCCAAAAAAGCATATGGAAAACATGTTCCAAACCGATATCATACACCAGGCATAAAACTGTTGGAATTTCTATCTTCTACTAGCAGTATTATTTTTTCTATAAAGTTTATTTGTGACATCCCCAAAATCACGGCAAAAAAAGACCGGTTTTGTTTATACTTTATCTCAAAATCAGAGTAATCTTTTAATAAAAGAATTGAGGAATTTGTCCCAAAACAATATTATGATAAAGATTTATCAAAAGCATTTCCTTAGAAATATATTTCATTAAAAGACTCGGGATGTCATGTTCGTTACAGTACATAATTATAAACAATACAGTATAAGCCTTACTACATTATTTCATATCTACAGGTCTATATCCGTAATCCCTCGTCCAAAACATCACATCTATGCTCATGCGCCACTACCTGTAATACAAGAAACTGAGTGGGTCAGGCTTGGGAGCCTGGTGAGCACATAGGGTTTTCAACCCACAATAATAAGTTTATTAATTTCATCAATCAATAATCACCCGATTACCCGTTCCCATTATCCTCACTTTACGTCCCTAAACACCTATCATAAGGGACCTAGCCTAAGGATCATCATCGGGATGGACACCACTGCTAAGGGGATTCCTCAGCAATAAATGTCCTAAAGGCAACCATGTGGGGGATGGAGTACACCGGTGAACACATTGTTCACAAACACCTACAGGTTGCGAGCCTGCTAGTGTTCCACTGGACTGTCTAGAAGAGTCCGTGGTCGTCATCCATACTCCGCTAGATGACAAAATCAACAACATCAACATCGAGGCCTCTCATCATTTTATCACACATCACCTCTTACATCTACCCATGTTTTACCCCAACATTTTTGTAGATATAAAATACATATACAGTTTAAATCATTGAAAACATGTATAAAAACGTTCATCCAACATAGATAGCAAGTATTCAGATAATATGCACACATAGCACGTAATTTATATAAAATACTTCATATCTATGTGTAAGCAGAAAGTAACTATGCACTCACTTGAAAGGTGGTGACTCAGCACTCGGACAGCGCTTCGATACTCTCAAAACGATTTTCCTTCGATAAAACCTAGTACCAATACCACTAGGGTTTAGTCTAACGATAACCGCGATTAATTAACAGTCTAGCTATTATTATTATTATTATATAAGCGTTAAACGATACTTATATAACCCATAATAATAGCCCAAGTACTTATTATAAGGTCCTAATAACATTACTATGTTAAAACGTAAGCTAAACTAAAGATATGTTAGGCGTAGCTCTCTTACAGCGAGTTTTCTCGAAAATCGGGATTCGCTGGAGCAGCGTTCCCGAGCCGAAAGGCTCTTTTCTCGGGACTCCGGGAGCCTCGGGGCTTCCTTCGGGTGCTAGGGGGTTTACCTAGGCTTTTAGGGGGGGTTAGGGAGGCTAGAGAGAGAAACTAGACAGAGAAAGTGAGTTTGGGAGGTGTGAAGAGAAGTGAATGCCCAGCACCTCTATTTATAGGGGTGCTGACTGATGGACTCGCCGAGTAGGAGGACCTACTCGCCGAGTTGGTGCATGTGGCAACCTTTTGGTGGTGTCACATGTCCAATTCTGGTGGTGCCACGTCACCCCCTATCGCGTATCAGCCTTCAAACTTAGAAAAATCATAACTCTCGCATACGAGCTCGGTTTTTGACGTTCTTTATATCTACGCGTAGGTAAAATCAAGATCTACAACTTTTGTTTAGACTCCGTCGGCTAATTCTCTACCCATCTCAAATTTAATAGTAGGAGGCGTTTAGACTGTTAAATGACCATAAATAATTCGTAACTCCTTCATACGAACTCCGTTTTCGTCCATCTTTTTACCGTTGAGTTCCTATTAATGAGATCTTCAACTCTCATTTAGGTCGCGTAAGCCAAAAACCGCTCGAACTAAAATTCGAGTTTCGGGCCGTGCACTACTAAGCCGAATCTTAGAAAAATCATTACTTCCTCATACGAAGTCAGATTTGGGTGTTCTTTTTATCGATGCTCTTAGTTTAACATATTCTACAACTTTCATTTAGATTGCTAAGGCTAAATCTCGCGCTATCGTAAATTCACTATTTACGCTTCCCGGTGTCATGCCGGTTTTGTTGTAAAACTTCGACGGGCCATAACTTCTTCGTTATAATTCGGATTTCGGCGTTCTTTATATTTACGGAAACTTGAGACATATTCTAAAACTTTATGTAGAGATATTGGGCTTATCTCACACTTTAATTTTGACGCTTATTTTTATTCTTTATTAATTATACATTTATAATTAAATTATAAGCACATAAATACACATAATTCACATAATACTAAAATATTTCATCTTTATTATTTCAATAAGAGTTACAATAATTGACCTAGACTATTACATTGACAAATATGCTTAGCCCTGAAACCCGGGCGTTACATTATTGAAAGTCAAACGCTAATAAATGGTTTTCACATTAAGGCTGTCCGAAATGGACATATAAGAAGATACATGAAGTTGATGTGTCAGTCCAAGGGACGCGTGAACATCGCCCCAATGGCCATTAGCTTGGGTATGGAGTGGCTTGGAGTGGCTGGGAAGACGGAGGAAGACGATCGATTTGATTGGTTGCCATTTCTTTCCCTCACATTCACTCTCTTTCTCTCTCATTCTTTTTGCCTCTTCACAGCCTAGCCACTAGCGAATACCGTTTCCACAACCTAGTGGATTGGTTATGGAATGGTTAAATAGTGACATGATCTATTCTTCACTCATAACCCACTCGTGACCACTCCGGACTACCAAATAGGCACCAGAGGATTCCAACATGTCAGACTTCAATCATGACCAAAATATTTGTATCAATAAAATCTCTCGTTGACACAAACATAGAAGTCGCAAGAACCCACTAAAGACTAAAACCATTGATTCATCATATAATAAGATAAGAATGTGATAAACAAGGCCACCAAGTCAACCTATTGGGGACTTTCAATCCCTTCCCTCAGCTTGTGACGAAACGAGGTCATCTGACCCATTTTGACATAAAAGAAATAGAACATATACAATAGAAAATTAGATAATCAAAGAAGGTTCACCCTACCATAAGTCCTCTCTAAAAGAAGTAAGAGACTTATTATCGATTTTCTTCTTATATGTGAAAATTTTCAACACCCTACTTATGTAAATAAAAAGATGTTGATAGAATAGACAACCAAGTATAAGTTAAACAATTTATAGGTATCAGGCAATTAATCAAGTGATGATAACGATGGATAATCTTAACCACCCAAACCCATAAAGCATTTTTGGAGGTAGTGGTGTCACTTTTACTTCACTCCCTTCCATGTCATGTAAACGTCACACCAGTTTTTACCACAAAAGTGTGGTTCCTTGCCACAGACAAGGAATGGTGCCAAACTTTTTTTAAAAATTTAAATTAAATAAAAACTATAATTTAAAAAAAAACCGTAAAATTTCATTACTTAAAATTTAAAAACCATTACATTGCTTTACTTAAAAACACATAACATGACATTAAAATAAAATCCAAAATACTTACAAAAAAACTAGAAATCTTAAACCTACAAACTTTAAAAAAAACAAACAAACATCAAATGATTAAAAGCTTAGGAAAAAAACAAGAAATCTCAAAACCTACTTAGCATAACGATTTTTGAGATCGACTTTCATTGCCAAAGCAATTTCAAGCCCCCCCCCCCCCCCAACTCATATTCGTTGTGTGTAGCGTTAGTATTTTCAAGTCACTTTCTCTTTCATACGCTTTCTGTTGGAGGAATTTGCAAAAACTTGTCAATTCTATCTTTTATACCCTTCATATCATCCCCCATTTCTTTCAAATCATCTCAATCTGCCACTTTGCCTTTGTCTTTATGTTTTATTTTTCCCTTTCCAATTGGTCGGGATAGTGGTGAAAGTTGAATAGGTTCATCATCGTTGACGTCGAAACTAACACGAGCATCAGATTTAGGGCAGTCTGAGTGTTTTGAACCACTCTCCATATGCTCTTCGGTTGCTTTTCCCGTTTGACCTTTTTTTTTTATTTTTTTTTATTTTTATCTTTCACTAGATTCCAAACATCAAGAAACTTGAAAGCCTTCTTGTTTTCTTTTTCATACACTTTTGAATCTTTCTGCAAAATCACTTTATCGCTTTCTCTGTTATTCCATTGACTTTTCATATTGTTATAAAAATCATTAAACAACATGACTTCCTTGTTTGTCTTCCGCTGTGTTAAGTAAATTTGGTGTTCGAACAATACTCATGAAGCTTCATTCCTTTATGGAACCTTTATGTAACTCAAATCCAAAAATAGTCATGTTTTTGGTCTTTTCCTGCGGTTGCATCTTCTGAAATATCGATCCATGATTGTGCTAAAATAACACTTCTTCTGGTACCCATCCTTTTGCAACCTCTTTCTCTTTTCTTTTATTGGGTGCCTATGTTGGTTGGGTTCCTCAAATGAACTCGAGTTCGAAATCAGAAATCGGTGTTTGGGATTGTTGAACATATTCTGGTTGGGACAGAAAATTAAACAGATTAAACTTGGAATCATTTTCTGGTTGTGTTGGTGTTTGCGGTTATGGTTGTGGTTGGGTGTGACAATTGGGAAATACCCATCACCAATGATCTAAAGAATAATATCAACAAGTGATTATAATAGAGTTTTCATATTTTAGGAAAAATATTATCGGTTGAACAAATATGGGGATTAGGGTTTGCATGGATGTAACCCTAGACTTTGCCACACTATCAAAGGACTCCCTTAGCACCCAAATTCGTCCACTAGAGTTCTTGGAGTTCATTAGAGCCGATCTTGGAGCTAGCAACATCTCTCTGAAGCTCTCCTTTGTCCTTGGTGTGTTGTGAACCGTTTGAGGCATCACACTTGGGGTGCTAAGTTCTTAAAGGCGAAATACAACAATTTCTAAAAGATACATAAAGAGGTAAACTCATAACTAGTATTTTATGTTTTTTTATGTCAACTGTATGCTAGTTGTAGGCTTAATGCTTTGGAAACAATATTGCATGTATAATTAGAGAAAACATAGATGTAAAGCATTTAGAGTTGTATGTGCACCATAGGATGTTGTAGTATACTAAAACCCAACAGTGGTATCAAAGCCAAGGGTTGTTTTCTATTATACTTGATGCTTGGTAATTTTTCAAAGCTGAAAATTTGATTTTCAGCCCATCTGACTGATGAACTCGCTGAGTCCACTCAGTATAGGGTCAACTCGGCGAGTCTTGTTCATGCACTCGACGAGTTGATGCTTCTGATGGCAGATTTTTGGGATTTTTGGCCTGTTTTGGATTAGGATCATTACCATAAAATGTTTTAGTTCATAAAATTTGATCATCCTTATCAAATTAAATAGAATTGTCATAGTTTCAAGATTTGTATTAGTTTATATGATAGGCTAATTTCTTGCAAATTGTTGATATGAGTTATCTTGACTTATGAGTTTAACTAGATCATAGAAAAACTATTTGATAGTTTTATTAGTTAGAATATTTGATCTAAATGACTTTTATGAACTCCATAACTTGTCCTCAAGTTATGGAACATGAAAAGTTTTTTCCATTAAAAATGCATTAAATTCATAAATTATAGAAACCAAAAGTTTTTGAATAGTTCAAAACTTGCCCTCAAGTTTTGGAATTTGTAAAGTTACCCTTATGAGTACTTTAGTTCCAAACCCTATAATTTTAAAAGTTAAAATTCAACCCTTACACTATTGTAACATTAAAAGTTAATATATATATATATATATATATATATATATATATATATATATATAAGAGTAAGTCAGTCTTACCGTTAGTAGGCCTCATTCATGAAGCCAATCTATAAGAGGGTATAAGGTTACTGCATATATGTGACAACCCGAAATTTCCATCCAGTTCAGTCTAACACTTCTTTGAAAGTCAAACTCATTGCTGTTATCTTTTAGCACAATTAGAAGTTTATTTGAGCATTCTGAGCCTTTTACACTTAAGGAATAAGTGTCGGGATTTATCGGCTGAAGTTTTAGCTCAAAAAATGACTTTAAGCACTCATGCAAGGAGTTCACGGCCAACACATGGGAGTTTACGGCCGTAAAATCCATGTGGGCCGTAAACTCTTGCTTATATGATGAAGAGGTGGTCATTTGTTCGTTCCTCCCTTCCATTTGGCCCAAATCCTCTCAAGTAGCATCCCGATCTTCGTCCCCGATCTTCAAAACTCGTAAGCTTATTATCTTAACTAGTTGATATCTTGCATGAACTAGTAATCTTACATGATTTCATCTGTGAAATCATTCCATTTTGTAGATCTTCAAGTTTCACCAAGAACACCAAGAACACACACTAGTATTCTTGGCCAAAACCGACCATTCGAGCTAGTAGATCGTAAGTACTATTGATCCAACTCATTGTACACTAAGTTTATCATACTTAGAGCTTAGAAAACATAAGAAATCAAGGGATTCAAGGAGTTTAAGGGTGCAAATGACACCCTAACACTTTATTGAGCCTTAGATATTAACATAGAACCTTACACCATTGAGCTAAGGACTTCATTGAACGAAACGGTACTCCTTACCATGAGTTTACAGCCGTAAACTCATGGGGGAGTGGTCCCAGGGCCGTGAACACCAAACAAGGTAATTTTAGGACCTTAACCCTTCCCAAACACTTGTTTAAAGCTTTGGAGCACTTAACCACTTAAGCCCTTAGAGTTTTAAACCCCTTTTGGTGACCAATTGAGAGTTTACGGTCAGGAGTAAACTCCCCTGGGCCGTAAACTCCAACAAACAATGGTCATTGGACCATAAACTCCCGTATAAGGCCTTGCACTCCTTTGTTGCAACCCGTTAGCCTCCTAGCACTTGACCAAAGTATTTTCCTCGAAATAGGATGTTTTTACATGTTTAATTAGTGTTATAATCAGTAATTGTTTGTATACATATGTCTTCATATGAAATTAGGATCATTGTGTGTGTTTAAGTCTTCACTTGACACCAAGCACTTGTCCGACACTTCCTTCCGATCCGCTCACTGAAGGTGAGTTCATACCCCTTGAAATAACCTTTTAAATGTTGTTAAATGTTTATAAATGCTTTATAGGGGGGGGGAATACAAGTTGAATCATGTTTAGTTATTATATCAATCACTTGTGATTAATAACTAACATGCAAATGGATTTACTATACGTTAACTGTTTTACCAAACATATTTATTCAAATGTTTATCTTAAACGTTTTTATGTGTTTAAAACAATTTATTAAACAATGTATGTTTCATTTCAAACCCTGTTAAAGTTATGTTTCTAAAAAGGTTCCTTTATATTTAAACTCTTTTTATCAAACAAATACTTTCAAACCGTTTTATAAACTGACATCAAGTCAATATTTTCTTAGTTATTAGTCTTTTTCAAAGGTTTTACAAAACTTCTTTTATGCTTTTATGTTGTCAAATGCATGGCCATATATGTATAGTTATATAAGTAATGTTTAAAGTGTTGGATTAGTGTCTAAGGCTGTAACTATTTTTGGTAAGTACTTGACCCGGTTGTGTATGGTCCTTTTGGGTTGCCTTCACCATAGCAACTTGATAGGGTGATTTAGAGAGAAGAGATATTATTATTAATGTATTATAGGAATAATATGTTAAAAGAATAATAAGATTATTTGATTAATATAAGTCATACATTAATTAGGAATTAATTTAGTGACTTAAACAAATTAATTGAATAAAGGGGTATAAACTGTCAAATATGTAAAAGTTGTATTTTAAGCTGATAACCCTTATTGATATGGGTTGGACGATTTTAGGGATGTGGATCACCTAGAAATCGTCCAAGGCCTTATCTAGAAGAGGATTTTGGATTGCTTTGAGGCTAAGTTATCCAATTAGGGTTTTAGGGTGAAACCCTATAAGCTCATAGTATAAATAGACCCATAGGGTTGAGGAAATCGGCCACCCTTGTGATTGGAGTAACCCTAGAGCCGATTTCCCTCTTCCTCATCTCTTTCAAATCATCTTCTTGCTAGTTGGTGTTTGTAAGCCATTAGAGGAGTGACATTTGTGACTCTAAGCTCCAAGAAGAAGAAGGTTTTCAAGCAAGTAACTCAAGGTATTATTCTAGATTTGTTTCATATGTTTTAATTATTAGATTACATTAGATCTAGCCATGAAAGTCTTGGATATGTTGCATGTTCAACTAGTGACACCTAAATCCAAGCTATAGGGTCGTATGTGCACATAGGGAACGTTCTTATGTCCAAAACCCATTAGTGGTATCAGAGCCATGATTGGTTTCAATTGAATATGATGCTTAATTCTTTTGGTTGCTGAAAATCGTTTTTCTTGCCCTTTGTCGACCCAACTCGGCGAGTCAGTGTTTGGACTCGGCGAGTTGGCCCTACTCGGCGAGTCCAAAGCTTGACTCGGCGAGTCCGAGCGTCAGACAGAGGATAATTCAGGATTTTGATGCTGTTTTTGTCTTGGATTGATACCTAAATCGTTTTATTATGTATAAATCGGAATTTTAACTTAATTTAATAATTATCCTTGACATAAATATAGATAATTTCAAATCTTTTAAATATTGATTATTTATATGATAAATATTGGACTATTTAAGATTATTTGGTAATTATCTAATGACTAAAATTTAATTAGGTCAAATATAGATAATTATGAAATTAATTGTTTAATTTGAATTATTTGTTATTTGATCCTTATTCTTTTGAAAAGTTCAATTTCTATCCGGAAGTTTTGAAATTTGAATTTTGTGATTAATAGTTTAATTTAGAATAATTTAAATTTCAACCCCTAGAGTTTTACAAGTTTAAAATTCAAACCTATACTATTATATTATTAAAAGCTTAATAAGTATATAAGTAAAATTAAAATGCTAATCTTACCGTTAGTAGGCCTCATTCACGAAGCCGGTCTATAAGGTGGGTATAAGGTTGCTGCCTATAAAATGACGCTTAATAGGTGTACACTCACACCCACCGCTTGCTTGACCGGTGGAGGGTCGTTAGCTGAACGGGTAGGATAGGGCAACTCTCTCTCCTCATTAATAAGTATAATGAATCTATAAAGTAACTAAACTACTTTTTTATAAAATTCCCAATCTTAGTTACTTTAGGAAAAGTGAATTGATGCAATCCAATGAAATTGCACTTTGCACCCTTGCTAAGAAGTTAGAGGAGCGTGTGTGGTTTACCGGCACACTAATTGGTTCTAAGCAAAGGTGGGAAAGGGTGATTCATTGTCTATCATAGTTCGATGGAGCGTGTGTGGTTTACTGGCACATCGAATTGATGATTTTAACAATGAAGGCACCATGTAAATTTGCATGGTAATTCACACCCGCTTTGTGATCCTCGGTATCCCAGTCACAAACTAGAGGGGCATATCAAGATTTAAACATGCCATTGAAAGGTTCAATAAATCTCAAAGGAAATCTAGGAATTCTTAATAAAACTTAAGGCTATGTTTTCAAGGTGAAGAATTAGTGAATCGTCATTCACTTACCTCCAAATTGTTTGCATGTTGGATTACGGCAACCCTTTTCTAATATGCAAATAATGTTGTTGGGTCCTAACCCTAATTTTTCATTTTGGGTGTTTAATTAGAGATCCAAATTCTAATCAAACTTTGTCCTTTCTAGATGTCAAACACAAACAACACTGCTGCTAACTCATTCACGTTAATGAGTCTTTGCCAAAAGGTGACCTTCGATGGTACGAACTTTAGCGAATGGATAAGATACATTCGCACCATTGCATGCTACGAGGACAAAGAGTATGTCCTCGACGAGAAGCTCGAGAAGGTTAACCCGGAAATCGCTACTCCCGAAGAGATGGCTGTCTTTGAGACACATGAACGTGATGCAATGAAAGTCCATTGCATCATGATAGCCACTATGAACCAAGAATTCCAAAAGTCCTATGAGGACATGTATCCCTATGAAATGCATCAAGACTTGATGGAGAGGTACCACCAAAGCGCGAGGCAAGAGTGCTACGAGATCATCATTAATATGATCACCGCTAAGATGGGAAATGGAGAATCGTTGACTGTGCACTTGCAAAAGATGCAACGATATGTTGATCGTCTTCGCAAGTTAAATGTTAACTTTGGGGAGGATTTGGCCATCGACATCGTTCTTCATTCCTTGCCTTCATGCTAAAACCAATTTAGGTTGACCTACCACATGAACAAGGAAGAGGTCACCCGAAGCAAACTCCAAGGACTCTTAAGGACAAGTATGTTGCACCAACTCCCGCACCAACCACTACTCCTGTTTTGGCTATATGGCAGGGAAGTGGAAAGTAGAGAAAGGCTCCATCAAAGAGCCACCGCAAGGGAAAGTCCCAAGATGGTTCATCTTCTAGTTGGACCAAAGTTGATCCTGCTAAGCCCAACCCTAACCCGAAGGAGGCAGAGTGCCATCATTGCCACAAAATAGGGCATTGGAAGAGAAGCTGCCCGGAATATTTGCAAGCCATCAAGGATGGAAAGATCAAGCCATCTTTTGCAGGTATATACACAATTAAATCTAGTAATTCATCTCACACTATTTCTTGGGTTCTTGATACAGGATGTGGTTACCACATTTGTTCTGATTTGCAGGGACTAAGAAGAGATAGAGATGTGGAGCAAAGAATGAATAAATCTAATCATGGGAAACAGAAGATCGTCGCTTGTCACCAAGATTGGAGTGTATTCTTTAGTGCTTAGTAATGGATTAAGTGTAGATTTAAATAATTGTTGCTACTCGCCAGATATGGCAAGGAACATCATTTCATTTCATGGTTTGTTTAGACAAGGATTTAAATATTCGTTTAATAATATGAATGGTTCTATTTATGCTTATCTAAATGGTGTTTTATACTTTGAAGCAATGCCTTGTAATGGAATTTATGAAACTGTTATGGTTGTAGATAACCTAGGAAATGATGTGTTGCGTATAGATTCTTCCAATAGTATGGATAAAGCATCTTTGTGGCATTGTCGTCTTGGACATGTCAACAAGAAACGCATAGCCTAACTCCAAAAGGATTGAGTGTTGGAGTCATTCGACCTTAGGGAAGATGACAAGTGTGAATCTTGTTTACTTGGAAATATGACGAAGTCACCCTTCACTGGAACATGTGAGAGGGGAGAGGGTTTATTGGATCTCATACATACCGATGTATGTGGGCCCTTCAGATCCACTACAAAGGATGGAAACCGCTTCTACGTGACTTTCACCAATGATTATAGTAGATATGGGTATATTTACTTAATCAAGCACAAGTCTGAAACGTTTGAAAAGTTCAAAGAGTTCAAGAATGAAGTGGAGAATCAGTTGGGCAGGAAAATCAAGATGCTTCGATCCGATCGATGAGGAGAGTACCTAAGTCTTGAATTCCACGACTATCTCAAGGAATGTAGAATAGTTTCACAATTGACGCCACCTAGGACACCGTAGTTAAATGGTGTGGCAGAAAGGCGCAATCAAACCTTGTTGGACATGGTTCGTTCCATGATGAGTCGTGCTTCACTAACTATCTCATTTTGGGGGTATGCCGTAGAGACTGCCGCCCATATCCTTAACCGAGTCCCTAAAAAGAAGGTTGCCAAAACACCTCACGAGATGTGGACAGGGAAAGCTCCCTTGTTGGCACATATCAAGGTTTGGGGTTGTGAAGTTTTCGTAAGACGAGAAACTCATGACAAGCTCGAACCTCGTAGTGAGCGATGTATTTGATGGGTTTTAGGTAAAACAAATAAACTAGAAAACAAATCCTAAGTTCACATGCAACCTACTTTGGATCTATGTTTTAACTATTGAACACACAACTTTGAATTGCAAAACAAGAACCCTAGAGGAGAGAGGCTATATTCAAAATCTATAAACTAGGGTTTAGTAATTACATACCTTTCAATTGTTATGGTAAACAATTGATAATTCCCTTGTTCTTGATCTTGATCTTCTTGGAAGCTTAGCACCACAAGTGTAATGCCTCTAATGGAATCACACCCAAACTAGCAAGAAGGAAAGAGGGAGTATGCAAAATTTCGGCCCTTAGGGTTTCTTCAAAATAAAGAGTGACCAAAATATGAAACAGGAGGCTCCTTATATAGCTGAGGGATCTAGGGTTTAGGGGAAACCCTAGTTATCCTTTGCTTAGGGCCTAAGCAAACCCAAGGGCCTTATCCAAGCCCCTATGGACGAAATTATTAGGGTTTCCCCTAAAGATTTCGTCCACCCTTATCCAAGGGGGTTCTAGAGCCTTCCACTCAACTATTAGATAATTGCAAACTAGTCCCTGCACTTTATAATTAATTCTTTTAACCCCAAAATTAATTCTAATTAATTTCTAGCTAACAATTAATTAAACAAAATGATTTCTTATTAATATATTAATCTTTTAACATATTAATAAATTCATTTATATTAATTTATTAGTCTTATAATAAATTAATATCTCTCCTTTCATAATTTCCTTGTCCGGTTGCTAGGTTTGAGGGCAACCCAAAGGGACTGTGCTGCTATCTATTCAAGTAAATACCAATTATAGTTATGGGCTTAGACACCTAATCCAACAGTCTCCCACTTGGATAAGTCTGTAACTATAATTGCTAGTATGCCTTCTAAATTTGACCAGCAAATTGTAGCTTCCAAAAAGCTGTTGCCGAACTCTGACCCAGTCAGTTACGTGTCCTAAGATAAGTGATCATATAATCCTTCGTTCTGCTAGATATCCCTAGACAAAAGACATGGAATGCAATCAACCTCTTTGTCCAGAATCTATGTTTCCCGATTCCTGATTTGTGATGATGTAGGACTTCTAATTGAACACATCAATTTAGTCCTGGCTGGGCCCAATACATAAGTCAACACCAAATCATCGAGGGGCTCACAGATATCGCTTTTCCCGTTAGGGCAAAAGGAACGAATAAACATTGACTCATATGCTTGTATCTTTTACTCATCAAACCATACATGATAATACGTTTTATAACACCAAGTTACTGATGCGTTTTCGTATCACCAATGCATAGCCGACTTGCAAATTACAACTCATATATCTCTGTTTCAAGATTATAAGATATTATCATCTCAGTATTACTCATGATGAATTCCATGAAGTAATACTCTGAGCGAGGGTTTATCCAATACTCAAATCTCAATTTCTGAGTACTCATGAACGTTGCAGCAAATCTATTGCCATGTCTATCCTTAGACAATCTACAATCCAGTTCATGACAGTCTTGATTCACTACTTACTTCCAAAAGTACGAGTGACTGTGGAGTTTGAATAATCTTATTATTCGGGAAGTAAAACATGCAAAAATGAAACACAATAATAAACAATTGACAAAAGGTAGAACCCAAACTTATAAATAATACTTTATTATTTAATCACCAAAAGCCAATTACATTTACTTTGTTACAAGTTTCAGAAAAACTAATCTAACTACCAAAACTAATATCATCTTTCAGTCCTATGCACCGAGCATGCTGAATGTGCTTAGCCCTACTCAGACCCTTTGTGAGGGGATCTGCTGGGTTATCTTCAGATGACACCCTCTTTACTATAAGATGGCCTTCTTCTACTCTATGTCTGATGAAATGGTACTTTCTGTCGATATGTCTGGTTTGACCATGATCTCTCGGTTCATTTGTCAAGGCAACCGCTCCTTCATTATCGCAGAACAGTTCCATAGGCTCCTGGATGGTTGGAACAACTCCGAAATCTCCGATGAAGTTCCTCAACCAAGCTGCTTCTTTCGACGCTTCACTTGCTGCTATGTACTCTGATTCACAAGTAGAATCAGCCACCGTATCTTGCTTGGAACTCTTCCAAGTAACCGCTCCTCTATTAAGTAAAAATACCCAGCCCGACTGAGAACGGAAATTATCTCTATCCGTCTGAAAGCTAGCATCACTGTAACCATCTACTCTCAAAGTATCATTGCCACCAAGCACAAGGACCCAGTCCTTTGTCCTTCGCAAATACTTGAGTATATTCTTTACGGCTATCCAATGTGCTCTACCTGGGTTTCCCTAATAGCGACTGACCATACTGAAAGCAAAGGCCACATCAGGGTGAGTACATGTCATAGCGTACATGATCGATCCGACAGCGGAAGCATAAGGTACACGAATCATGTCATTTATTTCCTTATCTGTACTCGGGCATTGAGTCTTACTCAATTTGGTATTTCTCTGGATAGGTAGCTCCCCCTTCTTGGAATTTTCCATACTAAACCTCTTTAGTACCTTATCTAAGTATGTGCTCTGACTAAGTCCAATTAGTCTCTTCTTTCTATCTCTCAATATTCTTTTCCCAAGAATATAGGGGGCTTCTCCAAGGTCTTTCATGGAAAAACACTTTCCAAGCCAAGACTTAACTTCATTCAAGGTTGGAACGTCGTTACCGATGAGTAATATGTCATCGACATACAACACCAGAAAAATTACTATACTCCCACTAGCCTTGATATACACACAAAACTCATCTTCACTTCTAGAGAAACCAAACTCTTTGACTTTCTCATGGAAGCAAAGATTCCAGCTGCGAGATGCTTGTTTCAATCCATAAATGGATTTCTCAAGCTTGCACACTCTATTGGGAAACTTTGCATCAACAAAACCTTCTGGCTGACTCATGTAAACATCCTCAGCCAACTTCCCGTTAAGGAAAGCAGTCTTGACATCCATCTGCCAGATTTCATAGTCATGAAAGGCAGCTATGGCGAGCAATATCCTAATAGATTTAATCTTTGCTACTAGCGAAAAAGTCTCATCATAGTGAACCCCTGGGGTTTGAGTGAAACCTTTTGCAACCAGTCAAGCCTTGAATGTATGCACATTTCCATCCATGTCTGTCTTCTTCTTGAAGATCCATTTACATCCAACTGTCTTCCGACCTGGTGCACTATCAACTAAATTCCAAACTTGGTTGTCATAAACGGACTTACTCTCGCTGTCCATTGCCTCTTTCCACTTGGAAGCCTCTGGGCCTGCCATTGCTTCCTTATAAGTGACTGGTTCATCTAAGTTTACCAGTGTTCTGTCACTTATGAATGTGTCACCATCTGATGTAATATGAAAACCATACAACTCAGGTGGCACACTCACCCTAGTGGATCTTCGAAGAGGTAATGATTTATCAACTGGTTCAACAGGAACTGTTTCCTCTGGTTGAGTGCTAGTGTCATCTAAGGTTCCTTTATTGGTTGACTCTTGAATCTCTTCAAGGTCAATGGTACGCCCACTGTCCTCTTTGAATATGAGCTCTCTTTCCAGAAAGACTCCTCTTCGAGCTACAAACACAACGTTTTCACTAGGTCTGTAGAACAAATATCCAAAAGACTGCTTTGGGTAACCAATGAAAACACATTTCTCACTTCTAGCTGCTAGCTTGTCATGATTCTCTCATCTTACGAAAGCTTCACAACCCCAGACTTTAATATGTGCTAACGAGGGTACTTTCCCTGTCCACATTTTGTGAGGTGTTTTGGCAACCTTCTTTATATTTGAACTTTTCAAAGGTTTCTGACTTATGTTTGATCAAGTAGATGTAACCATATCTGCTATAATCATCAGTGAAAGTTACATAGAATCGATTAGCATCCCTTGTGGTTGATCTGAAGGGCCCACACACATCTGTGTGTATGAGATCTAACAGACCTTCACCTCTTTCACAAGACCCTGTGAATGGTGATTTTGTCATCTTTCCCAAAAGACAAGACTCACACATATCATCTGATTTTAGGTCAAATGATTCCAACACTCCATCCTTTTGGAGTTGGGCTATGCGTTTCTTGTTAATGTGTCCAAGATGACAATGCCACAAGCATGCCTTGTCTACACTATTAGACAAGTCAATATTAAGCACACTATTTCCTAAGCTATTAACACAAGTCACTGTTTCATACACACCATCACAAGGTATAGCTTCAAACATAAACACACCATTCTTATAAACATAAATTGAACCATTCAAATCATTAAAAGAATATTTAAAACCTTGTTTGAACAATGCATGAAATGAAATAATGTTTCTCGTCATATCAGACGAATAGCAATAATTTACTAAGTCTAATCTAACATCATTACTAAGCAAAAGTTGATAAACTCCGATCTTGGTCACTGGTGAAGACTTTCTGTTCCCCATGATCAAGTTTATCCTCCCATGCTCTATCTCCTCACTTTCCTTTAGCCCCAGCAAATCAGAACAAATATGAAAACTACATCCTATATCAAGGACCCATGAACGAGAAGATAATGAGTTATTAGCAAAAATAGTGTAAATACCTGCAGAGGATGGCTTCACTTTGCCATCCTTGATATCTTGCAGATATTGCGGGAAAGATCTCTTCCAATGCCCCTTTTGATTGCAGTAAAAGCAAACGGCCACTTTTGGATCAGAAACATGGGGAGTGGAACCATTGGGCGTAGCCTTTGGGCCATTACTAGATGACACAGCTTGAGCCTTGCTCTTCCAGTTTTGCTTGGGAGGACCTTTCCTCTTCTTCCCCTTTCCTTGTCCAATGGCCAAGACAGGGGCACTTGCAGGTGTGGAGGGTATACTTTTACCCTTCATCCCTGCCTCAGCTGTCTGCAACAAGCTTTGCGATTCGGTCAATGTCTGCTCAGTGATGTTTAAATGGTAAGTTAAAATAAACTGACCATAACAATCAGGCAATGAGTTCAAGACCATGTCAATGACGAATTCCTCATCGAAGTGAATGTTGAGCTTGACCAAACGCTCTATGTAGCTTTGCATTCTTTGCACATGAGATGCAACCAATTCCCCTTCTTTCATCTAGCAAGCCATGAGTGACTTGACTACCTCAAACTTTTCTTGACAAGCTCGCTTATGGTACTTTTCCATAAGGTCCTTGTTCATCTCAAAAGGCCAGTAGTCCTCATAGTACCTCTGCAATTCTAGGGACATGGTTGCAACCATGATGCATGCCACTTTGGTAGCATCATCATAGTGTTTCTTGTAGGTAGCATACTCTTCGGGAGTGGCTTTGGACTCATCAAGTTCTTTAAGCTCCTTTTCAAGGACATACTCTTTCTCCTCGAATCTAAGCACCATCTTGATGTTACGCATCCAATTGTTATAGTTGGAACCATCCATAATGACTTTGGAGCAGATGTTTAGTAGAGAGAAGTTGTGGCTGGAGGATGATGAAGCAGAAGTGTTTCTAGGAGTACACATCTGAAAAGAATGATAGTTTTAGTTAGATTTCAAGACACCTCAATATAATAACCCAAAGATATCATATCAAGGTTAGGACCTAACTATGACGATTTACAACTTAGAAATGGGATGCCGAGATCCAAGTTCAAATCTCATAAAGGTAGGTGAATGACGATTCACCAATTCCACCATTAGACAAAACAAACGAAGTGAAATTCCTAATTCTTTTGAGATACATCAAAACTATTTAATGGCATGTTTTAATCTCGGATGATGCTCTACTATTTGTGACTGGGATACTGAGGATCACAAACTAGATGTGAATAACCATGCAAATGTGCTTGGTAACCTTATTGTCTTTATCATTAACTATTGATGTGCCGGTAAACCACACACGCTCCATCAAAATGATAATTATAAGATACCCATTACTACTCTTTATTAGTGCCTTTTAGTGTGCCGGTTAACCACACACGCTCCACTAACGACCAATAAAGCATAATGTGCAATTTCATGGATTAGCATACTTTTCACATTTTTCCTAAAGTAACTAGAGTTGGGATTTTGAAAAACAGTGTTCTAGTACTTTCTTTAATAGCATTATACTTTTAATGAGAAGTAGTTGTCCAATCAAATCCGTTCTGCTAACGACCCTCCGCTAATCAAGGAAGCGGTGGGTGAGAGTGGACACCCATTCAACTACCATTTTATAGGCAGTTTCCTTATACCCCCCTTATAGACTAGCTTCGTGAATGAGGCATACTAGCGATTTGACTGACCATATTCTTATACATATATAATATTTAACTTTTAATTATAATATATATAAATATATATATATATATATATATATATATATATATATAAGGTGTGTTTTAAAACATTTTAAAACTCCAAGGGTTTATATAAATTTTCAAAATTTAAACAATTAAATTTTAAATTTAAATAAACCAATTAATTAGATTTAATATTTATTTATTAAATAACTTTTAATTAATTTATTAAATCTAGTAAGGATTATCTAATAAAATTAATCAATTAATTTAATCCTAATCCTTATCCCTCTAAATTTCGAAAAATAGGGTAAAGGATAATTATCCAATTAATCTAATCAAGTAACAATTATCCAAAACAAGAAACCCTAAAAAAAAGGCTAGCAATTTCGAAATTTACAAGGGAGGAGGCTAGGGTTTTCAAAACCCTAACCCTAATTTCGATTAGGGTTCTTTGGTGGCTAGGGTTTTCGAAAAAAAACCCTTTGATCCACAACCCTAAAAATAAAAAAAAAACCTTTAGGGTTTAATGGCTATAAACCCTAATTTTGCAATTCAACAATTATAGCAATTCAATTTAAAACAAACAATGGCTCTGATCCCACTTATGGGTTTTAGGTAAAACAAATACACTAAAAAACAAATCCTAAGTTCACATGCAACCTACTTTGGATCTATGTTTTAACTATTGAACATACAACTTTGAATTGCAAAACAAGAACCCTAGAGGAGAGAGGCTATTTTCGAAATCTATAAACTAGGGTTTAGTAATTAAATACCTTTCAATTGTTATAGTAAACAATTGATAATTCCCTTGTTCTTGATCTTGATCTTCTTGGAAGGTTAGCACCACAAGTGTAATGCCTCTAATGGAATCACACCCAAACTAGCAAAAAGGAAAGTAGAAGAGAGAGGGGAGAGGGAGTATGCAAAATTTTGGCCCTTAGGGTTTCTTCAAAATAAAGAGTGACCAAAATATGAACCAGGAGGCTCCTTATATAGCTGAGGGATCTAGGGTTTAGGGGAAACCCTAGTTATCCTTTGCTTAGGGCCTAAGCAAACCCAAGGGCCTTATCCAAGCCCCTATGGATGAAATTATTAGGGTTTCCCTAAATATTTCGTCCACCCTTATCCAAGGGGGTTCTAGAGCCTTCCACTCAACTATTAGATAATTGCAAACTAGTCCCTACACTTTATAATTAATTCTTTTAACCCCAAAATTAATTCTAATTAATTTCTGGCTAACAATTAATTAAACAAAATGATTTCTTATTAATATATTAATCTTTTAACATATTAATAAATTCATTTATATTAATTTATTAATCTTATAATAAATTAATATCTCTCATTTCATAATTTCCTTGTCTGGTTGCTAGGTTTGAGGGCAACCCAAAAGGACTGTGCCGCTATCTATTCAAGTACATACCAATGATAATTATGGGCTTAGACACCTAATCTAACAGTATTTTCATCGGCTACCCGAAAAATCCTTTGGATATCTCTTCTATAGACCGAGTGACAACGTTGTCTTCATTCTGAGGAGAGGGGTTTTCCGAGAGAGAGAACTCATAAGCGAAGGAGACAGTGGGAGGCAGATCGATCTTGAAGAGATTCAAGAGTCGAGTGATGAAGGAACCTCTACCGCTGGTGCTCAACCCGAGGAGGAAACTCCGGTTGAACCAATTGACGAGTCATTACCTCTTAGACGTTCTGAGAGAGTTAGAGTTCAACCCCAGTTGTATGCTTTTCATATCACTACCGAAGGGGACACATATATTAGTGATAGTACACTAATAAATCTAGATGAACCTAACTGCTATAAGGAAGCCATGGCAGGCCCAGAGTCTGTAAAATGGAAAGAGGCAATGGACAGCGAGATTCAGTCGATGTATGACAACCAAGTTTGGAATTTGGTTGACAATGTGCTCGGACGTAAGACGATTGGGTGCAAATGGATCTTCAAGAAGAAGAGCGACATGGATGGGAATGTGCACACGTACAAGGCGTGATTGGTTGCGAAGGGCTTTACTCAAACTCTCGGAGTTGACTATGATGAGACCTTCTCACCAGTTGCGAAGATAAAATCTATTAGGGTGATGCTAGCTATTGCCGCATTTCATGATTATGAGATATGGAAAATGGATGTCAAGACTGCTTTCCTTAATGGGAAGTTGGCTGAGGATGTTTACATGGCTCAGCCAGAGGGTTTTGTCGATCTGAAGCATCCCAATAGAGTGTGCAAGCTTGAGAAGTCCATTTATGGAATTAAGCAAGCATCTCGCAGATGGAATCTTTGCTTTGATGAGAAATTCAAAGAGTTTGGATTTGTACATAGCGAAGATGAATCATGTGTATATGTCAAAGCCAGTGGGAGCATAGTTAGCTTTCTCGTTTTGTATGTCAATGACATACTGCTCATAGGAAACGACATTCCGACTCTGCAGGAGGTCAAGTCCTGGCTCGGGAAGTGCTTCACTATGAAGGACCTCGGAGAGGCTTCCTATATTTTGGGAATAAGGATAGTGAGAGAAAGAAGTAAGAGACTAATAGGACTTAGTCAGAATACTTACTTAGATGAGGTACTAAAACGTTTTAGTATGGAAAACTCGAAGAAGGGAGAACTACCGATACAAAGTAATACCAAGTTAAGTAAGACTCAAAGTCCGAGTACCGAAGCTGAGATAGATGAGATGAGCCGAGTACCTTACACTTCCGTAGTTGGCTCGATCATGTATGCTATGACTTGTACTCGACCTGATGTGGCCTTTGCTTTGAGCATGGTCAGTAGATATCAAGGGAATCCTGGTAGAGCGCATTGGATTAAAGTCAAGAACATCCTTAAGTACCTTCGGAGGACCAAGGAATGGTTTCTAGTCCTTGGAGGGAGTGATGACTTGAAGGTGCGAGGGTATAGTGACGCCAGTTTCCAGACAGACAAGGACAACTACCGTTCGCAGTCGGGATGGGTCTTTACCCTTAATGGAGGAGCGGTAACTTGGAAAAGTTCCAAACAGGAAACTGTAGCTGATTCAACATGCGAATCAAAGTACATTGCAGCGAGCAAAGCGTCAAAGGAGGCAATATGGTTGAAGAACTTCATTGGCGATCTTGGAGTTGTGCCTGCCATAAAGGAGCCCATGGAAATTTTCTGTGATAATGAAGGAGCGGTTACGTTGACCAAGGAACCAAGGGATCATGGTAGATCTTGGCATATCGACAGAAAATATCACTTTATTAGGCATCGAGTAGAATAAGGACACCTCGTGGTTAAGAGGATATCATCAGAAGATAACCCAGCAGATCCACTTACGAAGGCACTGAGCAGGGTTAAGCATTTACAGCATGCTAGGAGTATTGGGCTGAAGGATGATATTAGTTTAGATTAGATAGTATTAGAAACATGAAATAGATAAATGTAATTGACATTTGATGATTAAATAAGTAAAGTTACTATCTTATGTTAATTTTTTAGCTATTGTTTCACTTTGCATGTTTTGACTTCCAGAATAATTGAGTTTATTAAGAATAATTGAATTATTCAAACTGTCCACAATCGTTCATATGTTGGAAGTAGTTATGAATGAAGATTGTCGTGAATTGGTGTGTAGATTGTCTAAATGGTATTAGACATAGCAAAGGTTTGCTACAACGTTCATGAGTGCTTATGAACAAGGTTTGAGCATTGGAACAAACCCGCGCTTGCTGGAATCACTTTGGAGTGATTGCAAGACGATAATATCATATGGTCTTAAAACCTAGATATACGGTTTATTATTTACTAATTGGTTGTAAATTGATAATGCGAAACCACATCAGTAAATTGATGTCATAAAACGCATTGTTGTGTATAGTTGGTTAGTCGATAAGTAAATGTATATAAGTCGAAGTTTATCTATTACTTTTATCCTAAGAGGGTATGAGCGATATCACGGCCGCTCGATGATTTGATTTGACTTATGTGCTGGGCCCGGTCAGGACTGAATTGATGTGTTCAAATAAGTTCTATGTCGAATAAATCTGAGATCGAGAAAATAGTTGCTGGACAATAAGTATGACAGTGTTTCATGAAATCGTCTGCACGATATCAAAACAGAGGACTATACGATCCCTTATCTAATGGACATGTTACTGATAAGATCAGAGTTGACAGCGTCTTTGAGAGCTACGATTGCTAATCGGATTGTGTTTGCATTTATAGTTACTAGACTTATCCAAGTGGGAGACTGTTGGATTAATGTCTAAGGCTTTAACTATTTTTGGTAAGTACTTGACCCGGTTGTGCATGGTCCTTTTGGGTTGCCTTCACCATAGCAACTTGATAGGGTGATTTAGAGAGAAGAGATATTATTATTAATGTATTATAGGAATAATATGTTAAAAGAATAATAATATTATTTGATTAATATAAGTAATAAATTAATTAGGAATTAATTTAGTGACTTAAAGAGATTAATTGAATAAAGGGATATAAACTGTCAAATGTGTGAAAGTTGTATTTTGAGCTGATAACCCTTATTGATATGGGTTGGACGATTTTAGGGATGTGGATCACCTAGAAATCGTCTAAGGCCTTATCTAGAAGAGGATTTGGATTGCTTTGAGGCTAAGTTATCCAATTAGGGTTTTGGGGTGAAACCCTAGGAGCTCACAGTATAAATAGACCCATAGGGTTAAGGAAATCGGCCACCCTTGTGATTAGAGTAACCCTAGAGCCGATTTCCCTCTTCCTCATCTCTCTCAAATCATCTTCTTGCTAGTTGGTGTTTGTAAGCCATTAGAGGAGTGACATTTGTGACTCTAAGCTCCAAGAAGAAGAAGGTTTTCAAGCAAGTAACTCAAGGTATTATTCTAGATCTGTTTCATATGTTTTAATTATTAGTTTACATTAGATCTAGCCATGAAAGTCTTGGATATGCTGCATGTTCAACTAGTGAAACCTAGATCCAAGCTATAGGGTCGTATGTGCACATAGGGAAAGTTCTTATGTCCAAAACCCATCATAAAGGACTTGGGAAGGTTAACTCACTCTATTTCCTTTTCCTCGTTGGGATGTGGCTATGGGGTATCAGTTTCGCATCCGAATGTCGTCTAAACATTAGCTATATATCATATATACGTATGTAGACATAAAAGTTTTCCCCAGTCAGTTCAGTACCTTTGAGTAGCCAACGCATACTTCAGGTTATAGACGTACATTATTAGTAACTATTATAGGTATAGTTAGGAGATACTACTTACCATTCCAAGTACAAGGAATCACACAAGAGTCAGTTCATTCATGAGTCTATACTAGTACATTACATGTTACATGAGTATGTTTACATAGATACGCTTACATGAGTACGTTTACATAGATACGCTTACATGAGTACGTTTACATAGATACGCTTACATGAGTTCGGTTACATAGATACGCTTACATGAGTACATTTACATAGATACGCTTACATGAGTACGTTACATAAGATACGCTTACATGAGTACATTTACATAAGATACGCTTACATGAGTACATTTACATGAATACTTTTACATGAATACTTTTATGTAGATACTATATGATGAGTTACTATTACATATTATATGTGTAAATACGGTTATAAAATTCTCCTTCTTATCTTTTGTTTTGTGATACAATCACATAATCGACGAGATAGATTGGACTTAATATCCTAGTACCAAAGGATACTTTGTGGGACTAACCATTCCTATCACTGCTATTAGCTACATAGGTAAATTCACATCTATGGATGTCTACGAATGATACCATTATAGGCATACTTTAAGGGACTAACTATTCCTACACCCAGCTGTTAGCTATAGAGGTAAATGTATATCTACGTATGTCTACAGTTAACATTGTTAGTTATCCTAGTACAAAAGGATAATACTTAAGTTATTAAATTATTTTCTTCCTTTACTTTGAGACACATTCACATGAACGACGAGGTAGGATATATTTGATATAGATAAACTATTTTCCTTATTACCTTTATATTGTGACTCATACACATAAACGATGAGGTATACTATAGTTTTATACTAATAGTCAAACAGGGAAAAACCATCACATTTACAGAGATGCTTACTTTCAAAACAGTCGGGTCTTGGTAGAAGACTACTTTCAAAACAGTTTGGTCTTGGTAGAAGACTTCTTTTATAGGGATCATAGGGATTTCTAGGGCTTTCCAAACGTTTTCAACTACTTACAAACATTTTCATACTTATATGAACTTTCTTTAAAGAACAAGTTCAAGTCTTTCATTACAAGTTTTATAAATCAAAGACACATTAATACTTATGAATTCACCAGCTTTTTGGCTGATACTCGCTTTCAAAATAACTTGTATTCTCAGGTCTCCAATAGACAGGTACGACGATCAAGTGTTGTGAAGACGGAGCAGTTCAGACTCGTCTTTTATTTTGATTATTCATTATGTTGTCTTATACTATGAAAGAACACACTTGTAATTAAAATTATACTATTAATGCAATGGATGATGTTGTTGCTTGTTTACTACTTTACATTGTTGTGAAACATTACATGACGTCCTCCGCCCCAGAACGTTTCCGCTGTTCTCGGTTTTGGGGTGTGACACTATAAAATGACAGTTTAACGGGTGTCCACTCTCACCCACCACTTCCTTGACTGGTGGAGGGTCGTTAACCGAAAGGGTAGGATAGGACACCAATTCTCATTATAAGTATATTGATAATTATAAAGTAACTAAACTTTTATTAAATTCCCAATCGTAGTTACTTAGGAAAATTGTGAATTCAGTGCTAACCCATAAAATTGCACTTTGCACCTTGTTAAGTCATTAGTGGAGCACGTGTGGTTAACCGACACACAAATCTGGGACTGACAGTGTGTGGTAAAGGGTAGCTTGATGTTAATCATATATTAATGGAGCGTGTATGGTTAACCGACACATTGATTAGGTGATTTGT
Source organism: Lactuca serriola (assembly GCF_051521515.1). Classification (NCBI taxonomy): domain Eukaryota; kingdom Viridiplantae; phylum Streptophyta; class Magnoliopsida; order Asterales; family Asteraceae; genus Lactuca; species Lactuca serriola. Next base: position 115,292,193 of record NC_136409.1, on the reverse strand, counting down.
AACATTAAGTGTACCAAGCTAATTTGGATGGTTATTCACACCTTGTTTGTGATCCTCGGCATCCCAGTCACAAACTTGAAGGGAACAATCGAGATTTAAGAATATAATTGAAAAGTTCAATGAATCTCGAAAGATCTAGGAATTTCAATCCATTTAAAACTTAATAATCAATTTCGTTTTTCATGATGGAAATTGGTAAATCGTCATTTACCTACCTTCAAATATTTTGCACTTGGATTACGGCATCCCTCTTCCAAGTTGTAAAATATTGTGTTGGGTCCTAGCCTTAGTATTTCATTTTGGGTGTTATATTAAGGACTTAAATCAACTAAACTCGAATTTCTCCTTTTTGATGTCTAGTTTTGACAACTATGGTCTTCCCGAATCTTTTAGAAAAAGCTTTCCTCGTGAAGATGACGTTCCTCGAAATCATACTTCATTTCCTCCACCGCCTCCAATGTTGGGTGTTGTGTTCCCAAGGAAGTTGGCTATTGACGTGGTTCTTCAGTCACTTCCCGAGTCATATCGTGAGTTCGTTAATTACTACTATGTGACAGATCATGACATGACCCTTATTGATCTTATCTGTTTGCTAATTGCCGCTGAATCAACAATGATTTGGCACAATGGTCAAGTAAATTTGATTGGAAGATCTACATGCCAAGCTGACATGGACATCCCAGAAATGATTCCTTCTACTAAAGGAAATGAATTGGCCATGGTTAAAAGTTTTGATCATAAGAGAAAGACCAATTTTGAGACTATTTCATGTGTCATTCCAAATGAGCCTGTGTGTTTCTATTGCCAAGGAAAAGGACATTGGAAGCGAAGCTGCCCTGACCGCCTAAGAACTTTAATCAAATTGTATGGTTCTGCTTCAGGTATGTCTACTGTCTAACTCTATTAAGTTCCTAATTGTTTATTCTTAATACATATTGTGACAAGTTTTGCATTTTGATGTTTTGTAGGATCATGAAAAAGGAATGAAGCTTAAAAGTAAGAGCATGCTGAATCTGATCGCGAAGAGACGAATTTCAATTGTATGGTTGAAGATCGGATTTTCGAGCTGCTGCGTAGGAGTTATGATAGATTGCTTAGAAATATGTAGTAACATAGTTTTCATTTTTAATTGCATTGTATGGAAAAGGTTTTTCTGCATTTTATAAATAAATAAAATTTTGATTTTATTTTGTATTATATCTCCTGGGAATGACATTTGTGAAAATTGATGATTGTATGTTTCTATTATCAACAATATGGATTTGATTCTTTCATTTGTGGTAGTGTCAAAAAATACCAAATAGGGAAAGATTCTCATCACCAAAGTTTCAATTGGACATAAACTTGGAATCATGCAACTTGTATTGGATGATTAGTGAGAACCTTCGTCTTTGAGATATCAAGACTAATTCCTTGTTCACATGTATACGTGAGTCAAGTGAAGGACTAGGGGATCAGATACACTTGGTTGTGCACTGGTCAGGTCCACCACAAAGATCGATAAGACTATTCATCATGATTTACTAAAAGTTTGTAGATATTGTTATACTTACAAGCTTAAGTATAATTCTAAAACATTGGAAAAGTTTCAATGTATGACAGAACGAACGAGAAGAATCAAATTAGGAAGAAAGATAAAATTTTCTACAATATGAAAATATGGGAGTGTACTTTAGTATCGTGTTTTATGATCATCTTAATGATTATGGAAAACCATATAAAATGGGATTCTCTAAGGATATCTTAGTGCATCTGTATGGCTAAGAAGAGGAATCGTGAATTGTTGAAATGGTTAAATCAAGAAGATGAGTCATACTTCATTACAAAACAAGTCTTAGAGTCATACTCCAAGATTGTGCCTTGAGTGACATATCTTGAGAAAGTTTAAAACAATCTTCAAATGTTGATTAATTTTTTTTGCTCTTGTACATTTGAAATTGGTAAGTTGTGATGTCTTGTTAAGGACAAAGACCAACTAAGACAAATTGTGTTAAGTGTTTGTCTTGATAAGAATCCGCACTAACTCTTGAATATTTGTTTTGTCAAAGAATGGTTCATGACAAGAGAATCTTATATGTCAAGAGGGTAGTCTTAAAGATCTTGAAAAAGTTTCAAGAACTAATCAAGAATAAAACCTATTGTTTATCACTAGTACAAGACTTGAGGTTTGCAACCTATCGTGTTGAGATATTCTTATTTTTGTGCCCATTCCAGTTAAAAGTTCACTGTGCATGTGAGTTCTATAAGTTATCAATTGTTTGCATAAGGCAAAGTACCTGGATCAATGAAAGTTTCATTGATTAGTATGGATGAGCTGCTTAATAACTTGGAAGACATGGTAGACCCTTGTGCTCCCAAGTGGCAGGAAATTAAGATTGAACAAGTTCAGTCCATATGAGTTTGGATTTGTCACTAACCTTGTCTGATGATTATGGTTTGAAAATTGACATGGATACGAACACATACACCATAAAATCTAAGTGTCATAAGGTTTCTCTCCAATTCATGAAAATGATTGTGAGGAAATGCTTTCACTAAGTAGATTTTAAGGAGATAGAAATTGTGATATTTGCATTCTCAAATTCGATTACGATTACGACATCCCTATTTACAGTTCAAATTGTGAGAAATGGCAAAGGTCTAAACATTTGAGACTTATTGTTGTAAGTTCTAAAATTGTTTAGACACACATGTGAGCTATCTAAGGAATGGTGTATGGGTTTGAGAAACCTAGATAAAGTCTTATTGAAGCATCTCTTATCAGAAATCTGAAGTTTGGTAAGGAAGTCAATAACTATTGATTTCTAGAAGTCCAACTGATTTCTGGGTACATGTTAAAGCTAGTGGGAGCATAAGTGTTATGCTAATAAGATAATAATTATTATGCTAGTGGGAGCATAATTATTATGGTAAGTGTTGCAAGTTAGCAATGTTAATTATAGAAAACAAAAGTTTCAAATCGCAAAGTTGCAAGGTCTGAAAAGTTGTTTTGCTATAATTAAGGGAGATCAATTCATACTTCATTTCAATTCTAAAAGCTTAGATTGAGATATTAATCAAGTTTAGTAAAAAATATATATGAATGTTATGTTGAAAACATTCAACATATGGAAATTCTATATATCGAAATATTATAGCAACAGACTGGTAAAGTATCACGTCTTTATGTGAGACATTATGGATCGTATCCCATATGCTTCGGGAATAGGGTCGATTGCATATACTACAATATAATTCCAAGAGACTGGTAAAGTATCAGTCTTTATGTGAGACATTATGGATCGTATCCTATATGTTTTGGGTATAGGGTCGATTACATATGCTATAACATTTATATGTTCTGAATTTTCCAAATGCCTAGGGCATTAAAAGGGAAAATGGACTAGAACTAGATATGACTAAAATGGTTAAGCAACTGTCTAGAACAATCAGAGGTTTAACAAAGATTGGTTGCTTATGGACAGTTTGATGTATAATGTAAATTTTGGATGGACCATTTTGGCATACTCTAGGAATAGGTAACTCTTGTTCAAAAGTGATAGTCAAAATGGGAATATGGAAATGTTTCCATAAGTGGAAGTTATTCTTTAGATCTGTGTAAGATCAGAAAAATTAATGCAAGAAGGATGTTCAAAGGAATGTACTTTGAATGCCAGACTTCGTTTCCCTAGAATTGCTCTCCATTGGAATACTTTGTAATGTATGTTGCCAAGTCTCTGTGACTTTTGTGCATAGTCATTACATGAGGATCATTTCATATAAGTTTAGAATCTAACTGATTATAGTAAATGCCAAGAATTTGGTATTCTTAGATTTACGGTAAGAATATGAAATTGTGAAATGAGTTTCATTGAAGATGAATTCAATTGATCTATTTCACAAAGAAAGGAACATAGGCAAACATAGTGTGCATGCTAGGAGCATGGGAGAACTATTGTTTTAATTCAATTATTAAGTTGATCAATTGAAACAATATACAATGAATAATGTGTAATCAATATGGTGATTAAATAAAAGGTGTTTTATTTATATTCATAAGTTCTGAAACCATATTAGATTCGATTATTCTTGTGTTTCACTTTGTATGTTTTGACATCCCGAATAACTAGGTTATTCAAACCATCCACAGTCGATCATACTTTGGAAGTAGGTATTGAAGCTAGATTGCCATGAATGGTCTGTAGATTGTCTAAAGGTGTTTAGACATAGCACAAGTTTGCTACAACATTCATGAGTGCTCATAAGGTCTGAATATTGGATTAAACCAACACTCATCTGAATCACTTAATGGATTTTATCACGAGTGATTAGTGAGACAATAATATCTTATATTCTTGAAACCAAGACATGTGAGTTGTAATTTACAAGTCGGTTACACATTGACATATGTAAATGTACCAGTAACTTGGTGTTATAAAACATATTGTTGTGTGTGATTTGATGAGTAAGTAGAAGCAATCATATGAGTTGAATTTTATGTGATCCTTTTACCCTTAGAGGGATAAAAGCGATATATGTGGGCCCCTCGATGATTTAGTGATGACAATCCTAAATGCTTGGCCAAGCCTGGACTGATTTGATTTGTTCAATTATCCGGTTGCCATAAAATGGAAATCAGGAAAAAATAGATGGACAGAGAGAATGATTAGAATCCATGTCTCATGTTCATATGATATCTAGAATGAAGGAATATATGATCCCGTATCTAAGGGACGCGTCGTTGACTAGGTCAGAGTTTGTCAGCGGGTTTTTAGAGCTACGATTGCTAGTCGGGATTTTGGAGTCGTACTTGCAATATTAGTTATTAGACTTTTCCAAGTAGGAGACTGTTGGATTAAAGTGTCTAAGGCCATAACTATAATTGGTATTTACTTGACTCGAGAGTAGCATGGTCCATTTCGGGTTGCATATAACTAGGAAAATTTGACAGGATGGATACTCGAGTAAGAGGTTACTTATGATTTATTAATATATTACAAGTTCTAATATGTTAATACGAAATCATATTATTTAATTAGTATTGATCAAGAATTAATTTGGAATTAATTATGTGATCAAAAGAGACTAATTAAATTTATGGGGATTGATTTGGTAAATCAATGATTCTTATAGTTTGGGCCAATTGTTATTTAGGATGGACTAAACCAATGGTAGTCCATGGAGGTTTAACCCATGGAGCCTAAGTAATATGAAAGGTCATGGGCATTAGGGTTTTCATGGATGTAACCCTAGACTTTGCCACACTATAAAAGGACTCCCTTAACACCAAAAATCGGCCACTAGTGTTCTTAGAGTTCATTAGGGCCAATCTAGAAGCTAGCAACATCTCTATTATGTTTTCCTTTGTCCTAGGTGTGTTGTGAACCGTTTGAGGCATCACACTTGGGGTACTAAGTTCTTAAAGGCCAAATACAACTTGTTCTACAAGCTACATAAAGAGGTAAACTCCTAACTGGTATTTTATGTTATTTATGTCTATTGTATGCTAGTTGTAAGCTTAATGCTTTGGAAACAATATTGCATGTATAATTAGGGAAAACATAGATCCAAATCATATAGGGTTGTATGTGCACCAATATGGTAGTCCATGGAGGTTTAACCCATGGAGCCTATGTAATATGAAAGGTCATGGGCATTAGGTTTTGCATGGATGTAACCCTAGACTTTGCCAAACTATAAAAGGACTCCCTTAGCACCCAAAATCGGCCACTAGTGTTCTTAGAGTTTATTAGGGCCGATATTGGAGCTAGCAACATCTCTCTTAAGTTTTCCTTTGTCCTAGGTGTGTTGTGAACCGTTTGAGGCATCACACTTTGGGTGCTAAGTTCTTAAAGGCCAAATACAACAAGTTCTACAAGCTTGATAAAGAGGCAAACTCCTAACTATTATTTTTTTTTGTTTATGTTAATTGTATGCTAGTTGTAGGCTTAATGTTTTGGAAACAATAGTGCATGCATAATTAGAGAAAACATAGATCCAAAGCATATATGGTTGTATGTGCACCATAGGATGCTGTAGTATACTAAAACCCAACAAAGTGCACGCGGCGCTTGTAGTGCACCGTATGCCAAAGAACTATAGATAGAGTTGCTCACTTTGTTATTTATTCATCCGAAAGCACTCTCTCCATCTCTCAAAGTTAATTCGAAAGTTCTCTCAATGACACAAAGCCTCCACTGTAGTAGCATGGATGCTTCAGATTACGTCACTATAGTGAGTCTATGACCCATATTAAGTATTTTATGTGTTTTACTAGGAGGTAATACATGCTTGTCAAATTGGTTTAACAATATATATTTATATCTATAAATATCAATCATTTTATAAACCTTAAAACCTTAGTATAATGTAGCTATAGACACTATACCTTTTTGTAAGCTATGATATTATGCCTATGAGTTATGATGTATGATAGTCTAGGAGAGATAATAACTAGATGTTATAATGGCCAAAAGCTTAGGCTAACAAAGTACCTAGAAGTAATGTTGGCCAAATATAGGGGTATATGCTCTACCTAATCATTACTCTGCCCAAATATCCAATTATCAAATTTACCATAATCTGGACATATATATATATATATATATATATATATATATATATATATATATATGACATCTAAAAGATATAATTATCAAATATAAAATTAAAGGGGTTTATATTTTGATATTTATATAAAGTCACTAAGAAAGATAACAGATAAATAGTTGAGTTTAATGCGTTAGTGAGCTGTTAGTATATATCCTTGCCTGATTAAATTCGGCCAATTAGGCTAACCCCAAACCTGCAATCGTTAATCTTCTGAGAGCTAGGAATATATGTAAAGATCTATATTGGCATTGACACACCCACGAGCGATTGCTAGCTATAATCCTAATAGGATAACTTTCTTATTAATCACCATTCGACCTCCAATGAAGCATCGTGGTTGGGTAATCACTAGTCACACATCGTTAATTCTGGGGGCTCATGGTAACACATTACAACCACCTTAGAGATCCGACTACCAAGAGGGACAACTTAGATTGGTAGGTACAACACATTAGGATTAATAAGATATCCTACAAGATAATAAGACATGATCTTTAGATACCGTAAAAGATAATAAGAAAGGATCGTTAGATAACCTAAAAGATAGGATCATTAGTTATCCTAAAAATTAGATAAGATCATTAGAGCATCTTAAAAGATAATAGTATTGGATAGATAATAAGATAGGATTTGTAGATAATAGAAATTGTAATAAAGCATAGAAAACCAGAAACTTTAAGAAATGTAAGAATTTCTAAAAAGTTTTCAAAGATAATTTATTATATATTTCTAACCTGTGAACTCACCAACATCAAGTTGACATTTTCAAAAATTGCTTGTGTTCCTAGAATAGAGTAAGGACCAAGGCAAGGAAGAACTATCAGCTCAAAGATGGATAATTTTGGTTTTCGCTATGTGATTTGCGTAATTTATGTACCGTGACCACTCGGCATTTCCGCCAATAGCCGGGGAAGATGTGACAGAATGGTATCAGAGCTAATTGGTATAGCGAATTAGTATTTCTTTAGTTATTACGACTATAGCTTAGGACATATACTTCGATTAGGTTTTCCCTCAAACCTATAAATACAATTATTAATATTAATTACCCAACCGATAAACTACGTATGGGAGAGGTGCCTAGGCTAGAATCATTACTTAGGTTGCTGGATTTTAGAATGGCTATATGCCAAAAATGGTAGTGCACTTCGACTCTTCCTACCTGGACATTCCTTAATTATTAGTCTAGATGTACAAAATAATAATAACCGCCAATATTGAATAGAATATACAAATCAAGAACGCAATATATAAGATCTGGTTTTGTACGTAAAGGTTGAGTCACTCCTAAACATAGCCTGATCAACTATGTTTAGTATTGGTTGAACCAATACATCAACGACATATGGACTCAATAATGGATAAAATAGAAACCATATAAATACAAACATAAATCCAAAAAAATACATATAGTATATCAAAAATATCCCACATAAAAGTAGAAATAAGTATCGAAATACAAACATAATACATCAACATTCTTGCTAGTTATTGCTCTCATACTCGCCCTCCTCGTTCTCTGTCTCCTACTTGTTGTCATCGTCAATATCCCCGGGATGTGTGCCTAACTTACCAACACCTTTGTGACCAGTACCCTGTGGTTAAGGAGCGGGTGGAACAGTAGGAACTGCCTGAAGAAAAGGTGGATGGTCCATCCCCAGACGTTGTTTCACCCCATCCATCGAATGTATAATCCAACAATGCTCTTCGTGTGCAAAATCCTGACGCCGCATCACGTCATGTAGAGTCGGCTCCGACTTATCAGGCTCGGTAAGCCTAGGTCTCTAATGCCTCAAAAGGCAGGCTCGGGGATGTCCTTTGTCACCACTTGTCGAATCGACTCCATAATATTGTCATCTGGAATGCTCCATTGCTGCCCAACTCCTTGAACCAATAACAACATCTTTCCTATAGCGATAGTACTTATGTCTCTAACAAGAATAGGAACCATTCCACTAGTGTCTACCTAATAAGATAAAGCCAAACAAGTAACCCAACGACCTCTACAAATCCTACTTAAAGGCTTGTGAAACCTAGAGCCATGCCATATAAGTAGAGAGCAAGAGTAAAGCTACAATGAAGGAAAAATTCAATCTGAGTGAAGCACCGCATATAGAAGAGGTCTCTAGGGGAACCTTGTTACACTCATATTTTAGATAAATGGTAGAGGAGACAAATAAGTGAATCAAATGATAGATAGGAGATTTGAAGCACTCTCCTTGGCTGAATGAAAAACATAAATCCCCCTAACGTGAGCCCATACCTGCCTGTAACCGTACTCCTGTGGTGGCATAGTAGTACTGCTGTCAAGATAGGCACAAAAATGAGGACTCAAAGATAATTTATTATATATTTCAAACCTGTGAACTCACCAACATCAAGTTGACATTTTCAAAAATTGCTTGTGTTCCTAGAATAGAGTAGGGACCAAGGCAAGGAAGAACTATCAGATCAAAGATGGATAATTTAGGTTTTCCCTATGTGATTTGTGTAATTTATGTACCGTGACCACTCGGCATTTCTGCCAATAGCCGGGGAAGATGTGACAGAATGGTATCAGAGCTAGTTGGTATAGCGAATTAGTATTTCTTTGGTTATTACGACTATAGCTTAGCACATATACTTCGATTAGGTTTTCCCTCAAACCTATAAATACAATTATTAATATTAATTACCCAACCGATAGACTACGTATGGGAGAGGTGCTTAGGCTGGAATCGTCACTTTGGTTGCTGGATTTTAAAATGGCTACACGCCAAAAATGGTAGTGCACTTCGACTCTTCTTACCTGGACATTCCTTAATTATTAGTCTAGATGTACAAAACAATAATAACCGCCAATATTGAATAGAATCTACAAATCAAGAACCCAATATATAAGATCTGGTTCTGTACGTAAAGGTTGAGTCACTCCTAAACATAATCTGATCAACTATGTTTAGGATTGGTTGAACCAATACATCAATGACATATGGACTGAATAATGGATAAAAAAGAAACCATATAAATACAATCATAAATCCAAAAAAATACATATAGCATATCACAAATATCCCACATAAAAGTAGAAATAAGTATTGAAATACAAACTTAGTACATCAACCCTCTTGCTAGTTATTGCTCTCATACTCGCCCTCCTCGTTCTCTGTCTCCTACTTGTTGTCATCATCAATATCCCCAGGATGTGTGCCTGACTTACCAACACCTTCGTGACCAGTACCCTGTGATTAAGGAGGGGGGGGGGGAACAGTAGGAACCGCCTGAAGAAAAGGTGGATGGTCCATCCCCAGACGTTGTTTCACCCCATCCATTGAATCTGTAATCCAACAATGCTCTTCGTGTGCAAAATCCTGACGCCACATCACGTCATGTAGAGTCGGCTCCGACTGATCAGGCTCGGTAAGCCTAGGTCTCTAATGCCTCAAAAAGGCAGGCTCGGGGATGTCCTTTGGCACCACTTGTCGGATCAACTCCATAGTATTGTCATCCGGAATGCTCCATTGCTGCCCAACTCCTTGAACCAATAACAACATCTTTCCTATAGGGATAGTACTTATGTCTCTAACAAGAATAGGAACCATTCCAATAGTGTCTACCTAATAAGATAAAGCCAAACAAGTGACCCAACGACCTTTACAAATCCTACTCAAAGGCTTGTGAAACCTGGAGCCATGCCATATACGTAGAGAGCAAGAGTAAAGGAACGATGAAGGAAAAAATCAATCTGAGTGAGGCACCACATATAGAAGAGGTCTCTAGGGGAACCTTTTTATACTCATATCTTAGACAAATGGTAAAGGCGAAAAATAAGTGAATCAATTGATAGATAGGAGATTTGAAGCACTCTCCTTGGCAGAATGAAAAACATAAGTCCCCCTAACGTGAGCCCATACCTGCCTGTAACTGTACTCCTGTGGTGGCATAGTAGTACTGCTGTCAAGATAGGCACAAAAAATGAGGACTCAAAGATAATTTATTATATATTTCAAACCTGTGAACTCACCAACATCAAGTTGACGTTTTCAAAAATTGCTTGTGTTCCTAGAATAGAGTAAGGACCAAGGCAAGGAAGAACTATCAGCTCGAAGATGGATAATTTTGGTTTTCACTATGTGATTTGGGTAATTTATGTACCGTGACCACTCAGCATTTCCGCCAATAGCCGGGGAAGATGTGACAGAATGGTATCATAGCTAGTTGGTATAGCGAATTAGTATTTCTTTAGTTATTACGACTATAGCTTAGGACATATACTTCGATTAGGTTTTCCCTCAAACCTATAAATACAATTATTAATATTAATTACCCAACCGTTAGACTACGTATGGGTGAGGTGCCTAGGCTGGAATCGTTACTTGGGTTGCTGGATTTTAGAATGGCTATATGCCAAAAATGGTAGTGCACTTTGACTCTTCTTACCTGGACATTCCTTAATTATTAGTCTAGATGTACAAAACAATAATAACCGCCAATATTGAATAGAATATACAAATCAAGAACGCAATATATAAGAGCTGGTTCTATACGTAAAGGTTGAGTCACTCCTAAACATAGCCTGATCAACTATGTTTACTATTGGTTGAACCAATACATCAACGACATATAGACTCAATAATGGATAAAATAGAAACCATATACCTACAAACATAAATCCAAAAAAATACATATAGTATTTCACAAATATCCCACATAAAAGTAGAAATAAGTATCGAAATACAAACATAATACATCAACCCTCTTGCTAGTTATTGCTCTCATACTCACCCTCCTCGTTCTCTGTCTCCTACTTGTTGTCATCGTCAATATCCCCGGGATGTGTGCCTGACTTACCAACACCTTCGTGACCAGTACCCTGTGGTTAAGGAGGGCGTGGAACAGTAGGAACCGCCTGAAGAAAAGGTGGATGGTCCATCCCCAGACGTTGTTTCACCCCATCCATCGAATCTATAATCCAACAATGCTCTTCGTGTGCAAAATCCTGACGCCACATCACGACATGTAGAGTCGGCTCCGACTGATCAGGCTCGGTAATCCTAGGCCTCTAATGCCTCAAAAGGCAGGCTCGGGGATGTCCTTTGGCACCACTTGTCGAATCGACACCATAATATTGTCATCTGGAATGCTCTATTGCTGCCCAACTTCTTGAACCAATAACAACATCTTTCCTATAGCGATAGTACTTATGTCTCTAACAATAATAGGAACCATTCCACTAGTGTCTACCTAATAAGATAAAGCCAAACAAGTGACCCAACGACCTCTACAAATCCTACTCAAAGGCTTGTGAAACCTAGAGCCATGCCATATAAGTAGAGAGCAAGAGTAAAGGGACGATGAAGGAAAAATTCAATCTGAGTGATGCACCGCATATAGAAGAGGTCTCTAGGGGAACCTTGTTTCACTCATATCTTAGACAAATGAAAGAGGCAACAAATAAGTGAATCAAATGATAGATAGGAGATTTGAAGCACTCTCCTTGGCTGAATGAAAAACATAAGTCCCCCTAACGTGAGCCCATACCTGCCTGTAACCGTACTCCTGTGGTGGCATAGTAGTACTGCTGTCAAGATAGGCACAAAAATGATGACTCAAAGATAATTTATTATATATTTCAAACCTGTGAACTCACCAACATCAAGTTGACGTTTTCAAAAATTGCTTGTGTTCCTAGAATAGAGTAGGGACCAAGGCAAGGAAGAACTATCAACTCGAAGATGGATAATTTTGGTTTTCCCTATGTGATTTGTGTAATTTAAGTACCGTGACCACTCGGCATTTCCGCCAATAGCCGGGGAAGATGTGACAGAATGGTATCAGAGCTAGTTGGTATTGCGAATTAGTATTTTTTTTGGTTATTACGACTATAGCTTAGGACATATACTTCGATTAGGTTTTCCCTCAAACCTATAAATACAATTATTAATATTAATTACCCAACCGATAGACTACGTATGGGAGAGGTGCTTAGGCTGGAATCGTCACTTGGGTTGCTGGATTTTAAAATGGCTATATGCCAAAAATGGTAGTGCACTTCGACTCTTCCTACCTGGACATTCCTTAATTATTAGTCTAGATGTACAAAACAATAATAACCACCAATATTGAATAGAATCTACAAATCAAGAACCCAATATATAAGATCTGGTTCTGTAGGTAAAGGTTGAGTCACTCCTAAACATAGCCTGATCAACTATGTTTAGTATTGGTTGAACCAATACATCAACGACATATGGACTCAATAATGAATAAAATAGAAACCATATACATACAAACATAAATCCAAAAAAATACATATAGTATATCACAAATATCCCACATAAAAGTAGAAATAAGTATCGAAATACAAACATAATACATCAACCCTCTTGCTAGTTCTTGCTCTCATACTCACCCTCCTCGTTCTCTGTCTCCTACTTGTTGTCATCGTCAATATCCCCGGGATGTGTGCCTGACTTGCCAACACCTTCGTGACCAGTACCCTGTGGTTAAGGAGGGGGTGAAATAGTAGGAACCGCCTGAAGAAAAGGTGGATGGTCCATCCCCAGACGTTGTTTCACCCCATCCATCGAATCTATAATCCAACAATGCTCTTCGTGTGCAAAATCCTGACGCCGCATCACGTCATGTAGAGTCGGCTCCGACTGATCAGGCTCGGTAAGCCTAGGTCTCTAATGCCTCACAAAGACAGGCTCGGGGATGTCCTTTGGCACCACTTGTCGGATCGACTCCATAATATTGTCATCTGGAATGCTCCATTGCTTCCCAACTCCTTGAACCAATAACAACATCTTTCCTATAGCGATAGTACTTATGTCTCTAACAAGAATAGGAACCATTCCACTAGTGTCTACTGTGACAACCCGAAATTTCCATTCTGTACAAACTATATCACTTCAATAGAAGTTATAGCATTCACAGTTAATTTTCAGACTTTTCGCGTAAGTTTGAGTAATTCAGGGTTTACACTTCAGGAAATATCAGGAGAGTGGATGCCCTAGGGTTTTGTGCAAGACTATTATTCCAACACTCTATTACATTAGAGTTCATTTCAGGAATAAAAATATTTTCTGCCAAAATATCTCAAGACTATAAATAGAATTCTGAAACAAATTCATTAATTATTCACATTTCCAACTAGAGAAAAGCCATTTTCTCTCTCACGGATCTTCGGGTTTTTATCCCAAAACGTGAGTAACTCTTTCTAGTAGTGATAGAAAGCTTATTATGTGTTTATATCATGATTTAGAAGGCTAAATCACTAGATCTAGGAGTTTACTCCCCATGGTGTTCTTAGGCGGTAAACTCCCAAAACAAAGCCGAAACCGACCCTTATGTTATAGTACTACCTTAGACTCATATGTATGTGTGTTAGGGACAAGAAAAAAACCATAAATCACCCAAGATTGGGAGTTCACGGCCCAAGAGTTGCTTAGGCCATAAACTCCCTTTTCAAGCTTAAAATGGTGATTTAAGGACTCTAAGACTTTAAGGCTTGTATCTAGACTATTTTCCCATGTAGTGTAAGGCCTTAAACACAACAAACAACACAAACAATTGAGAGTTTACGGCCCAAGTGTATCTTAGGCCGTACACTCCATAAGAATGGACAAAAAGTGGTGTTTTTAAGACACCTAAAGCCCTAGACCTTTACAAGAAATTGTTTCCACTTAAATGAAGAACCAAAACTCACCAAAATCACTTATCAAAGTGATTTTACGGCCAAGAGAATGCTCTTGGGCCGTAAACTCAAAAGAATGGCACCAAAGTGTGCCTAGGGTCTTCATTAGCTTTAAACAATTGTCTAGAACATGTCCTTCAAAAGCAAGAGGCTTGAAAACAACAAAAACACCATATACTTAGAGTTTACGGCCGTAAACTCTAAGGGAAATGGCCTTAGGGCCGTATACTCCTATTTGGAGTATTTCTAGGCCTTAAACCCTTCCAAGGACTTAGCCATCCAAGTTGGAATCATTCTAGGGATCATTTGGGACTTCAAAACACACCATACCCCCATGGTTGGGAGTTTCCGACCGTAAACTCAAGAGTTTACAACCGTAAACTCCATGTGTGATGTTATATGGGGAGTAATCTCACTTATAGGGTCCTTTGGAACCCTAAACACAAGTGCCTTGTCCCACAATAGCTTAGATGCAATCCTTAGGGCTTAAAACACTTATATAAAGTGTTTATTATGCCTAGGATGTCTTAACATTATCAATTAGTGATTTAAGACTAATTGAATGCATATATGTGCGATTATATGTTCATTAGGATCGTAGTGTGTGTACAAGTCCTCGCTTGACACCTAGCAATCCTATACCGTTCATTTCATCCCAATCACCAACTACAGGTGAGTTCATACCCCTAATCAATGTTTTAAAGGATTTTAAATGATTTAATGGGGGGGGGGGAGGGAATACAAGTAGAAACAAACATGTTATTAAATCATTGATATGTATTTTATAACTGTGTTTGTCATTTAACAGATTTCACATACTACAAAATGTGATGCATGAAATGGTTTTAAATCTTAAAAACACATTGTTATCAAATGTTTTACCTTTGAAATGTATATTAAAATGACCTCAGGTCATTTTTAATCATTGTTCAAAACCCATAAGATGTCTTACAAAACCATTTTACATTCTTGAACTAAACTATGCATATACACTTATATTCTTATATATGTATTGATGTTATAGTTTACAGCTTTCATTTTGTTCCCACACCCTTGAGTAGTAAGAGTGTATAAACCTACATGATTTACCAATTATAGTTCAGTAAATTATCATAGGGATAATTTGAGGATATCAAACATTACTCCTATTACAAGGAATCATACAAGAGTCAGTTCATTCATGAGTCTATACTAGTACATTACCTGATACATGAGTACTTACAGATGTTTACCTGATACATGAATATGTTTACACATACTTACCTGTTACATGGACACACTTACATGATTACCATACAGGAACACTTTTACATAGGTGCATTATCCTGTATTCACTTACCTGGATACTTGTACTTAGGACTACAAGGATGATTTATTAGTACTTACTGTGTAAATTATCTTTCCTATCTCGGTTCAATGGGATAGCTCGGCGGGACTTACCATTCCGAACCCCACTGATTAGCACCAGTGGTCGATGGCCATCTACGTAGGTCTAAGGTTACTACTTATATTAGGTAGATCGATGGGGACTAAACCTTCCTCCCACCTGCTGCTGCTACAGAGGACAATTGGACAATCTTTGGATGTTCATTAGGTTATACTTTTCGCATATTGCGATGTTGTGTTACTCCTAGTACCCAGCGATGACACTTACATTTATACTTGTTCTGGACAATCTTCAGATGTTCATTAGGTTACATATTTCGCTTAACGCGATGTTGTGTTAGTCCTAGTACCAAGTGACAACACTTACAGTAGTACATTTTCCTATTTACTTTATTTTGTGATATTTTCACATAAACGATGAGTAGATTAAGTACTTTAGTACTAGTCAATAGAAGGAAAAACTATCATTTTACTTACAAAACATTCGGGTCTTAGTAGAAGACTACATCTCAAACTGATAGAAAATAAGGGATTTTCTAGGGTTTTCATACGTACATCAACGTTTTCATTTAACGATTTACATGGCCTTCATAACAGATTTTCACAAACAAGGCAATGACACTTAAATACTTATGAATTCACCAGCTTTAAAGCTGATACTCTCTTTCAAAATAACTTGTATTCTCAGGTCATCAGTAGACAAGTACGGAGGCCAGATTTTGAGAAGACGAAGCAAACAAGTCTCGTCTTTTATTTTGATTGTATATTTTGGTGTCTTACTACAATGAAAGAACACACATGTATTAAAACTTTACTTATAATGCAATGGATGATGTTGTTGCTTGTTTATTATATTACACTGTTGTGATATTGTACATGACGTCCTCCACCCCTGAACGTTTCCGCCGTTCGTGGTTTTGGGGTGTGACATCTACCTAATAAGATAAATTCAAACAAGTGACCCAACGACCTTTACAAATCCTACTCAAAGGCTTGTGAAACCTAGAGCCATGCCATATAAGTAGAGAGAAAGAGTAAAGGGACGATGAAGGAAAAAATCAATCTGAGTGAGGCACCGCATATAGATGAGGTCTCTAGGGGAACCTTGTTATACTCATATCTTAGACAAATGGTAAAGGCGACAAATAAGTGAATCAAATGATAGATAGGAGATTTGAAGCACTCTCCTTGGCTGAATGAAAAACATAAGTCCCCCTAACATGAGCCCATACCTGCCTGGAACCGTACTCCTGTGGTGGCATAGTAGTACTGCTGTCAAGATAGGCACAAAAAATGAGGACTCAAAGATAATTTATTATATATTTCAAACTTGTGAACTCACCAACATCAAGTTGATGTTTTCAAAAATTGCTTGTGTTCCTAGAATAGAGTAAGGACCAAGGAAAGGAAGAACTATCAGCTCGAAGATGGATAATTTTGGTTTTCACTATGTGATTTGGGTAATTTATGTACCATGACCACTCGGCTTTTCCGCCAATAGCCGGGGAAGATGTGACAGAATGGTATCAGAGCTAGTTGGTATAGCGAATTAGTATTTCTTTGGTTATTACAACTATAGCTTAGGACATATACTTCGATTAGGTTTTCCCTCTAACCTATAATTGCAATTATTAATATTAATTACCCAACCGATAGACTACGTATGGGAGAGGTGCCTAGGCTGGAATTGTCACTTGGGTTGCTGGATTTTAGAATGGCTATACGCCAAAAATGGTAGTGCACTTAGACTCTTCCTACCTGGACATTCCTTAATTATTACTCTAGATGTACAAAACAATAATAACCGCCAATATTGAATAGAATGTACAAATCAAGAACGCAATATATAAGATCTGGTTCTGTACATAAAGGTTGAGTCACTCCTAAACATAGCCTGATCAACTATGTTTAGTATTGGTTGAACCAATACATCAACGATATATGGACTCAATAATGGATAAAATAGAAACCATATACATACAAACATAAATCCAAAAAAATACATATAGTATAAAACAAATACCCCACATAAAAGTAGAAATAAGTATCGAAATGCAAACATAATACATCAACCCTCTTGCTAGTTATTGCTCTCATACTCTCCCTCCTCGTTCTCTGTCTCCTACTTGTTGTCATCGTCAAAATCCCCGGGATGTGTGCCTGACTTACCAACACCTTCGTGACCAGTACCCTGTGGTTAAGGAGGGGGTGGAACAGTAGGAACCGCCTGAAGAAAAGATGGATGGTCCATCCCCAGACATTGTTTCACCCCATCCATCAAATCTATAATCCATTAATGCTCTTTGTGTGCAAAATCCTGACGCCGCATCACGTCATGTAGAGTCGGCTCCGACTGATAAGGCTCGGTAAGCCTAGGTATCTAATGCCTCACAAAGGCAGGCTCAGGGATGTCCTTTGGCACCACTTGTCAGATCGACTCCATAATATTGTCATCTGGAATGCTCCATTACTGCCTAACTCCTTGAACCAATAACAACGTCTTTCCTATAGCGATAGTACTTATGTCTCTAACAAGAATAGGAACCATTCCACTAGTGTCTACCTAATAAGATAAAGCCAAACAAGTGACCCAACGACCTCTACAAATCCTACTCAAAGGATTGTGAAACCTAGAGCCATGCCATATAAGTAGAGAGCACGAGTAAAGGGACGATGAAGGAAAAAATCAATCTACGTGAGGCACCGCATATAGAAGAGGTCTCTAGGGGAACCTTGTTACACTCGTATCTTAGAAAAATGGTAGAGGCGACAAATAAGTGAATCAAATGATAGATAGGAGATTTGAAGCACTCTCCTTGGCGGAATGAAAAACATAAGTCCCCCTAACGTGAGCCCATACCTGCCTGTAACCGTACTCCTGTGGTGGTATAGTAGTACTGCTTTCAAGATAGGCACAAAAATGAGGACTCAAGGATAATTTATTATATATTTCAAACCTCCGAACTCACCAACATGAAGTTGATGTTTTAAAAATTTCTTGTGTTCCTAGAATAGAGTAAGGACCAAGGCAAGGAAGAACTATCAGCTCGAATAATAACATCTTTCCTATAGCGATAATACTTATGTCTCTAACAAGTATACGAACCATTCCACTAGTGTCTACCTAATAAGATAAAGCCAAACAAGTGACCCAACGACCTCTACAAATCCTACTCAAAGGCATGTGAAACCTAGAGCCATGCCATATAAGTAGAGAGCAAGAGTAATGGGACGATGAAGGAAAAAATCAATCTGAGTGAGGCGCCGCATATAGAAGAGGTCTCTAGGGGAACCATGTTACACTCATATCTTAGACAAATGGTAGAGGCGACAAATAAGTGAATCAAATGATAGATAGGAGATTTGAAGCACTCTCCTTGGCTGAATGAAAAACATAAGTCCCCCTAACGTGAGCCCATACCTGCTTGTAACCGTACTCCTGTGGTGGCATAGTAGTACTGCTGTCAAGATAGGCACAAAAATGAGGACTCAAAGATAATTTATAATATATTTCAAACCTGTGAACTCACCAACATCAAGTTGACGTTTTCAAAAATTGCTTGTGTTCCTAGAATAGAGTAAGGACCAAGGCAAGGAAGAACTATCAGCTCGAGGATGGATAATTTTGGTTTTCGCTATGTGATTTGGGTAATTTATGTACCGTGACCACTCAGCATTTCCGCCAATAGCCGTGGAAGATGTGACAAAATGGTATTAGAGCTAGTTGGTATAGCGAATTAGTATTTCTTTAGTTATTATGACTATAGCTTAGGACATATACTTCGATTAGGTTTTCCCTCAAACCTATAAATACAATTATTAATATTAATTACCCAACCGATAGACTATGTATGGGAGAGGTGCCTAGGCTAGAATCGTCACTTGGGTTGCTAGATTTTAGACTGGCTATATGCCAAAAATGAATGTGCACTTCGACTCTTCCTACCTGGCCATTCCTTAATTATTAGTATAGATGTACAAAACAATAATAACCGCCAATATTGAATAGAATATACGCAATATATAAGATCTGGTTCTGTACGTAAAGTTTAAGTCACTCCTAAACATAGCATGATCAACTATGTTTAGTATTGGTTGAACCAATACATCAACGACATATGGACTCAATCATGGATAAAATAGAAACCATATACACACAAACATAAATCCAAAAAAATACATATAGTATATCACAAATATTCCACATAAAAGTAGAAATAAGTATCGAAATACAAACATAATACATCAACCCTCTTGCTAGTTATTGCTCTCATACTCGCCCTCCTCGTTCTCTGTCTCCTACTTGTTGTCATTGTCAATATCCGCGGGATGTGTGCCTGACTTACCAACACCTTCGTGACCAGTACCTTGTGGTTAAGGAGAGGGTGGAACAGTAGGAAACGGCTGAAGAAAAGGTGGATGGTCCATCCCCAGACGTTGTTTCACCCCATCCATTGAATCTATAATCCAACAATGCTCTTCGAGTGGAAAATCCTGACGCTGCATCACGTCATGTAGAGTCGGCTCTGACTGATCAGGCTCGGTAAGCCTAGGTCTCTAATGCCTCACAAAGTCAGGCTCAGGGATGTCCTTTGGCACCACTTGTCGGATCGACTCCATAATATTGTCATCTGGCATGCTCCATTGTTGCCCAACTCCTTGAACCAATAACAACATCTTTTCTATAGCGATGGTACTTATGTCTTTAACAAGAATAGGAACCATTCCACTAGTGTCTACCTAATAAGATAAAGCCAAACAAGTGACCCAACGACCTCTACAAATCCTACTCTAAGGCTTGTGAAACCTAGAGCCATGTCATATAAGTAGAGAGCAAGAGTAAAGGGACGATGATGGAAAAAATCAATCTAAATGAGGCACCGCATATAGCAGAGGTCTCTAGGGGAACCTTGTCACACTCATATCTTAGACAAATGATAGAGGCGACAAATAAGTGAATCGAATGATAGATAGGAGATTTGAAGCACTCGCCTTGGCTGAATGAAAAACATAAGTCCCCTAACGTGAGCCCATACCTGCCTGTAATCGTACTCCTGTGGTGGCATAGTAGTACTGCTGTCAAGATAGGCACAAAAATGAGGACTCAAAGATAATTTATTATATATTTCAAACCTATGAACTCACTAACATCAAGTTGACATTTTCAAAAATTGCTTGTGTTCCTAGAATAGAGTAAGGACCAAGGCAAGGAAGAACTATCAGCTCGAAGATGGATAATTTTTGTTTTCGCTATGTGATTTGGGTAATTTATGTACCGTGACCACTCGGCATTTCCGCCAATAGCCGGGGAAGATGTGACAGAATGGTATCAGAGCTAGTTGGTATAGCGAATTAGTATTTCTTTAGTTATTACGACTATAGCTTAGGAGATATACTTCGATTAGGTTTTCCCTCAAACCTATAAATACAATTATTAATATTAATTACCCAACTGATAGACTACGTATGGGAGAGGTGCCTAGGCTGGAATCGTCACTTGGGTTGCTGGATTTTAGAATGGTTGTATGCCAAAAATGGTAGTGCACTTCGACTCTTCCTACCTGGCCATTCCTTAATTATTATTCTAGATGTACAAAACAATAATAACCGCCAATATTGAATAGAATATACGCAATATATAAGATCTGGTTCTGTAGGTAAAGGTTGAGTCACACCTAAACATAGCCTGATCAACTATGTTTAGTATTGGTTGAACCAATACATCAACGACATATGGACTCAATAATGGATAAAATAGAAACCATATACATACAAACATAAATCCAAAAAAATACATATAGTACATCACAAATATCCCACATAAAAGTAGAAATAAGTATTGAAATACAAACATAATACATCAACCCTCTTGCTAGTTATTGCTCTCATACTCGCCCTCCTCGTTCTCTGTCTCCTACTTGTTGTCATCGTCAATATCCCCGGGATGTGTGCCTGACTTACCAACACCTTCGTGACCAGTACCCTGTGGTTAACGAGGGGGTGGAACGGTAGGAACCGCCTGAAGAAAAGGTGGATGGTCCGTCCCCAGACGTTGTTTCACCCCATCCATCCAATCTATAATCCAACAATGCTCTTCGTGTGCAAAATCCTGACGCCGCATCACGTCATGTAGAGTCGGCTCCGACTGATCAGGCTCGGTAAGCCTAGGTCTCTAATGCCTCACAAAGGCAGGCTCAGGGATGTCCTTTGGCACCACTTGTCGGATCGACTCCATAATATTGTCATCTGGAATGCTCCATTGCTGCCCAACTCCTTGAACCAATAACAACATCTTTCCTATAGAGATAGTACTTATGTCTCTAACAAGAATAGGAACCATTCCGCTAGTGTCTACCTAATAAGATAAAGCCAAACAAGTGACCCAACGACCTCTACAAATCCTACTCAAAGGCTTGTGAAACCTAGAGCCATGCCATATAAGTAGAGAGCAAGAGTAAAGGGACGATGAAGGAAAAAATCAATCTGAGTGAGGCACCGCATATAGAAGAGGTCTCTAGGGGAACCTTGTTACACTCATATCTTAGATAAATGGTAGAGGAGACAAATAAGTGAATCAAATGATAGATAGGAGATTTGAAGCACTCTCCTTGGCGGAATGAAAAACATAAGTCCCCCTAACGTGAGCCCATACCTGCCTGTAACCGTACTCCTGTGGTGGCATAGTAGTATTGCTGTCAAGATAGGCACAAAAATGAGCACTCAAAGATAATTTATTATATATTTCAAACCTGTGAACTCACCAACATCAAGTTGACGTTTTCAAAAATTGCTTGTGTTCCTAGAATAGAGTAAGGACCAAGGCAAGGAAGAACTATCAGCTCGAAGATGGATAATTTAGGTTTTCACTATGTGATTTGGGTAATTTATGTACCGTGACCACTTGGCATTTCCGCCAATAGCCGGGGAAGATGTGACAGAATGGTTTCAGAGCTAGTTGGTATTGCGAATAAGTATTTCTTTGGTTATTACGACTATAACTTAGTACATATACTTCGATTAGGTTTGCCCTCAAACCTATAAATACGATTATTAATATTAATTACCCAACCGATAAACTACGTATGGGAGAGGTGCCTAGGCTGGAATCGTCACTTGGGTTGCTGGATTTTAGAATGGCTATATGCCAAGAATGGTAGTGCACTTCGACTCTTCCTACCTGGCCATTCCTTAATTATTAGTCTAGATGTACAAAATAATAATAACCGCCAATATTGAATAGAATATACGCAATATATAAGATCTGGTTTTTACGTAAAGGTTGAGTCACTCGTAAACATAGCCTGATCAACTATGTTTAGTATTAGTTGAACCAATACATCAACGACATATGGACTCAATAATGGATAAAATAGAAACCATATACACACAAACATAAATCCAAAAAAATACATATAGTATATCACAAATATCCCACATAAAAGTAGAAATAAGTATTGAAATACAAACATAATACATCAACCCTCTTGCTAGTTATTGCTCTCATACTCGCCCTCCTCGTTCTCTATCTCCTACTTGTTGTCATCGTCAACATCCCCGGGATGTGTGCCTGACTTACCAACACCTTCCTGACCAGTACCCTGTGGTTAACGAGGGGGTGGAACAGTAGGAACCGCCTGAAGAAAAGGTGGATGGTCCATCCCCAGACGTTGTTTCACCCCATCCATCGAATCTATAATCCAACAATGCTCTTCGTGTGCAAAATCCTGACGCCGCATCACGTCATGTAGAGTCGGCTCCGACTGATCAGGCTCGGTAAGCCTAGGTCTCTAATGCCTCACAAAGGCAGGCTCAGGGATGTCGTTTGCCACTGCTTGTCGGATCGACTCCATAATATTGTCATCTGGAATGCTCCATTGCTGCCCAACTCCTTGAACCAATAACAACATCTTTCCTATAGCGATAGTACTTATGTCTCTAACAAGAATAGGAACCATTCCACTAGTGTCTACCTAATAAGATAAAGCCAAACAAGTGACCCAACGACCTCTACAAATCCTACTCAAAGGCTTGTGAAACCTAGAGCCATGCCATATAAGTAGAGAGCAAGAGTAAAGGGACGATGAAGGAAAAAATCAATCTGAGTGAGGCACCGCATATAGAAGAGGTCTCTAGGGGAACCTTGTTACACTGATATCTTAGACAAATGGTAATGGCGACAAATAAGTGAATCAAATGATAGATAGGAGATTTGAAGCACTCTCCTTGGCTGAATGAAAAACATAAGTCCCCCTAACGTGAGCCCATACCTGCCTGTAACTGTACTCCTGTGGTGGTACAGTAGTATTGCTGTCAAGATAGGCACAAAAATGAGCACTCAAAGATAATTTATTATATATTTCAAACTTGTGAACTCACCAACATCAAGTTGACGTTTACAAAAATTGCTTGTGTTCCTAGAATAGAGTAAGGACCAAGGCAAGGAAGAACTACCAGCTCGAAGATGGATAATTTTGGTTTTCGATATGTGATTTGGGTAATTTATGTACTTTGACCACTTGGCATTTCCGCCAATAGCCGGGGAAGATGTGACAGAATGGTATCAGAGCTAGTTGGTATTGCGAATTAGTATTTCTTTGGTTATTATGACTATAACTTAGGACATATACTTCGATTAGGTTTTCCCTCAAACCTATAAATACAATTATTAATATTAATTACCCAACCGATAGACTACATATGGGAGAGGTGCCTAGGCTGGAATCGTCACTTGGGTTGCTGGATTTTAGAATGGCTATATGCCAAGAATGGTAGTGCACTTCGACTCTTCCTACCTGGCCATTCCTTAATTATTAGTCTAGATGTACAAAATAATAATAACCGCCAATATTGAATAGAATATACGCAATATATAAGATCTGGTTCTGTACGTAAAGGTTGAGTCACTCCTAAACATAGCCTGATCAACTATGTTTAGTATTGGTTGAACCAATACATCAACGACATATGGACTCAATAATGGATAAAATAAAAACCATATACACACAAACATAAATCCAAAAAAAATACATATAGTATATCACAAATATCCCACATAAAAGTAGAAATAAGTATCGAAATACAAACATAATACATCAACCCTCTTGCTAGTTATTGCTCTCATACTCGCCCTCCTCGTTCTCTATCTCCTACTTGTTGTCATCGTCAACATCCCCAGGATGTGTGCCTGACTTACCAACACCTTCGTGACCAGTACCCTGTGGTTAACGAGGGGGTGGAACGGTAGGAACCGCCTGAAGAAAAGGTGGATGGTCCGTCCCCAGACGTTGTTTCACCCCATCCATCCAATCTATAATCCAACAATGCTCTTCGTGTGCAAAATCCTGACGCCGCATCACGTCATGTAGAGTCGGCTCCGACTGATCAGGCTCGGTAAGCCTAGGTCTCTAATGCCTCACAAAGGCAGGCTCAGGGATGTCCTTTGGCACCACTTGTCGGATCGACTCCATAATATTGTCATCTGGAATGCTCCATTGCTGCCCAACTCCTTGAACCAATAACAACATCTTTCCTATAGAGATAGTACTTATGTCTCTAACAAGAATAGGAACCATTCCGCTAGTGTCTACCTAATAAGATAAAGCCAAACAAGTGACCCAACGACCTCTACAAATCCTACTCAAAGGCTTGTGAAACCTAGAGCCATGCCATATAAGTAGAGAGCAAGAGTAAAGGGACGATGAAGGAAAAAATCAATCTGAGTGAGGCACCGCATATAGAAGAGGTCTCTAGGGGAACCTTGTTACACTCATATCTTAGACGAATGGTAGAGGCGACAAATAAGTGAATCAAATGATAGATAGGAGATTTGAAGCACTCTCCTTGGCGGAATGAAAAACATAAGTCCCCCTAACGTGAGCCCATACCTTCCTGTAACCGTACTCCTGTGGTGGCATAGTAGTACTGCTGTCAAGATAGGCAAAAAAATGAGCACTCAAAGATAATTTATTATATATTTCAAACCTGTGAACTCACCAACATCAAGTTGACGTTTTCAAAAATTGCTTGTGTTGCTAAAATAGAGTAAGGACCAAGGCAAGGAAGAACTATCAGCTCGAAGATGGATAATTTTGGTTTTCGCTATGTGATTTGGGTAATTTATGTACCGTGACCACTTGGCATTTCCGCCAATAGCCGGGGAAGATGTGACAGAATGGTATTAGAGCTAGTTGGTATTGCGAATTAGTATTTCTTTGGTTATTACGACTATAGCTTAGGATGTATACTTCGATTAGGTTTTCCCTCAAACCTATAAATACAATTGATAATATTAATTACCCAACCGATAGACTACGTATGGGAGAGGTGCCTAGGCTGGAATCGTCACTTGGGTTGCTGAATTTTAGAATGGCTATATGCCAAAAATGGTAGTGCACTTCGACTCTTCCTACTTGGCCATTCCTTAATTATTAGTCTAGATGTACAAAATAATACTAACCGCCAATATTGAATAGAATATACGCAATATATAAGATCTGGTTCTGTACGTAAAGGTTGAGTCAATCCTAAAGTATATCACAAATATCCCGAACAAAAGTAGAAATACGTATCGAAATACAAACATAATGCATCAATCCTCTTGCTAGTTATTGCTCTCATACTCGCCCTCCTCGTTGTCTGTCTCCTACTTGTTGTCATCGTCAGTATCCCCGGGATGTTTGCCTGACTTACTGTGACATCCCCATTTTCACGGCCAGTAAAGACCGATTTGTTTATGCTTTGTTTTATAAAATCAGAGTAATCTTTTTAAGAAAACAGTTGCGGAATTTGTTCCCAAAACAAAATATGATAAAATTTATCAAAGAATTTCCTTAAAGAAATGTATTTTCATTATATAACAAAATCTCGGGATGTCATGTTCAATACAGACCAAAAGCATAAATAGAACAAAATAGACCTTAGAACAGTTATTCATAACTACTGGCCTATAATCCAAAATCTCTCATCAAGTCCACCAACTTATACTCTTGTGCCATTACCTATAATGCAAAGAAAACTGAGTGGGTCAGGCTTGGGATCCTGGTGAGCATATAGGGTTTTCAACCCACAATAATATAATTATTATATTTAATTATCAAACAATTAATCCAATTACCCACCCCCATTATCTCCATTTATTTAGTAAAGATTTACCCTAAGAACCGAATACCTTTCTCCCATTCATTCCTAAGAATTGCCCTAAGGAATTGGCACAAAGTCTAGTGCTGCCATGGTTCTTAGATTACCTTTGGTGAACACGCAGTTTAAAATAATTAATAAACACCTAGTTGAAGAACACCAATGAACACACTCCGTTCAATAATACCTAATGAACACCTAGTTCAAATATCCCTGGTGAACTCAATCACCTAAGGAACACAGAGTACGAAAGCTCTTAGTTCAAACCACGTGATTATAATGTATATCTCGATCCTACAAAACCACTAATATTATTAACACATATAAATCATATTTCTAAAACAATCTATCCCATCCCGTCGATCCCCATATACTGACCCTATACAATGATCTTACGAGATCTAGCCTAAGGAAATCGATATGAACAACAACTGACGAAGCTGCTTCGGAAATTCCCTAGCAGCAAACGAGGATCAATAAAGACATCAAATGAGGGGAATAGAATGAGTTTCACCACGAACCTTCGTTCGTAAAAGAAAGAACCACAAGACATTTTAAGTCAGGGGTAGTTATCTAGATAACAATGCCTAGGCGTGGTCTGACTATCATGAGGTATTATAACCCCAGACTTTACCTATCCCAGCATCGAACATTGCCTAGCAGTGGCCTGAATACATGAGGCATTTCACCCCCAGACATACCCTATCCAGCAATATAACACCAGACATACCTATCAGTGGTCTATAACCGACACACTTTATTAGGTAGTCTACGAAGTTCCCTTAATTACTTCGTGAATGAAAACGCTGACATATGAAGCTTGGTCGATCACTTCATAAAAGAAACGCTGACTCCAAAGCTCTCTCAAAATAAAAGTGTGGGGAAATACTACTAGAGTACTCCCGTACGCTCCCGTAACCGACACACAAAATTGCCAAAAAGACTTTGTACATGATAATACTTTTGGCACATTATAGTACTTTGGTATGCGAAAGAATCGTACCCGAGAACATAATAGTACCCTGGCACAAGCAGCACCCAAGACACAGAGCTTTGAAAAAGACTTCGTACATAAAATGTACTTCTGTACGTAGGACGTACTCCATCGATCATCAATCTCGCAATGCACGTACTCTTAATAAGAGACTACCCAATGTCCAAACTTAATTGAACTAAACATCCCATTTAAGTCTTAACCCATCACTAGGAAAACTTACAATACTTATAATCAATTCCCGGTACTATCTCCGTTTAGGAAAAAGACTAACTAGTGTATACTTAACACAAGGTTTTAAGTAATAATATCATATATATACATCTTAACACATATTGAACCATATCTGATTCGTACGTTGTATATCATCAAATATATCTAACACGTATTTCAGAAAATAACAAATAATTCACATACATATGTATATTTCATACTTTAATCAATTATTGTATTAAAATCACGTTCCTAAAAGGGACTATACACATGATACCTTATCGAATGAACACGTAATTCAAAAATATATAATCCGTACTCCCGGATCTAAAACTAACCTCCTGATCTGATCTCTACTCTCGAATCTAAAACTAATCTCTTGATCCGATCCATACTCTCGGATCTAAAACTAACCTTTTGATCTGATCCATACATCCAGATCTAAAACAAGTTTATCTCTTTATTCTTTTATCTCATGGTCCAACCCATATTTTATCACTTACCAACAACCTCATCTACGCATGTTCTACCCAACATATTTTTAGATACAAAATACATATATATATATATATATATATATATATATATATATATATATATATATATATATATATATAGTTTAACTCATTAAAGCTTATATAATTCACCTATTCCACAATCATCTCAAATAAACAACAAAATATTATACACGTAGCACGTATTTCATAGCAAATACTTAATATTTATGTGTTTAGAAGAAAGTAACTACACACTCACTTGATTAGAAGATGATCGGACAGCACTACGGCTTGTAGAAGTAGTATTCTTCGGCAGATCTGGAAGATCTTCACAAAAACCAAACTCCTCGCGGGCAGAGCTTCGGCTCGGGAATTGCACTTATTGGGATCTTCGGGGCCTCGGGACTTGCTTCGGGGCTCAGGAATGATACCGGGGCTTCGGGATAATTCTTGCACGAAAAACAATGCAAAAACGCGAGAAAAAGGGAAGAAATGAGCAAACTACTCGGTTGCCCTCGACACCCTTTTATAGGGGATGGAAGGCCGATTTATGCTGGGCGTAAATCCTAGTTACGCGGGGCGTAACCTGGATAGGATCGCTGATCCCCCCCCCCCTTCGGATAATATCGGCCAATATATATATATATATATATATATATATATATATATATATAACTAAAATATCGAAAATATTTAATAAACTTCGAAAATTCATATCTTCCTCATACAAACTCCGTTTTCGATGTTCTTTATATCCACGCGTAGGTGAGACTACGATCTACAACTTTCGTTTAGACTCCGTCGGCTAATTTTGATTTTATTTTTATTATTTATTTTTAGTAGGCCGGGACAGGAAAACTCCGTTATAAAATCATAACTTCTTCATCCGACGTCCGTTTTCGCCTATCTTTTTATCGTTTTACTACAACTAATGAGATCTTCGATTCTCATTTAGATTGTTTCGGCTAAAAACCACCCGGTCTCAAATCGAGTATTCGGGTTGCATACCGCTAAGTCGAAACTTCGAAAAATGATAACTTCCTCATACGAAGTCAGATTTTGGCGTTCTTTTTATGCATGCTCTCGGTTTAACGTATTCTACGACTTTCATTTAGATTGCTAAGGCTAAATATTGCTCTAACGTAAATTCACTTTTTACGTCGCGCTGTGTCGTGTCGGTTCTGTCGCGAAACTTCGACAGGTCATAACTTCTTCGTTATAACTCGGATTTCCGCGTTCTTTATATGTACGGAAACCTTGTATCATATACTATAACTTAGTTAAGATTATTCATTCTAAATAATCTTTCATCAAAAATTCATTTTTGAAGCCTATTGTCTCTAAATTGACTAGCCTTGATCTACGGGCGTTACACTTACCAACACCTTCGTGACCAGTACCCTGTGGTTAAGGAGGGGGTGGAACAGTAGGAACCGCCTGAAGAAAAGGTGGATGGTCCATCCCCAGACGTTGTTTCACCCCAGCCATCGAATCTATAATCCAACAATGCTCTTCATGTGCAACATCCTGACACCGCATCACGTTATGTAGATTCGGCTCCGACTGATCAGGCTCGGTAAGCCTAGGTCTCTAATGCCTCACAAAGGCAGGCTCAGGGATGTGCTTTGGCACCACTTGTCGGATCGACTCCATAATATTGTCATCGGGAATGCTCCATTGCTGCCCAACTCCTTGAACCAATAAAAACATCTTTCCTATAGCGATAGTACTCATGTCTCTAACAAGAATAGGAACAATTCCACTAGTGTCTACCTAATAAGATAAAGCCAAACAAGTGACCCAACGACCTCTACAAATCCTACTCAAAGGCTTGTGAAACCTAGAGCCATGCCATATAAGTAGAGAGCAAGAGTAAAGGGACGATGAAGGAAAAAATCAATCTGAGTGAGGCACTGCATATAGAAGAGGTCTCTAGGGGAACCTTGTTACACTCATATCTTAGACAAATGGTAGATGCGACAAATAAGTGAATCAAATGATAGATAGGAGATTTGAAGCACTCGCCTTGGCTGAATGAAAAACATAAGTCCCCCTAACATGAGCCCATACCTGCCTGTAACCGTACTCCTGTGGTGGCATAGTAGTTCTGCTGTCAAGATAGGCACAAAAATGAGGACTCAAAGTCTTTTCCACTGTATAAATGTAACATCCCAAGATATGGTTCCAAAAATTTCCTTTTTTTAAAATAGATAAAATATTATTTTCAAATATCACCCGTGCATCTCAACAAAACCAATGTATCAAATGTCATAAAAATCATAATAAAAATACCGTATGTAGAATCCCAACGGTG
Source organism: Lactuca serriola (assembly GCF_051521515.1). Taxonomy (NCBI): domain Eukaryota; kingdom Viridiplantae; phylum Streptophyta; class Magnoliopsida; order Asterales; family Asteraceae; genus Lactuca; species Lactuca serriola. Next base: position 115,261,384 of record NC_136409.1, on the reverse strand, counting down.
TAGCGATGCAGTCAACCCGAGCACTTCCCCTTAGAACCAGTGGTACCTAAAACATTAACTGAAAATCGTAAGAATAAAGTTTAGTGTTTTCCCCAAACTACCCCATACCATACATACTAAATCATAGTGTGCCACCCCTGCCCGACATCGGGCCCCACCTGACATTGAGGCCCACTAGGTATATATATCTATTATTCTCAGGCCTCGCCTATCACTGGGCCCTGCCAGGTATACACATATAATCAATATCATATAATCATGCTAACACACATAATGATCATAAACACTAGCATATGTTCTAGTCCTTAGGCCTCTCCGGGCATCGAGTCCCCCCCCTAGCGTCCTAACATAATCAATAAGGGCTGAAATTGGTGCCTTAGACCCACTAAAACCCAATGAGGAAACTCACCTCAAATGTTGAATCTTATAGAAAGAAGTCCCTAGTTGTTGTCCTGACGACTTGCTTAGCTAACAATACAAAATAACACCCAATCAATACTTGGGTTCCAATCAATATCCAATACTCCATACTTAAGGTAAAATGACCATTTTACCCCTAGACTAAATTCGTCCATGACTAAGGCATAAATCCACAATCTAATGGCCCAACACAACTAACCTTCCACAACGCACTTTTGGCCCACTTATAATGGGCCTTTCCCTAAAGCCTAATATTTTACTTGATCCAAAAGCCTGCTTTCAGGTGGCCCACAAAGGACCAAAACAACTAGGTCCATGAAATGGCCCAAACTGAGGCCTAAAATACGAAGCCCACTCTGAGTGAGTACACACGACGTACTAAGTTGTATGCTACGTGTACATGCTTGCTGGATTATACGTTGCACGTATAGATATGTACGCCCAACATACTCCTCTATTAAGTCAACTTTTTCCATTAAGCTCTTAATGCTTAGCCCAAAGGTCCACATCACAGATCTGAGTCCTACTCAATGCCTAGACCCATAAAGTCACTGACTTGGTGACTTTGCATGCCCCAAATGAATCCAAACTAAATATATAACATTCTACTTTCATGAAAAAGGGCCCTAACTTATGCATGGATGGATTTCAACCCCAAAAATATTAACTTTATGACTCAAGGACCCAAAAAATACGGAGAGCGGAAACTCTAAGCTTCAAAAATGATATGAACTCATAAGATCTCATCAATGGGACTAAAAGGGTCCATAAACCCTAACCAAAATAAATCTAAGATAATAAACATCAAGTTCAAGACTTTATACCTTAAATGAGTGCCAAAAGATGATGGGGTTCTGGATCGATAAGCCTTCACTCCTCTAATGAACATCAACGGTCGACAACTTCCTTCAAAGCACCAAAATACACCTCAAAATGGCCTTATAAGCTTAAAAACACACAAGTATGGTATTAGGGTTCGAGTGTAGGGTGAGGAGGACATAGAGGCTAATAAAATGAGAGTTCCAAGTCCAGAAGGATTCTAAAATAACGGCCAACCCTAGAAATTAGGGTTTTCATTTAACTTTGTATATGCCTGCGTATGAAGCTGTACGCCTTATGTACGCATCCGGACCCTCGATCAATACCTTCGCATGAGTATGCTAAGCGTACCACTTGGTACGCCCCACGAACTTGCTTCACCACTTGTACGGTAAGCATACCTTGTTGTATGCTCCGTGTACAACTCAAGGTCAAAATGTGACAAATATTCTAATGCAAGATCAAAAGAGAAACTTACCGAGATTCAAGTGTTACAATTCTCCCCCACATGAAGCAGACTTCGTCCTTAAAGTCCGTTGCCCCGAACAACTCTAGATAATGCTCTCTCATCTCCTCCTCAGGCTCCCAAGTCCATGATATGTGCATATTTAGTGTGTATTTAGTATAGTTTTTTTTATTCATATATTAGCTAAATTACCGCATATTATGGACAAAAGGTACTTAAAAGTGTTAAATTATGTTTTTTAGTCCAAAGATGAAGCTCGGAAGCAAAAGGAAGCAAGAGAAGTGGTTAGGAGCTCGAGAGTGGAATGAAGAAGGAAAAACACTAAAAAAAGCTTCTACTCGTCGAGTCAGATAGCTACTCGACGAGTCCGGTCGAGGAATCAGAAGGATAATGACTCGGGATCCCAGATAGTTATCGCAATACAGGGAATGTGAGAGGGACTCAACGAGTCACCAATTGACTCGACGCGTCGGACCGCTTATTTATAGATAATTCCACAGATCGATAAGGGAGGATAGAGAGAAACCCTAGGAGGCTGAGAAACGATTGGAAGTGCTGCTAGGTCGTGAGGAACTGAAGAATCAACCCTACATTCAATTGTGAAGAGAATCAAGACAATTTTGGTTTATTCTTAGTAACTTTTTGATTTGAATCATGTTTACATACTTTGATTTCATTTTTGAGTTTATGTTTACTGCAATCATGAGCTAAAAACTTATTCTTCTGTTCGGGTAGACAATTTTGTGAACATGGATTGATTATTTGAGTAGGATTAATTTTAATTGGTAATTATGTTTAGTTAAGCTTGTTAAAGAACCTTATGTGTTGACAATAACTATTCTTCTGTTAATAAATTAGTAATTAAGTTGTATGAACATCTCTTAGTTATTAATTTCATATGATTTATTGTGACCACATAGTTGTATGTCTAGGAATAACGAATGTGAAACTAGAATTAACTAGAAGATAGGTAAGTTAATGTGTGAGATTGTTTGATGAACATCAGCAATAGGTTAATTGAAGGGTCAATTTAATTAACCATTACAAGTCTTACTTAACCCGAATCAATAATCTAGGAAACCCGTTAATTTAGACAACTGGCCATTGCTTGAGTTAATTTGTTTTCTAAGAATTAGAAATAGCGAACGTGAACCTAATTATCTTAATCGGTAGCCAATGAAGAATTAATCTGATACATTAAAATCATCCATGGGAACAAATGAGTCGTACCTAAACAGAAGTCCTCTTTATTATTGAATTTAGTTGATTTTTTATTTGCTTAGCTCTTAGTTTCTTAGTTTATGTTTTAGTTAATTGTTTAAGTTTCTAGTCTTGCAAAACTAGAGAAAACCTATTTTCTATTACTTGTTTTATTTAGATAATATTAGCATTTATTTTAATTGTTTACCGTTCCTTGTGTTCGATATACTACTTACCTGAACTAAACTGCTAATCGATAGGTACACTGCCTTTCGTGTGTTTATTTTGTGTCTAAGTTAGTAGGATTAAAACTAGTTGGTTTTACACACATCAAGTTTTTGGCGCCGTTGCCGGGGAACGGTTCAAATAGTTAATTTTATTTGCTAATTGTTATCGGTTTTATTTTATTGATTATTTTTTTTATTTAGTTTAATTTTTTATTTTTATTTTTATTTATTATGTATTTTCCAAATCTCGATGCTTTTGATGCTTTTCTTGAGGAAATAGTACAGGAAATTGAGCAAGAAGATGAGGAGTATGACTCAGATGAAGATTTGAAGAAATTTGGAAGATGGTTAGATAACTTCTTGTCTAACGATCAAGAACAATTTGAGTCACAAGAGCTAAATTTACAAGATGAAGAATTTAATCCAGAAAGAGATTTGGAGGAGCTGGAAAGGTTGCTAGCAGAGAGGTCAGACGAAGAACAAGAACAAGCTGAATTGCAGGAACCAAGTTGTGGTTTGACCATTACCACGACGTGGCCCCCTGTTCTTCCGGTTTGTGTTTCAAAGCATGGGGTGACGACTCCAACTTTGGAGAAAGTTCTGAAGCACGATCCATTTCTGATTAGTATCCGACCGGTCCCAACCCTTGTCAGACTTCTTGGGTTTTATGTATTAAAGCTCGTTTGGCCAATTTTAGAAGCAAAGAGTCAAATTTTACAAATTGGTCCACCAAAGAAAATATTTAATGCAACGGATGGATTGGAATTGAGTTTATTGGAAGTTTATTAAGTTGGGAGTCCAGCTCAAGACTCGCACAAAAAGAAGCGCTTGCGGGAGGCAACCCGTCATTAGAGTTTTCTTTTCTTTTTCTTTCTAAACTTCTAGTTTATTAGGGTAATTTAGGAATTTATTTTTGATGTTTGTTTTCCTTTTTTTATTACTTGGTTTTTGTTTTTGATCTTTTCAGTTTGAGTGTAAGGATGCATGTGAAGGCTAGAGTCAAGGCTGACGAAGCGAGAAATCGAGTCTAGGCGAGAGAGGAAACGAAGTTTTGAGTCAAGCTATGAGTCCAATTGATAGAAGGGTTATAGAGTGTTTATTTGCTGAAGAAAAATGAGGGAAATTATTAGTTTATATAACCCCCATACATCAGAAACGGACTTGGGCAGAATAAACTTTTCGTCACACAGCGGTCTACTCGCCGAGTGCATCTTATGGACTCGTCGAGTCCATGTGAAAATTCACGATTCTTCTGCCATTTACGCTTCAACTCGGCGAGTCTACATACTTACTCGACGAGTCACTCATTCTTCTTACTTTTGAGCTGAAGATTTGATGACATTCGATATGGGCATTGGTTCGATTCTTTGAAGATCATTTTCCGAGCATTTCCAAGAGTTTTTCCCTTATATTTGGAGCTTTTATAAAGACTGTACCACACGAGATTTTGACACCCAAGACATGGATGAGTTGTTCCCATGTCTAAAGTCAATTGAAGATGGAGATGAAGAGAAGAGATATCAACCTCGCCACTACTATCCCAGGGGAGTTTGTTTCAATTCTCTCTTTATTTTATTGTTCTTTATCATGCATAATATGCAATGGGGACATTGCATAAATTAAGTGTGGGGTAGGGGTTGGTTAAATTAGTTAAATTTCGAAAATCTTGAAATTTTAGTTAATTTTGAAAATTTTGCATTAAAATTGCTAGGGCTAATTTAGAAAATTTTGGTAAAGCAATTAGGGATCATGCTAGTATTATATTTGATACCCCACACTTGTCTTTTGCTTGCCCTCAAGCAAAACTGAATTTTAACGCATTAGAATTATGTATAGCAACTCCAATCTAACCCAGCCATTATGCCAAGACCGCAACGCATGCATTTGTGTCTAAAATTTTTCCTAAAGAACCCCCCATATTCCAAATACTTACAATCCTCATAAACATTCGCCCACTCACCCCGAACTATGCTCATTTTATGCAACCCTCCGAATCCATCCGCAGAAAACCTCTTTACCCTCAAGGTATTTTTAATTGAGCAACCCAAGCATACATATTCTAGAAAATTACAATTTTTCGATACCACTATGGAATTCTTTGAATTCTTCACTTCCTTGATAATTTGATCTTTGATATCTTTGAATTCACCAACTTGTATTGACTTTTGGCATCTTCAACTTTTTTTTTTTTTTGATTTCTTGGAATTTTGATCTTTTGATCTTCACTTTATTTTCTCCAAAATTCTTATAACTTTTCTTGTCATTCTCTCTCTTTTTTTTTTTTTTTTTTTATAACATGTAACTCACTTTTTTTTTTCACTCAAAACCCTACATGCTTAAGCAGGGGCGCTCAATCTCAACCTTTATTGGTTAAAGATAAAAATTTTCCTGGATACATTTCAGGTTTAGGCTGCTAAACATATTGCATCCCTCAGGCTGAGCGAGGTCGTGTTTTTGTCTCATGATTTCACTGAAATAAGGAAGCCACAAACGCACTAGAACGTATATAGGCTCAACTAAACATTTGGGTTATCATGCAATCATCAGTCCACTTCGACCCATTGCGATGTTGCCTCTACAACTTCACTAGCTCTACAACCTTGTTCCTTAAGGTCTTCCTTTAATGGTACAACTTTAGAATCATCCACTAAACACTTCCGCAGATGTGAGACATGAAATGTACCAAGAATCTGACTGAGCTCGACTGGAATATGTAGACGAAAAGCAACCCAGCCCACCTAAGCCAAAATCTTGAAGGGACCAATACACCTAGGGCCTAGGTTGCCCCATTTCCTGAACTAGATGACAACTTTCCAAGGCGACACCTTCAGGAGGACCATATCTCCCATCTAGAACTCCAAGTCTGACTCGTGAGTGTCAGCTTAACTCTTCTTCCAACTCTGAGCTGTCTGGACCCAGCTTTGAAATTGCTAAATTAGCTCAGTGGTCTTGAGCACCACCTCAGTACTCCCCATTAGCCACTGACCGACCTCTCCCCAATAAATCGGGGTCCTACACTTCCTCCAGTAGAGCATCTCCCCAAAGGAGGTTGATCGATGCTGGCGTGATAACTCTTATTATATGAAAATTATGCTAACGGTAGATACGTATCCCAACTCCTACCGAAGTCTAACATGCATGCATGCAACATATCCTCAAGAGTCTGAATAGTCCGCTCACTCTAACTGTCAGTCCGTAGTGAAATTTTGTACGTAAAAGGAGATGAATGTCTATCTCGTCATGAAATCGCTTCCAAAATCTGGAAGTAAGATGAACAACCCTGTCCGAAACCATTAATACGGGCACCCAATGACGTGCCACTACCTCCTGGACATAAATTTCAGCCAACTTCTCTACAGATATAATCTCTTGGATCGGAATAAAATACGCGCTCTTGGTTAAACGGTCCACAATGAACTAGAAAGAATCCACTCCGCTCGCAGTCCTGGAAACCTTTGTGATGAAATACATGGTGATGTCTTACCATTTCAATACAAGAATCTCCAAGGGCTGCATCTTACTGTGAGGTCGCTATTGTTCGGCCTTGACCTTCCTGCAGGTCAAGCACCACTCCACATACCATGCTACGTCTTGCTTCATGTAGGGCCACCAATAATCAAGATGAAGATCCCTATACATCTTCTTCGCCCCGAGATGGATGGAGAACCTCGACTTGTGGGCCTCCTTCATCAGAATCTGGCACACAACACCTCAATAAGGAACATAGAACCGTCAATGCAGGGTCAACAATCCATAGCTATCAAAATTGAAGGAAGCCACCTGACCCAGAATGCGCTCATTCTTCTGGTGCTCTTCCTTCATAGCCTCTATCTGAGCCTCGCGGATCTACTCGATCAATGGAGTAATCACTGTCATCCTCAAGCACATATCTCTGATCGGAGCCGCAACTTCCTTGGGCTTTCCTGGGTGATAAAGGATCTCGCGATCATAATCCTTCACCACATCCAACCAACGACGTTGCATTATAATCAGGCTTGGATGATCCATCAAATACCTGCAACTCTTGTGGTCGGTATAAATAATACAACAAACCCCATAGGGGTAATGCCGCCAAATCGGGCGTAAAAACGGCCCCCAACTCCAAATCGTGCGTCGGATAGTTCGCCTGGTTAGGCTTTAGCTGCCTCGAAGCGTAAGCGATCATCCGACCCCTCTACATCAACATTGCCCCCAAACCCGTGATCAAGGCATCAAAATATACCACAAAATCATCAACACCCTCTCGTAGGGTCGAAATCAACGCCTCACTTAACCGTTGTCTAAAAGTCTCAAAGGCTGCCTGCTGCTCAGGCCCTTAACAAAATGCCACTGACTTCTTGGTCAGTCAGATCAATGGAACATTGATCTTGGAGAAATCTTGGATGAATCTTTGATAGTAATCCTCCAAACGAAGAAAATCTGAATCTCGGATGGAGACCTCAGAACCTGCCACTGCATCACGACCTCGACCTTGGCCGGATCAAACAGAATACCCTTCTTGTTCACAAGGTGCCCCAGAAGCCGCACCTTGCTCAAATAGATATCGCACTTGGAGAACTTTGCAAAAAGTCTCTCCCTCTTCAATGTGTCAAGCACTTCCCTCAGGTGCTCCTCGTGCTGCTCCTGAGTCTAGGAATAGATCAATATATCATCAATAAAAACTATCACAGACCGATCCAACATCGGTTTGCAGAGACAGTTCATGAGTTCCATGAACGTGATTGGAGGATTGGTGAGCTCAAATGGAATCACCACAAAATCATAATGACCATATCGAGTCCAGAAACCTTTCTTCTGCACATTCTCATCCCGGACCCGCAACTGATGATAACCCGATTGCAAATCAATCTTGGAGAACCAAGATGCACCCTGAAGTTGGTCGAAAAGATCATCAATCCTCAGAAGGGGATAACGGTTCTTCACTGTTACCTTTTTTAACTCTCATTAGTCGATACACATCCGATGAGACCTATCCTTCTTCTTCACAAACAAAATCGAGTCTCCACAAGGAGAACTGCTCGGCCTAATGAATTCCTTGTCTAATAGCTCTTGCAACTTTGTAGACAACTCTTGCATCTCGGCAGGAGCCAGCCGATATGGTGCTTTGGCTATCGGAGCCTCACCCCGAACCAAATCAATCCTGAACTCCACCTGCCTTTCTGGAGGTACCCTTGGAAAATTATATGGGAACACATCGAGTTAATCTTGTACGGTCGACATATCATCCACAATCTCCTTTCCCTTATCTCGGGTATTCATGACAAAAGAGACTAAACCCGAGTAAGCCTGAGGAAGATAGCATCTGGCCCTTGCTGCAGAACACGTAACCGATCCACATTGTAATCTCTCTCCCTTAATCATCAACTCTCCCCCACTTGGGCTCTGAACCCACACTAACAACTATTCACAGTCGATCACTACCCCATTAACGCTCAAGCAGTCCATGCCCACAATAACCTTGTTCTGATGCAGAGGAATGGGAACCAAATCAACCTAATACCACTCACTGAATAACTGGAGAGTACAACCCCAATGTACCCTCGCAACCCAAACTGTCCTATCATCAGCAGTCTCAACATCAAGAGGACAACGCAGTTCCCCCAGAGCTCCAGCAAATCTCTTGCTAAGCGTAAGTGATACAAAATATCGGGTAGCCCCCAAATCAAATAATACCAAGGCTGAGATACTGTTCACAAGGAACGATCCTAAAATAAAACACATAAACATAAGTAAAAATTCAATATAAATAATGATATATTGAGTAGATACATACTCATCACAATGTAGGGAGTTGCACGCGCCTCCTATGCTGTCAGCTGGAAAGCCCTGCTCTTCGCTACTGGTGCATCTGCCCCGCCCTAATGGCCGTTAGTAATCCTCAAAGTCATAGGAGTGGGTGCTAATACTAGTCCTGGTGCAGTCAAACCCTAACATTGCGCCTTCTTGTGGCCCCTCTGATTGCAGTGAAAGTAAATCAGATTTGATCCATTGGTGGTGGTAGCAATGCAATCACCACTACCACCCTTGCACGAACCCTTGTGGGTCCTACCGTAATTGCCACAACAACTACGACCCTGATGGCCTCTCGATCTGGAATCTGATACCTTGCGCCACTTTCCAGAACCTCCTGATGTCTGATCCTCATTTGACTTCCTCTTCATCTCCATCTCCAAGTCAATCTCCCTCTCCCTAGCTCGAGTTATCATATCTTCCAACGTCTTGCAACTGGATCGGCTCACAAACTGTCGGATGTCGCTCCTTAGCAAAAAAAAATCGGTCCTTCTTCATCTCCTTGTACGCCAAATACTGGGGAATCAGAAGCGCCCTCTCTATGAACATAACGGTGATCTCAGCCACCATCTCAGTAGTCTGGCGGAGATCCTGAAACTCTCACACCAACTATTGCACCTCAATAATCAATGAAAAATTAGCTCAAAACCTAGCTGGAAAATCATCCTGGTTCATCACATCAACAACATCATCACTAACAACTCTATCGACCTCCTCCTACTAGTCCCGAGCCCTTTCCTTCAAAAGGAAGGAAGCAAGTCTGACCTTGTCCCCTTTACGACAACGATTGGAGCGGAAAGCGTTAGCAACATCTACGAACCAACACCTACTCGCAATGGGATCCTTCTCCCCATGATAGTCTGGAGCTCCACAACCTCGAAACTCTTTGAGTTTTAAAGATCGAGCTCCTGCTATATCCATCATCTAATAACGAAACGAGCTCAATCGATCATCCAAAACCTCTAAGATATCCTCCTTGATCGAGTTGAAGATCACAGGAGTCTGATCGAGAATGCAACAAGTAATATCTGACACAAGAAACTCCCTAGTCTGCTCATCAAGCTGCCCGACAGAAGATCCTGAGCCTGGTCCCTCCCCGGCTCCAGAACTGCCGACTGGTCTGCCTCGCAATACCACTATACTCACAAAACTATCATAATACGCATCAAAATATACCGGTGAATCACAACCTTATAAGCTTCCTGATTTTATCACAACCCTCCTTGAATTGAGTACAGATCCTATACTTCTAGTAGTATGGACCCATTTATCTTTACTTTTTATCGCAACCTTCCACATTTATCTTTACTTTCCTCAAGAATCGCTTTGAGTTAAGCAAGTTACTATAAATCCATCTATCCATCCTTCATAGATAAGGATCCCAACACTAGATCTTCTCCTAGGTTTTCCTAGAGCAACTCCATACTACTCTCCGCCATCAGCTGCAAAGGAACTCTCGTTATCTCCCTCTAATTGGCTTATATATACCACCACATATCACTAAAACTAGATAATTCTTTGAATGAGAGGTCTCACACTACAAAGGTTGGACTCAAACAAGAGCTCTGCAATAAAGTTCCAACCTAACCTTTTAAAATTATTTAGTTCCGATGATATGTAACTTAGCATTTTACTAGGTAACTGAAGCTAGTTAGAACTCCTAAAAGTACAAAGTAAGCATCATTCGAGCATCAAGTATCATAACCAAGCATACCTAATCAGACCATCCTATCACTGACTAATTAGTACTAGCATGCAAATTTACATGCTCATACAACAAGCATACATAGGCATATTTCCTAGCATTCTATCATGCAAAAACTAAGCAGATCCTGAGCCCTAACTAGCTTCGATTCACAGATTCACAAGTTCAAGCCTATCAAATAATATGTATGGGTAATTTGGGAAAACTTACTTGTGCTCGGTCGATTGCATGCACTACACCCTTTATCTCTTTTTAGAAATCCTTTTTATAAAATGTTTTTCATTTGAAAATCCTACCAAGTCCTTAGTTTGAGTTCAGACACACCCAAGAGTGTGCCTGAATCCCTCAAACCAAAGCTCTGATACCAACTTCTAACATCCCAAAATATGGTCCCAAAATTCCAATTTTTTTAAAATAGAAAAAATAGTATTTTCAAATATCATCAATACATCTCAACAAAACCAATGTATCAAATGTCATAAAAATTAGAGTAAAAATATCATATGTGGAATCCCAATAGTGTGTGCGATGTAGTCAACCCGAGCTCTTTCCATTGGAACTGGAAGTACCTGAAACATAAAGTGAAAACTTTAGACAAAAAGCTTAGTGAGTTCGCCAAGCTACCCCATACCTTACATACTAAATCATACAGTGGGCCCCGCCTAGCATTAGGCCCCGCCTAGCATTAGGCCCCGCCCGACATCGGTCCCCACTTGGCATCAAGCCCCGCTCGATATACATATCTGTTATTCTCAGGCCTCACCTGTCACTAGGCACCACCTGCTAAACAAATAAAATATGTATCACATAATCATGCTAACACACATAATGATCATATAACTCATGCATGGATGGATTTCAACCTCAAATATTACAACTTAATGGCTCAAAGACCAAAAAAAAAACACCAAGAGTGGAAACTCTATGCTTTAGAAATGATATGAACTCATAAAATCTCATCAATAGGACAAAAAGGGCCAATAAACCCAAACCAAAAGAGACCTAAGCTAATAAGCATCAAGTTCAAGACTTTATACCTCGAATAAGTGCCAAAATATGACGGGGTTCTAGATCTATAAACCTTCACTCCTATAATGAAGCTTCAAGGTTGCATGCTTTCCTTCAAAGCACAAAAAATACACATTAAAATGGCCTTCTAAGCTAAAAAAGACACAAGTATGGAATTAGGGTTCTAGTGTAGGGTATGGAGTAAAATGAGGCTGATAAAATGAGGTGTCCAAGTCCATAAGCATGCTTAAATAGTGGCCGTTCCCGGAAAATAGGGTTTTCATTAAACTTTGTGAACGCCCCGTGTATGAAGCTGTACCGCCTTTATACGAATCCGTGCCCTTGATCAATTGTGACAACCATCAAAATTCGAGTCAGTTCTAGAATTGATAAATTTAGTTGCATATGTAGGCATGACACATACTAGACTTAATAACTAGAAGCTAACTTATAACCCACTAGAAACTTGGAAACAACTAGAATCGATGGATAGTGTACTTAGATTTCATATTGATACGTGACTTCTATAGTGACTTTAACTGTAGCACCTATTCAAATTCGTGTCATTCCTTTACTTGAACACATTTTCATATACACACATAATGCTCTTGACCTAGAAGTATAAATTAGGTCAGAGCCCCAAAGTATCTTAAGTCAAAGTTGAAAACTAAGACTAGTAAACTTGATTCCTTAATTTTAGTTGAATCTCGGAATCACTGCATCGAAGGCCAATAAACCGATAAAAGTAAATTACAAACATTATTTCTAACTTGAATAAGAGTTAAAACACTAAAATAATTTGAAGTCTCAAATATTCATATTATTTTGATATTCAAAGTTTGGCAAAAATCCGAAAAACCCTAAAACCCTAAACTCAAATTTATAAACTTTAACCTTAAAAATTCTATAAAAATAATTATGAACCTTATAATATTATCTTATAATTATTAAAATTATGAAAATTCATTCAAGGAAAATAAAATTTAATACATTAACATTTACCCTTAATTTTTAAGTCAAAAATCAAGGTTTTATGAATAATATATAGGTTAAGGTGCATATTTTATAAAAATTTCATAACTTTATAAAAGATATAAACTTTATAAAAATAGAAGAGAGGGAAACCCTATCTCATCCCCTAAAATTCGTTCTCTCTCTCTCTCTCTCTCTCTCTCTCTCTCTCTTTCTCTCTCCCACTATCTCTCTTTCCAAAGCAGAAATCAATTAAACAACTATTACACTCTTCCTTCCCTTTCACACTTTACTCTCTCACACTCTGTCACAACTAGCATTTTAGCTAGGAAATTCTACTCCTGTGTAACTATTCAACTATTGTGAAACATATACTCTAGGTGAATCTCACTCAAAGCTCACTTAAATTCACCATTGATGTTCATCAAAGAGTCTAAAAACCCTAAGAATCTCGGTTTGAGTTCATACTGGACTAGAAGTTCCTTATTTGGCCTAATGGACTAATAAGCATCCAATTCAACTTTATTGGACTTAGAAGCCCTAATTAGATCCTAATTGGACCCAATTCGTAAAATCTATAACATTTTGGACCATTTGGGCCTAGTATCATTCATTCTAACCCTAATGGGCCTTATTGGGCCATTAGTGAATTAATTAGCCTTAATGGACCCTAAGCCTCTTTAATTAGACTCATTGGACTGTTGACATCTATGAGGGCCCAATGGGCCGAAAAGTAATCTTTAGGCCTCATAATTTCGAGTAAAGGCAAGTCAAGGCCTAAACTACTCCACCCTTTCTCCTTGGTCCTAAAATCTCGGCCCACCACGATCATCAAAAAAATAAGGAAAAATGAAACGGAAGGGGGGGAGTTGACTTTGGAGATGCCACCTCCATAATATACAACATGCATCAAGGCTTAAAACAACCATGGAACAAAGCTAGTCACCTCACCTCTCTCTCCCCCCTCTCTACTTCTACCCTCGGCTGAGAGCCATAACACACACACACATACTCCATCAAACTTTCTCCTTAATAACTATCAAGCACTCTTCTCCTTCTTCTTTGAATATCTCGAAATTTGCTAGTGTCTCAAGAGGATTTTCACAAGGAAATCATCATTCTTGGTAAGTCTTTACATATTCATGTTTTATAACTCCATCTTCATGATATATCACTCTTTTAAACAAAGTTTTTGGTGATCATACTCTTAGAAATCTTCTTAAGTTCGAGATCTACTCAAAGTTGTGCTAGGACCAAAAATCTCTTTCACTTCTTCTTCAAAAACCAAAACATCAAGCAAAAGGTCAGTTCATACCCTTTGTTTTTCGGTTTTCATATGATTTTTGGGGGAGAATGCAAGAAAAATGTGTAGATCTATGTGTTATATGCATGTTTTGTGTGATTTCTTAGCTTAGTTGGTAAAAATGTGTTAGATCTTAGTAGATGTCAAAATTCTAAGTAATATTGAGCAAAGATCTATGAACTATGACATTATATAGATCACATTATCAAGCCGAAAGTGATTACATGTTTTAGATACAAAAGATTTCAACAAGAATGTGACAACCCGGAATTTTCATTCGGTCAAACCCTAAAAGTCAACCACTTCGTATCATAAGTAAATGTAACTATTTCTTATTTTTATGAAATATAAAGTTTGTTTGATTATTTTAATATTATTTTTAAACAAATGGGTGAAAGTAAGTGTCGTCTCGGGTTTTGAATTTCAAAAACCGCAAACACTTCGCGTATTAGAAACACCCGACCAAACTTTTATGTTTTGGGTTGAGAAATCATCCAAAACCGTGAACTCATACCTATGTATGAGTTTACTCCCCAAAAAGTCTAGTTGTTGTGTTTACTCCCCAAAAGTCAAAAGAGTAAACTCCAAGTATTCTCTCAAAAATCATCCAAGATTTAATTCCAAATCTTCAATCTTGTAAGTGTTCTAACCTTTTTAAGTTAGTAAAACACTTAATCTAGTGTTTATACATCTAATCATCCAATCATATTTGTATTTTGACTAGATTTCCAAAACACCAAGAACACACACTAAGTGTTCTTGGCCTTTTTAGCTCAAATCAAGCCTTCTAATAGTAAGTGCTTCCATCCTTGAGTGATTTTAAGCTAGTATTACATTTGAATATCAAGAAATAATGTCAAGAACACAAGGATATAGGTGCTCACAGTCCAAGGAGATGCTTGGGCCGTAAACACCATAAAGTGCACCAAAGTGTGCCTAAGTCCTAATCTAAGCCCTAGTTTGATGTTTAAGCCTTCCATGAATTGATTAAACCTTCCTTTGATGTATCTAGGCCTTGAAAAACACCAAAATCCAACATTTATAGGTGTTCACGGTTTGGGGATCTCCCAAAACCGTAAACACCCTAAAGTGTGTCTAAATGGATTATTTTCCTTCCTTAGGCTTATAAACTAGCACCTACACTTACCTAATTGTGTTAGGGACTTGAAAACATGGCAATACACTTCTTCATAAGGGTTTACGGTAGTAAACTTAAAGGAAAATGCCATTAGGCCGTAAACTCCTCAAAGGCGGTGTTTTGTTGCCCTAGTCCCTTCCAAAGGCCAAACCACTTAGTAGAATTGCTTCAAAAGGCTTGCTAAACCACAAAACAACACTTGGACCTTAAGACTAGAGTTTACGACTATAAACTCTATAGTTTACTGCCTTAAACTCCCTATGTCTTATCCATCAAAACCGTAAACTCCAAACACACTAGTTTTGCCCTACCAACACTCGGATGCAATCCTTGTGATCTTTAACACTTGAAACAAAGTGTTTTCATGTTATAGGGTGCCCCAACTTAATTTATTAGTTATAAATTGGCTAATTAGTTATATATATGTTCATTATATGATAACTAGGCTCGTGCGTGTGTACAAGTCTTCATTTGTCACTTAGCACCGTAACCGACACTTCAACCCAATCCGCTCACCACAAGTGAGTTCATACCCCTTTAACTAACCTTTGAAATACTTTTATATGTTTTAAATGATTTAATAGGGGGGGGGAATACAAGTTGAATACTTGTAGTTATTACATCAATCACATGTGATTTATAACTACAAAACCAATGATTTTATTACTATTCAAACTATTTATCAAACTGCTTTACAAACTCTTTTACTTATCAAATGCTTTTACTTAAACTTTTTTATACTTATTATAAATTGCATGCCCGTATATGTATATTTATATAAGCAATGTTTAAAAGGCTTACGAAGGCCGTCCGCCCTATTTCCTTTTCCTCGATTTGGATGTGGTCTGGTGGATTATCGGGTAGCCGTCCAAAGGTCGTTTCAATATTAATTATATATCATGTGTACATATATAGTCATAAAAGTTCTTCTATGCTTACACATACTAGTTACATAATTATTGAGTTACTATCGGGGTAACACAAGATCATACTTATACTATTTCTAAATCAATGAGTCAGTTCATTCATGAGTCAATACTTATTACTATGAGAACATATACAACTATACTAGAAAGAGAACATATACAACTATACTAGAAAGAGAACATATACAACTATACTAGAAAGAGAACATATACAACTATACTAGAAAGATAACATATACAACTATACTAGAAAGAGAACATATACAACTATACTAGAAGGAGAACATATACAACTATACTAGAAAGAGAACATATACAACGATACTAGAACGAGTAACGTTACATTACATATACATGAATACGTTAACAATTGTGATCCACCAAATCGGAGCATGACTTCAGTGTCATGGCCCGTGTTGTAGCTAGAGTCTCTTGAAGGGAGAGCGTGAGTTTGCGTATAGATCTATACTGGATTGACTATCCTACACCTTGCTGCTAGCTACAGCCGGACCTGCAGGTCTGCGGGTGCCAAACGTCATTTCATTTTACGACCTACATTTGTCGTTGTTTATCCAGTCGATAGTATGGTACAATTAATCAGATGATACCTTAATATAAATCCGGTTTAAGGTAGTTAGTACAACAGTAGTTCCTATAATACAACACTACAGTACTACAATAATTTACCCTTTACATATATTTAGTGATTATTTCACTTAAACATTTATGTACAAACTAGATTTTGTTAAGGATAGTTACACTTGAGAAATTACACACTTTTACAACAAACGAGCATACGGAACAGTTACACCTTGGTAGAAGGCTACTTTAATAGAAAATATAGGTTTTTCTAGGAAGATTCAAACATTTACAAACACTTACAAACGGTTACAAACTCATACTTAAAACCATGTTCAAACGTTTTGATAACAAACACCGACACTAAAATACTCATGAACTCACCAGCTTAATGCTGACAAACTCTTTCAAAATAACTTGTATTCTCAGGTCGACAGTAGACAGGTACCGAGGCCAGCTTTTGAGAAGATGGAGCGCATGCAAGACTCATCTAATTATTTTGATTTACTTTTTGGTGTTTATAACTATACAGAACACACTTGTAATAAAATTATATATTTAATGCAATGGATGATGTTGTTTGCTTATTTACTGTTATACTGTGTCGTGATACTTTACATGACGTGCTCCGCCCCAGAACGTTTCCGCCGTTCACGGTTTTGGGGTGTGACAAAGAACCCTGTTAAATGTCAAAATTGTCAAGAAAACAAAAGATAAGGGTAAAAAGTGTCATTTAAGTTTTCATAAGGGACAAACAGGTCCTACATGTATATAAAGGTATTTTTACGTTAAACATACTTTAAAAAGGGTCAAAAATGAAAATTTAAGCTTAATGGGCCAACATTTGGGCCTCATAGTGTCTGTGTAACATCCAAAAATTTACAACCAATTTAAGATTTTCAAAAACAACCCATATTCATTAAGTTATTACAAAAAGGTTTTCAATTCATTTATTATCAGAGTATCTTAGAACATCAACATAAAACTGAGGAGCGGTACGATCATGCCTTCGCCTTGCCACAATCTCCTGAAGTACCTGAAACAATACACTGAAACTGTAAGCCCAAAAGCTTATTAAGTTACCCCCAAAATACCAACCACAATACCATACACATATCATATCATATCATAATTAGAACGGTCATGCATATCGAGTCTATAGTGTGACTGGTCTGCCTGCACCAGGCCTTCAATCCACCCGGTCCACTCTCTCTCCGAGTCTACAGTGTGACTGGTCCGCCTGCACCAAGACTTCAATCCACCCGGTCCACTCTCTCTCCGAGTCTATAGTGTGACTGGTCCGCCTGCACCAGGCCTTCAGTCCACCCGGTGCACACTCTCTCTGAGTCTACAATATGACTGGTCCGCCCGCACCGGGCCTTCAGTCCATCTGGTCCACTCTCTGAGTCTACAATATGACTGGTCCGCCCGCACTGGCTCTTCAGTCTGTCTGGTCCACTTTCCAAGCCTCGGCACATCTGGTCCGCCCTCTTGGGGCCTTCAGCCTATCCGGACCGCTCGCAGTGCCTTTGGTCTAACAGGTCCGCCCTGGGTATGTTGGCCTAAAGCACAAAGCAAGACCCGCGTCAACCCAACCCCAGTCCAACAACCATGTGCACATAAGCATATAATCATATAGCAATTTACAACTAATCAACCGATCTAGCAGATCACATAACATAGCAACATGCTAACCAGGATACCGACCTAACCGGTCACTAACATATACCATCCTAACTACCAGGATGCAGACATAGCAAGGCAATAACATAACAAACAACTACCCGGATTCCCATCCGATAAAGCGCTGGCCTTGGTGCCTTAGACCCTGTCGATATAGTGAGGATAACTCACTGAAGAAATAAGATCACGCTGCTCCAACCACCGACACGAACTCCACCACTGATCAATACCAAATAACTGAACTCAATAAATACCAATAATTACCAAAATATCCCTGGATGTCAACTGGTCAACTCTTGGTCAAAGTCAAAGTCTTCAGTCAAAGTCAACCTTCCTGGTTGACCCTACTCACCGAGTCAACCCATTGACTCGTCGAGTCCCTATACTAAGAAACTCCCAATCACGACTCAACTCACTGAGTCACCCCAAGACTCGTCGAGTCCCATCTTGCTCAACTCACTGAGTCATCCCTCGACTCACCGATTCACAGCTCAACCAGAAAAGGCTAGGGTTCCATGACCAGACTCGCCGAGTCCAAGAACAGACTCGCCGAGTCCAAGGCAATCTTCAACAGACTCACCGAGTTATTCTTCCAACTCACCGAGTCCAAACATGACATCTTTATTCAGACGATTTCAGGCCATTCCATTGCTTCCAATACATAGATCTGAACTCCTAGGGTCAGATTCACACGTAAAGTTTCAAACTTTACGTGCATGCAAGGCTCAACAAGCTCTATCAAACTAACATGAAGGTTTAAGGCAAGGACACTCTCAATCAAGCCCCAAAGCTACCACTTTCCAGTTTCATGAGTCAAGACCAGTCTAGATCTGTAGTAGCAACCTCAGATCTGAACCCAATACTCGAAAAGAGACTCATATATGACAATTTGGCCCTAAAACTTCATCTATGAACAATCTAAGAACAACAAAGTCAAGGCAACAGCTTTTTACCTTCAATCTGATGCCAACAAGCAAGGAAATCATATCCACTTCTTTCCTCTATGATCCCACCAACTCTTGCTTCAAGTATCCTTCTTCTCCAAGCTCCAAAAAACACTTAAATCCTTCTCACTCTCAATTTAGGGTTTGAAATCGATGGGGAAGCTTATGGACATCAAAGGGAGTGCTAAAGAGGCTGGGTGGGGCTTAAGGTTCCTTCTATAGGGTGCAAACCCTAAAAATTAGGGTTTCTTATTCCAGCACCGACTCGCCGAGTCTAGTCGTCGACTAGCCGATTCGGGTCACTTATTCACGCGATCCACACGCGACTCGACTCGCCGAGTTACCTTTCCAACTCGCTGAGTTCAAACCTCCATTTAAACTTTACACCCCCGATCTCTTGCTTTAAAACTTAGGATGTTACAGTTTGAGGCCCAAATTGCAAAAAAAAAAAAGAAGTTTTGGGTTCGAAATGATATTTAGCCAAAGGTTGGATCATAAATGAAGATAAACCAAATTTAAGGGTAAAAATAACATTTATTTTCAAATTGGACCAAAAATGTAAATTTTTCCAAAATTGGGCCGAAAGTGTAAATTTTTACAGACAAAGGGTTAAAAATGCAGTTTTCTGTAAAACATTGTTCTAAAAGTGAGAATATAACTTTTTGGGCTAAAACCGTAAATTTTTATACATTTGAGACAAAATTGCAAATTTTTATAATTTATGGACTAAAGTGTCATTTTTACAAAATTTGGGACTTAATTAACCATTGGAAGGTTATTTCCTAAAAATGTCATTTTTACAAAAAAAGGATATTTATATTATCAATCTAATAAACCTCGAGCTAAAACAAACAACGGAGAAAAACAAACGAACAAAAACACATCGATAACTATTTATTGGACGTAATATTCAGGATCTTGGCCATTGGGCCGTGAGGGCCCAATTAAGTGTATATTGAGCCCAATGTTTTCCATGACATGTTTAGTGGGCCTTACAACCCATTTACATGTTAATTTGGGCCTAATTTATGGGTTACATGTTTATTGGGCCTTTGTGGCCCATTTTCATGCCTATTGGGCCTAAATTACCCTTTTATTATGTTATTGGACCTTTGTGGCCCATTTACATGTTAATTGGGCTTGGAATGAAAATTCACATACTTTGTAGATCGTAAATATATCTCTACATAGTTTATGAAATTGTATGCTTACCTTTGGAATGGAAAAATCTATAACCTACGCGTAAAACATTAAACATGGGGAAAATCTAATCAAACGGGAAAGGTTGAGAATCTAGTGAGACTTGTCGGTTGACACCTCTTAGTGTACAATCGTAGCTTGTAGTTATAATCAGTGTTTCCTGGATTGAAAGCAGGAGTTTGTGTATAGATCTATACGAGGTGACCCCCCACGCCTTAGCTGTTCGCTACAGCTAGACTAGGCCAGTCTAGGGCGACAATATCCTTAGCACGACCGGTGTCTGGAAAAATGCCAAGACGGGCGACTTAGTCATTATCATGCGTGGTTATAATGGCTCATGTAGGGATTCAACACCACATAAACACATAGAAGATTAATTCTTTAATTGTGTCAACACGAAAACACTTAATCAACAAGACAAGAACCTAGACATTAAGATAGAAAATATCGGATTTTCTTGGAAAAATATTCATATATACATTTATCACTTATTCACGATACAACGAATTTAAACTACACTCATATACGCTACAACTATGAAATTCACACATGTATTTATACTTGATTTTCACATCATTTTCAAATATTATACATAAAATATCGGATTTTCTGGGTTTTTACGAAAGATACAAAGACTTTTATTCAACCATACTTATGAACTCACCAACATTATATATGTTGATGTTTTCAAAATAACTTGTATTCTCAGGTAATTGTTAAGCTGGAAGAATTGCAAGTGTCTTTGGTTATGTTTATGTAATATCAGTTGTCGTATTTTTAACAATTTAAACTTATGTAATTTAATAATGTACTTGATGTAAATAATGTTAGTTGTATTATGTAATGTTGGTGATGAATGTGTTATGTTCATGTATATTTATTATGATGATTATTCAATTGTTAGTCACACGAGCTCCCGGACGTTTCCACCGTCTGGTTCGGGGGTGTGACAGGTTGGTATCAGAGCAATGTTTATAGTGAACTAGCATATCCAACCATACATGATATGCAACTATAAACACAATGGGACTAAATAACTTTGAACAAAACAAAAATTTCACACTTATGTGCGCATACTAGGATAATAACCTAACAATATGTAATAAAAGCTTCTGGAGGAAATTGAACACTATGATTAAACCTGGGCAGTTATCTAGTCATATTAGGGATAAATATAGTCTGATCAACTATATTTATTCAGAATATGACCGACATGTGTTCAGGGGTAACCATAGCGGGAAGTGAATCCAAAATCCTACCCCACTCTCCAATAACTCTACGGAATCCAAACACTAATAATTAAAAATAATATGAGGATCAAAAAGTCGTAAAAACCATAGGCACTCAACATCTTTCCATTCCATGAAAGAAGGATGCTTCAACGACCCACCCGTGGAAACCCCGAGCCCTCACCTCTAGAAATTAACTCGGTTGCATTCCAGGCAGCAATGTCCGTTGTGGTCACTCCAACACTTGCACAGATTTGTAATGGAAACAATGGAGATGGCAACGGACAGGGAACTAGAAGTACAAATCAAGAAACAAATCATGGAGCCGCACCAACATGCACCTACGAGGACTTCACCAACACCAAACCTCGGACCTTTAATGGGACAAGAGGTGTCATAGCCCTGAAGAGATGGATTGAGAAGGTAGAGTCTGTTTTTGTAATATGTGGATGTCCGGATGAGTGTAAAGTCAAGTTTGCAGCCTACACGTTCATTGTGTTGGGTTTTAGTATACTACAACATCCTATGATTCACATACAACCCTAAATACCTTGGATCCATTTTTTCTCTATTATACATGCAAATATGAAGTTTCCAAGATATTACCCTATACTAGCATACAAATATCATATAGTTGGGTAATAAAATAGATAGAATACATACCTTTTCTGATGTAACTTTTCTTCATGAAGCTTGAGCGCCTAGTACCCCAAGTGTGACACCTCAAATGGTTCACACAACACCATGAACACGTGGAATAACCTTCAGAATAAGGATACTTTAGTTCTCTCTAGTGAAATCAGCCTTGCCCTTTTGTGTACACACACTAGTGCCAATTTCACCAACCAAGGACATCTTTATATAGTGTGGAGATTAGGGTTAAACCCTAATACCCATGACCTTTCATTTCATATGATCCATGGCTTAAACACTCCATGGACTATCCATGAAAGCTTAGCCCAACCTAAATGAACTTGGCCAATCACACAAATATATCTTAGAGTCCATATTTAATTAGTTCCGTTTGACCACTTAATTAATTATAAATCAATTCTTGATCAATACTAATTAAATAATATGATTATATATTAATATATTAGAACTTATAATATATTAATATGAATCACTAGTATCCTTTTTCCTCATCTTGTCTATCCAATTGTCCCGATGCCATGCAACTCAAATGGACCATTCCAGGTCGGGTCAAGTATATACAAATTATAGTTATGGACTTAGACACTAATCCAACAGTCTCCCACTTGGATAAGTCTAATAACTATTATTGCAAGTATAACTTCACAACCTGACCAGCAATCGTAGCTCTCAAAAGCTTTTGTCAAACTCTGACGTGTTAACTGAACTCTGATCTTGTCAATGACTTGCCCATTAGATAAGGGATCATATATTCCTCCATTTTAGATATCATATGGACTGAGAGATGGATTATAATCATTCTCTCTGTCCATTTTGTTGTTTCCCGATTTCCGATTTATGACGACTGACTGATTGAACAGATCAAATCAGTCCTGGCTTGGCCAAGCACTCACATGTATCATCATTAAATCATCGAGGGGCCCATGGATATCACTTTTTTCCTAAAGGTAAAAGGAATGGATAAACTTCGACTCATATGGCTTGTTCTACTACTTGTTGAATCATACACAAAGGCACGTTTTATAACATCGAGTTACCAAACGCGTTTTCGTGCAATCAATGTACAACCAACTCATAGTAACAACTCATATCTCTAGGTTTGAAGAATATAAGATATTATTGTCTCATGATCACTCGTGATAAAATTCATGAAGTGATTCAAATGAGCGCGGGTTGAATCCAATACTCAAAACTTATGAGCACTCATGAGTGTTATAGCATAACTTTGTCCACTAACTTGGACCTCTACAAGCCAACCTATGACAATCTTGATTCATATCTACTTCCAACATATGACCGACTGTGGATGGTTTGAATAACTTAGTCATTCCGGAAGAATAACCTAATTATTATGGAAGTCAAAACATGCAAAGTGAAACACAAGAATATATGAATCAAATATGGTATCAAACCCTATGAATATAAATAGACCAATTTTATTTATCACCATAATGATTACTCATTATTCATTGTTTCGGTTTTATCAACTTTATACCTAAATTAAAAACATTAGTTGTCCCATGATCCAAGCATGTACACTATGTTTTTCTAAACAATAGCTTTGCCATACACCAAGTATGCACTCTATGTTTGTCTATGATCATTTTCTTTGTGAACTAGATCAATTGAACATAATTTCAATGATTCTCTTTTCACACTCCCAAATCCTTGTCTTAAATGTAATAATTCCAAATTCCTATCATGTATCGAAATCTGTTTAGATTTTAAACTTATATGCACTGTTCCTCTTGTAATGATTATGCACAAAGACACAAAGACTTGGCAACAATAATTACAGAGGATTCCGATGGAGAGCAAATCCATGGAAACGATGTCTCAAATTCAAAGTGCATTGCTTTGAACATGCTTCTTGCATTAAGTTGCTTTAACCTTACACAAATTGCTTCCACCTATGAAGACAACTCTATATTCCCATTTTAACTACCACTTCTGAACAAGAGTTGCCTCTTTTCAGACTATGTCAATATGGTCCTTCCAATATTAACAGTATACTTCCAACTGTCCTTGAGCAACCAATCTTTGGTAAACCTTAGATTGTCCTTGACAATTGCTTAATCACTTTAGTCATATTCAATTCTATACATTTTCCTCCTTAATGCCCCATGGCATTTGGAAAATTCGGAAAGAATAAATATTATAGCTCATGTAATCGATTTTGTACCCAAAGTAAATGGGACACGATTCATGATGTTTCACATAAAGACATGGTTCTAGACCAGTCTTTTGCCATAATAATTGTTTGTTTGCCATATTCTCAAATTTTGACTGTGAAAAGGGATGTCGTAATCATAATCGAATTTTGAGAACGCAATATATAGAATTTTCTTAAGTTGAGCCAATCCAACATGAAATTGATATATATATATATATATATATATATATATATATATATTCTTGACTAACGATGATTAAAGTCTCAATATAAGCTCTTTAGAATGATTCTAAACTCAATCTAAGCTTTTTAGAATTGAAATGGAGTATAATTTCCCCTCCCTTAATTATAGCAAAACAACTTTTTCAACCCCTGCAACCTCACGAATTGAAACTTTTGTTTTCTATTATTAACATTGCTAACTTGAAATACTTATCATAATTATCATGCTCCCACTAACATGATGATTATTAGCATAACACTTATCCTCCCACTAGCTTTGACATGTATCCAGAAAACAGCTGGACCTCTGGAAGTCAATACTTTATTGAGATTCTTACTAAAGTTCAGATTTTTTATACTAGATTGCTTTGATAAGACTTTATCAAAATTATACACCTTATCTTAGATAGCTCACAGGAGTGTCTAAACAATTTCAAAACTATGAAAAGGGATGTTGTAATCATAGTCTCAATTATTTAGACCTTTGCTATTTCTCATAAGTCCATGTTAGTCTGCCGGTTAACCACGCACGCTCCACTAATGACTTTGAGAACTGTAAATGTCACAATTGCTATCTACTTAAACTCTACTTAGTGAAAGAATTTCGTCACCATCAATTTCAAGAATCGGAGAGAAATCTTATGACACTTAGATTTTATGGTGTATGTGTTCTTATCCATGTGAATGTGTCAAACCATAATCACAAGACTAGGTTAGTGACAAATCCTAACTCATATGGATTGAACTTGTGCAATCTTAACCTCTTGCCACCTGGCAGTACAAGGGCTTGCCATTGCTTCCAAGTAGCGATGCAAATAATTGAGAACATGTAGAACTCAAATATATATAGCCAACTTAACTGGAATGGGAACAGAAATGTCAACACAATAGGTTATAAACCTCTAGTTGTGTGCTAGTGATGAAATACGAGTTTTATTCTTGATTACTTCTTGAAACCCTTTTAGAATCTTTTAGACTCCCACTATCTCCTTGACCTATAAGACTTTCTTGCCAAATATTCAAGAGATAGTGTGGATTCTAATCAAGACAAACACTTAACACAATTGGCCTAAGTTGGTCTCTATTTTATCCAAAACATCACAACTTACCAAATTCAAATGTACAAGAGTCGAAAACCTTTTACTCTTACATTTCACTAGTGTTAATAAACCTTCTTTAATATGTGTCACTAAAGTTACATTTGTGGTGGGCTTGATCAGTGCACAAGAATGTGTACTCGATCCCTTAGTCGTTTACTTGACTCACACATCCATTTGAACAAGTAATTAGTCTTAATTTTCCAATTCATGAAAGTTCTCATTCATCATTGTATACAACTTGCATGATTCCAAGTTTCGGTCCAATTGAAACTTGGATGATGAGAAACTTTCATTATTTGGTAAATTTAGACACTACCACAAATGAAAGAATCAAAACCATTTTCCTATATTACTAGCAATGGAATCATATAAACAACAATTTTTTTCACAAATGCCATTGTAAAGATACTTAAAATAAATAAAATAAAAAATTTCCTTTTATTTTAAAAACTTTGCGGAAAAAATTATCCTTACAATCCATATGAAAACCTTGTTGTTATATATTCCTAAGCAACGTGTCATAACTCCTAAGTAACAGATTCAAAATTCTGATGCGATCGAAGTCCATCTTTGCGATCAGAAGCAGCATATACTTCCTTTAAGATTTCTCTCTTTTCTTTGATTCTTATAACATCAACATGTGATCCAGTCACATTATGTAATAAGAATCTCTAAATAGGGGCTTAACAGAGTTAGACAATGGACTTTACCTGAAGTAGAGTCAAGCTTATTGACTTTAACATCCTTAGGTAATTTTGGCAGCTTCGCAAACAGTGCCCTTTCTTTTGGAAATTTTATCAAATGGACACTTTGGTAATGGTACATGGGACTATCACAGAATTAGCTTTTCCCTTTACCATTTGGTCAACCGAGTTGACTATGGCCGATCCCTTTCCATTGGGAAGAGAATGCTTTTTCTGGATTTCCAGTGTCATCATTGTCAATGTCCATAAAGTTTTGGGAAGTCGATCTTCTAATCAAATTTGCTTTACTAGCCTTCCAAATCATTGTTGATTCAGCAGTACCAAGCAAATAGATAAGATCATTAAGGGTCTTGTCATAGTCTGTTTCATAGGAGTCCCAAAGGAACTCACTATGTGACTTAGAAAGTGATTGAACCACTAACTTTCTCAAGACTTTGACACCCAACTCTCTCGGCTTGTCAATATGTGACTTCATCTCCAAGACGTGATCACACCTAGACCTTGCATTGCCAATAGGGCTTGAGTTAAATGTTTGTTTTATGATGAAACTTTTCATGTTCCATAACTTAAGAATAAGTTATGGAATTCTTTAAAACATTAACAACAAATTTTGTAACTCCATAAAAACTTTGAATCAATTTTTTTTTTTTTATTTTAAAACCTTTTCATATCCATAACTTATGGAGATTTCAAAACACATAAGATCACAACTTTAAAAAAACTTTTTGAGCTCCAAAATTTTATGACAAAATTTGTAACTCTTTAAAACATTTAGATCAAACTTTTAAAACTAATAAAATAATCATATCATTTTATCTTTTACTAAATTTGACCTAATTCAACTCATATAGCAAATGATTCAAATTTTACAAATAATTAGTTTTTTCACACAACAAGTAATTATCTTAAAATTTGACAAACTTCATGTTTTTTTTCTTTTTTTTCCTTTTTTTTTCCAACTTTGAAAATCAAACATTTGCATGAATATAACAGAAAACAACATGGCTTTGATACCACTGTTGGGTTTTAGTATACTACAACATCCTATGGCGCACATACTACCCTAAATACCTTGGATTTATGTTTTCTCTATTATACATGCAAGTATGAAGTTTCCAAGATATTACCCTATACTAGCATACAAATATCGTATAGTTGGGTAATAAAATTGATAGAATACATACCATTTTTGATGTAACTTTTCTTCATGAAGCTTGAGTGCCTAGTGCCCCAAGTGTGACACCTCAAATGGTTCACACAACACCATGAACACTTGGAATAACCTTGATAATAATGATACTTTGGTTCTCTTTATTGAAATCGGCCTTGCCCTTTTGTGTACACACAGTAGTGACAATTTCACCAACCAAGGACATCTTTATATAGTGTGGAGATTAGGGTCAAACCCTAATACACATGACCTTTCATTTCATATGATCCATGGGTTAAACACTCCATGGACTATCCATGAAAGCTGAGCCCAACCTAAATGAACTTGGCCCATCACACAAATATATCTTAGAGTCCATATTTAGTTAGTTCCTTTTGATCACTTAATTAATTATAAATTAATTTTCGATCAATACTAATTAAATAATATGGTTATATATTAATATATTAGAACTTATAATATATTAATATAAATCACTAGTATCCTTTTTCCTCATCTTGTCTATCTAATTGTCCCAATGCCATGCAACCCAAATGGACCATGCCGGGTTGGGTCAAGTATATACCAATTATAGTTATGGACTTAGATACTAATCCAACACATTGACGAAGCTCTATCCTGGTGGAATGGCCACATAGAGGCCATGACACTGCTAGTGGCGAACGCGATGCCCTTGGAAGAGCTGAAGGGGATGATGTTAGCAGAATATTGTCCTAGAGGTGAGATATAGAAGATGGAACAAGAGTTGTGCAACCTCACGGTTCAAAACTCCAATATCGACGCATACATATCCTAGTTTAGTGAGCTATCCCTTCCGTGTCCCAGAATGATCACCTCAGGAGAGAAAAAGATCGAAAGGTTTATCTGGGGACTGACTGAACCTATTCAGGGGAATGTCATTGCGGCAAACCCAAAGACATTTGATAACGCCAAGAGACTGACCAAGAAACTGTAGGATCATGGCAATAAGAAGGGCGCCAAGACAGTGGAGGCGGAGGGTAAGAAGGAGGAAGAGAGTAGGAAGGGAAGAATCAACAAGAGAAAGGGAAAACAGAACTCGGAATCATCTAAGAAGCAACACGCGGTGTCTGTCCATGCTGCAACACAAGCTACTACCACACCACATGCTCCAGCCTCATCTACACAAAATACTTTCAAGCAGTACGCGGGAAATCTCCCTTAGTGTAACAAATGTAAACTCCACCATCACGGGGAGTGTAGAGAGATGAGTTGCACAAGGTGCAATCGGAAGGGCCATATAGCGAAGTATTGTAGGACTCAGCTTTAACAGAACCAGATGACAACCAACAACAACAACAACAACAACAACAACAATATGGGAGCTAGCTATACCTATTACGGATGTGGGAAAACTGGGCATGTCAGGCGAAATTGTCCCAACGCGAACAATCAAAGGACAGGAACAATAGGGAGAGTACTGATAATGGGTCAGGGTGAAGCAGTCCAGGACCCAACCATTCTCACCAGTACATTCTTGCTTAAAAACTCATATGCATGCATTTTATTTGATAGTAGAGCAGAGCGAAGTTTTGTGAGTAATAAGTTCAAGCATTTACTAAAACAACAACCCTAGAAACTCAATGAAGCCTTCACGGTGGAAACAGCTAATGGGAAGACTGAATCAACTAAGGATATCTATATAGGGTGTGCACTAACTCTAAACAATCACACCTTCCAAATAAACTCAATGCATGTAAATATTAGGAGTTTTGATGTGATCATCGGCATGGATTGGTTGAGCCCCCATCATGTCGATATTATGTGTCACGAGAAGGCCATTTGGCTTCATCTTCCTAACCACGAAACCCTAATAATATACAGAGATAAACCCAGTGGAAAAGTTTTCCTTATCTCGAGTACCAAGGCGAAAAAGTGTTTACAAAAGAAGAACTACACATTCCTTGCTCACGTGGTGGATAAAACCAAAGAGGAAGCAAGCATTCAAAACATCCCAGTGGCATGTGATTTCCCGGATGTGTTTCCAGAGGAACTTACTGGAATACCCCCAGAATGACAAATTGAATTCCAAATCGACCTAGTGCATGGAGCCACTCCAATTGCCAAATCACCCTATAGGTTGGCTCCTGCTGAAATGCAGGAATTCTCAAGCCAACTAACTGAACTCTTGAATAAAGGATTCATTAGACCAAGCTTCTCTCTATGGGGAGCTCTGGTTCTTTTTGTTAAGAAGGAAGATAGATCCTTTAGGATGTACATTGACTATAGGGAACTGAATAATCTCACCATCAAAAACTAGTACCCACTTTCGCGAATCAATGATCTATCTGACTAGCTTCAAAGGGCTAGTTTCTTTTCAAACATAGATATGAGATCAAGTTATCATCAACTCAAAGTCCCAGATGAGGACATTCCTAAGACTGTTTTCTAAACTCGTTACGGTCATTACATATTCGTCGTGATGCCCTTCGGTCTGACAAATGCCCCCACTGCATTTATGGACCTCATGAATCAAGTCTGCTGCCCATTTCTTGATAAATTTGTAATCATTTTCATCGATGATATCCTCGTGTACTTTCTAAGTGAAGAAGATCATAGCCAACACCTCCGATAGATCTTAGAGACCATTCGAGCTGAAACGTTATATGTGAAACTCTCCAAGTGTGAGTTTTGGCTCCGCAATGTGAATTTCTTGAGGCATGTAGTTAGCCAGGAAGGAATCCATGTAGATCCCTCCAAAGTCAACGCCATTGAAGTCAGGGTGATTCCGACAATGCCAAGGGAGATTCGTCAATTCTTGGGGCTAGCAGGCTATTACCAAAGATTCATTCAGAAGTTTTCTAAGATATCCAAACCCCTCACCACATTGACACAGAAAGGTGTACCATTCAACTGGACGGAGAAGCAGGAGATCGTTTTCCAAACCTTGAAGCAAGCCCTCTGTAGTGCTCTAGTGCTATCCTTACCGGAGGGAACCGAAGACTTCATAGTTTACTGTAATGCTTTGAATTAGGGTTTAGGTTGTTTTCTTATGCAACGCGGGAAGGTAATTTCTTATGCATCCAGACAACTAAAAGCGCATGAAGTAAATTATACCACACATGACCTGGAACTAGAAGCGCATGAAGTAAATTATGCTTTGAAGGCACTACCTATATGGTACCAAGTGCACCATCTTTACAGACCACAAGAGCCTCCAGCACATTCTAAATCAAAAGGAACTAAACCTGAGGCAGCGATGATGGGTCAAACTGTTAAATGATTATGAGTGTGAGATCAAATACCATCCATGCAAGACTAACGTGGTAGCCGATGCCCTGAGCTGAAAGGAGTATTCAAGTCGTTGTGTGATGACCCTATCAATAACCATCCAATCTCCCTTAGCCTCATAGGTGAAGGAAGCCCAATTGGACTCCATGAAGCCAGAAAATATCACTAGTGAATCACTACGAGGAATGGAGAAGAAGCTTGAAGTTAAAAACGACGGAACTCACTACTTCATGAATAGAATCTGGGTTCCCAAAATCAGGGGATTCAGAGATGTAATCATGCATGAAGCCCACAAGACGCGATATTTCATTCATCCGAGGTAAGATAAAATGTACTTGGATATCAAGCAACAATATTGGTGCCCTAATATGAAGGTAGAGATAGCCATTTTTGTGGGCTTGTGTCTTACATGCACCAAGGTGAAAGTGGAATACAAAAAGCCCTCGGGACTGGTGCAGCAACCAGTCATACCCGAGTGGAAATGGGAGAGGATTACCATGGACTTCGTAACAAAATTGCCAAAGACCTCAGACAGATTGGATGCTATCTAGGTAACCGTCTATAGACTAACAAAATCTCCTCATTTCCTACTAATAAAAGAATCCTACAAGATGGAAAAGCTAACCCGAATCTACCTTAAGGAGGTTGTGAGACTCCATGGAGTGCCAGTATCTATTATCTTGGATCAAGATAGCAGATTTACTTCAAGATTCTGGCAATCTCTTTAGAGGGCAATGGGAACACAACTAGATATGATCACCGCCTACCACCCACAGACTGATGATCAGAGTGAGCGTGCCATCCAGACACTCGAGGATATGCTCTGAGCTTGTGTGATTGACTTTGGCAAATCATATCTGATCAAATTCTCTTATAACAATAGTTACGATACGAGCATCAAAGTTGCTCCCTTCGAGGCTCTCTATGGTCGTAAATGTAGATCGCCCCTATGTTGGGTCGAGGTGGGTGAAACTCAACTAGCAAAAGAGCAATCGTCGGCCAGTGCTCTTACTGGACCCGAAATCATTTGTGATACAACCGAGAAGATAGTCCAAATCAAAGGTCGACTTCAAGCATCGTGAGACCGACAAAAGAGCTATGCTGAAAAGCGGAGAAAGCCACTAGAATTTCAAATCGGGGATCGCGTGCGATTAAAGGTCTCTCGATGCAAGGGAATTATTCGATTTGGGAAAAGAGGAAAATTGAACCCACGGTACATTGGACTGTTCAAGATTCTTGCTCAGATTGGTCCAGTGGCTTACAAGCTGCAGCTATCCGCCGAGCTCAGCCATGTACACCCAGTGTTCCACGTCTCGAATCTGAAAAAGTGTCTATCAGATGAAATCCCTTGTTGTCCCTTTGGAAGAGATTAAGATAAACGGGAATCTCTTATTCATCGAAGAACCAATTGAGATTATGGATAGGGAGGTAAAGTGTACAAATCAAAGTCGTATTCCAATTGTGAAAGTCTGTTAGAGCGCAAAAGGTGGGCCGGAATTCACATGGGAACGACAAGACCAAATGAAGCAAAAGTACCCTCACTTATTCCTTCCTTGACAATCCTAGTATTCAAAAGAATTTCGGGACGAAATTCCCTCTAACGGGGGGATGATGTCACAACTAGCACTTTAGCTAGGAAATTCTATTCCTGTGTAACCATTAAACTATTGTAAAACATATACTCTAGGTGAATCAGTCACACCCCAAAACCGGAACGGTGGAAACATTCGGGGGTGGAGGACGTCATGTGTAGTATCACAAGACATGCATCATAGTAATCAAAGTAATAAAAAACTATTTCATTAGAAAGAAAGTGTTTACAAAGTACATGGTTCACATAATTCAGACAAAAAGTAAGTAACAAAAAAAGACATGAAGCTATACTGCTCCATCTTCTGAATTACTAGCACGCGTACCTGTCTACTGTTTTCTTGAGAATACAAGTTATTTTGAATGCGTAGATCAGCATTTAAGATGGTGAGTTCATAAGATTTTAGTGATGTAAGTAAGTTAAGAGAAAGTTGTAGTAACTTGTAAGTTCTGTTTAGAAAAGTTCGCATGTTCCTCCAGAAAATCCTATATTTCCTGCTTTGATGAAAGATAATTAAAAATGACTCTACAATACTTTCTGTGGGTGCTCAGTGGATACAAGTTATTTAAATCCCAGAGTAAACAAACAATTGATTGTGTGTATCTGCACTAAGCCCACAACCAAACAAGGAGCAGGGAATGAGGCGGAAGGCACACATCTAACTATCCATCGATTATTAATTATATATAACCCTGATATATACACTAAGGTATTATAGAATTAACCACCTAAGGCTCTTTAAGTTATTCCGATTTAATAAAATGGATGAAACCCTTTACTGGTAAGTTTCTAGTTTTGTATACCAAATGTTCTATTTGTAAAGTATGTTTTGTACTAGGAAAATGTGCATTGAATTAATGTCCTATGACCTGACCCATACATGGTACCCCTTATGATGACTTTTTGTCTATGGAACATATATATAACTAAGATCGAATAGATAGTAGGCTGGGTGAATCTGCTCTAAGCCAACAACCAAACAAGGAATAGGAAATGAAGCAGAAAGCACACATCCTACTACATGTCAGATTTGATTAATATATGTCCCCGATGTGTACACTAAGGAATCATAAAGTTAGCATTATAGGCCCCTTTCTACTGAATGTACTAGACTCAACTGTTCTGTTTGTCGTTTGAAAAGATGTATGTTTTCCCTTGTTTATAATTATCTTAACTCGAAAATAGTTTGCATTAACTTTCAAGTGGAACTGTCACAATATGAAAGTAATGGGAAAATGTAAGTACTCAGTTGTCTTTTGAATTGACATCCTAACGTACTGATTACCTTAAAACAAGTATGTTTTATTAAGGTCATAATGTGATGTAGTTGTACCCATAGTATATGCTCTCCATCCAAGAGATTCTGGTTACAAAACGCGACTTCAACAAACAAATTACTGAGCCGTGAAGTAGTCTCACATTAAAGTTATAGTAGTCTTATATACCCAGTTTGTTATCACCTTTTGTTTAGAACAATGAGTTAGTGATTATTGGTATAATTAGACCCTATATTGTTCTTCTGCTATATCATTAAGTATGTTCTTTTTGTTATAGTATCTTAGTATGTTCCTTTTGTTATAGTATCTTAGTTTGTTCCTTCTGTTATAGTATCTTAGCATGTTCCTTCTGT
Organism: Lactuca serriola; assembly: GCF_051521515.1. NCBI lineage: Eukaryota > Viridiplantae > Streptophyta > Magnoliopsida > Asterales > Asteraceae > Lactuca > Lactuca serriola. The sequence continues at coordinate 115,227,281 of NC_136409.1, read as the reverse complement.
TATTGTGTATTGTATCTTCCTCCCTGTTTCTCTTTATAGTATGTTCTCTATGTTTTTTGTATGAACTGAACCCCTAAACTATACGTATTATAGTTTACTAGTATGTTTACTTGAATTGTTATTGAAATGAATCATTTATATACTAAGTTATGATTGTACTTTAAAAACGGAGTTTTATAAACTATAAAGTAACATAAGTTAAAAAGAGTTTTTGAAATGTTTTTTTTGCTTATAAAAACATATGCAATCCTTTAAAAGATGTTTATAACAAATATTTACACAATTATCACTGTGTTCTACTTGTTTCCCCCCTAAAAGCATTTAAAACATTTTAAAAGATTGATTATAGGGTATAAACTCACCTTATTGGGTGATTCAAACGAATATGTGCATAAGGATGAGAAGTTCCATGAATGAAGTCCTGAGACACACAACGAGTCCTAAATGACATATAATGGCATATATTGGCATGAATATAGTGTTTAGAAGAAACCACATGCAAGGAAACACCTTTAGGGACTTGGAAACACTTGGACCAAGTGTTAGAATCACATGTGATTCATCTAAAGGGAGTGTACGGCCAAAAAATAGGGTGTGCGGCCATGGGTGTACGGCCAGGGAGAGTACGGCCATACACTCATGGTAACAAGTGCACAAATGTTGATTTGAATGGTAGGGATGCTTGTGGGACTATTGCTCATCAAGCCTTGAGGCTAGATATGCATTTTGAATGCCCTTTAGGGTGTTTTGAGGGGTGTACGGCTGTACACTCCTGATGATTGTGTGTTATAGTCGATTTTATGGTGTTAAACTAGTGATTGTATCATGTACTAAGCATAACGAGAGAGTACTTATGATTTGGAGGCTCAAAAGGGCCCATAGTCACCTACAACAAGTGTGTGTTCTTGGTGAACGGATGAACAGTTGAAGATGTATCATAAAAGAGATGTTCTCATGGATGAATCATGAGATGATTACAAGACTAGGAAGGATATCAAGAAAGATGGAAGAATCAGTTACCACTTTTGAAGATCAAGATGAGAAATGTGATGATAGATGAGAGAAAACTTGACGTTCTTGACCTGGAAACTGATGGAATGGCTTGGAAATGAGGGGATAGCACTCTTATGGTGGGGGTGTACGGCCGTACAATCATGTGTACGGCGGCACACTCATGTGTACGACTGTACACTCCCTCACATGGAGTGTATGGCTTTATTTCAAGGTGAAGAACTTATGCAACTCGTTACTATACCCAATGCTTGAATGTACTGAGATTTGAACCCTTAAACAAACTCTAAACAAGGCTAAAAGATAGTTGAAATGAGTCTGCCATACTGTTGGATTGAATGGCTGAACTTACACGGAAAACAATTTCGGGTTGTCACATCATCCCCTCGTTAGATTTCTTAGTAGTAGAACTGGGGTTGTACTCCTCTGGTTGACAGAATACCTACTCGTAGACCTGGCAACTTTGCCCTAATGTCCATGATAGGATTCATACTTGGTCCATTTATCATTACCTCGTGTATACAAATCGTATATAATTTAAGATTAGTTAGATGGTCGAATGTGGGACTATGCCCCAAGTCCACAACCAAACAAGGAACAGGAGATAGGGCGGAAGCGCACATACTAAATCTGCGTAATCATAATCATATACTACTCTCGCGTATAGACTGAATAGTGATAGGTGGACTGTATTCGTCCTTAGCCTCTGTGCTCGAACTTAGTCTGTTGGACGAGTGGTATTTCATGACGGTCTGCTGAATATATGACGGAAAGGCTTCGGAAGACAAAGTACTCTTCGCATGAGTACTTCAGGGTTTAGAATACGAGTGACAAAACTGAGGTCTAGGTCGGACTATCGTTACTAGTGACGAAGGTTTTGCGAATTTGACGGTCAAGGCGATAGAAACATATGAACTTAGTATGGTGAGGACCATGCTAGCTCATGACGAATGATAGAAACAGACTCTTTACTGAATAAAAGTTTGGCCGATTTGAAAGAAACGCCTGTTATACGATGATATACTCCTAGTATGTTCGACAATGTACTCTTTGTAAATGTCCTAGTGCTTTTTGTTTTCCCCTTGATCTTAACACTTCTACGTACCGTATCGTGATAAGCGAGTACATGCAAAGAAAGTGCTTTGATAACTAGTGTTGATACTTTATACTACGATCCTGCTTGGTACCATTATGATCGCCTGTCATATACAAGTTATGAATAATTAAGTTGAATAAGACAGTCGACTGAGTAACTCTGCCTAAAATCCATAACCAAACAAGGAACATGAATTAAGGCCGAATCACTTACTCTAAGTCTGCAAAATCTTAGTTATGCACAACCCTTATGTACTTACTAATCCATCATAGCTTCTCTGAACGGATCTTGTAGTTCTCTTGGATACTGTGACTTGTTTCAACACGTGAGTTATTATAACTACATTTAAGTGTTTTCCCCAAGTTTTAACCTTATATAAATATAAACTATTTTTTTTAAAAGTAATTACTATTTCTAAAATGTACCACTGCTCGCTGACGACTCCGGGGTTAATTCTCCTACGGTAATCATCAGAATTCATCCATCTGCTCTTGAGTTATTTGTTATCGGGAAAACCCTCTGGTAGTGTCTAGTCTCACCACAGCCATAGCAGGATTGGTTTTCTTCAACTCCGGGGACTTGGGAGATCGTTTGAGCCGGTGCCTTGCAGAAACGGACTATGTGTCCCTTTCTGTGGCAGTTCAGACACTGCATTTCCCGGCATACTCTAGTGTGGTGATAGTTGCACTTTCCACACTTCGGGAGGGTTCCAGCATATCGACTGCCAGGTGCTGGAGTAGTAGGTGTTGTGGCGACATACATTGTAATTGTTTGTTGCTCTTGCGAGGGTTCCTGTGTTGTTTGCTTCTTCTTCCTCTTGTTCCCCGAGTTCTGTTTATAGTCCTCTCCGTTTAATGGCTCGGTAACGGGGACTTCTACATCATAGAGGATTCCATGGTCGATGAGCCGCTGAGCCATGCGTTTGGCAGTATCGAATGTGGTTGGGTTAGAAGACAACACATCTCCTTGGATCAGGGCAGTTAGACCCCAAATGTATCTTTCTATCTTTTTTCTCTCTGGGATAACCATCCCGGGGAATAGTGCTGCCAGATCGCTAAAGATGTCAGTGTAGGTCACTATGTCTGAGCCGACCATCGTGAGCTCCCATAGTTCTTGTTCCAACTTTTGAACTTCTCCCAACGGGGAGTATTCTTTTAACATTAACTCTTTTAGGCTCTCCCAACCTTTCGAGTTAGCCATTGATAGGGTCAGTGACTTAACATGGCTATTCCACCATGTTAGGGCTCTGTCGGAGAAGGTGTAGGAAGGAAACTTCACTTTGCTCCCTTCTGGGCACGAACAGATTGCGAAGACCGAATCTGTTTTCTCGAACCATCGCATCAAAGCGATGACTCCACCATTTCCATTGAAGGATTTGGGTTTGCAGTTCATGAAGGCGTTGTACGAACACTCCCTTGGGTGTCTGTGGGTAACTCTGGGGTTAGCTAAATGGGTACCGCTACCAGATCCGAAGGTACAACTTTCGCCGAAATGAGCTAGAGCAGTTGCCAATGCGGAGGATATCACTGCTTGGAGAGTAGTAGGGTCGAATTGTGGCGGAGGTAGTAGCGGTTGAGTTGGAATTATCGGAGTAGTGCGTCTATTCTATCTGCGAGGAGGCATCTTTGCTACAAGAATACAAAGATGAGATGGAATAAGTCTATAGCAGTGGATATAAGCCGAAGGCTGAAAGACAAGGTTATCCTAGTTCTGAGTGTATCGGGTCCTGCCTTCACAGGGTTCTTGAAACGATTCATGAAAGAGTCTATTCCTAATAAAACTTATGAATTAGAATTGGCTATCCTCGAATGAATATCTATGACATGAATAACTGTTACCAGTTGCATGTAAAGAAAATAGTCCTACACATAGGGTGAGTAGTGTTTCCACTAACTCATTAAGTTAACCAAGATTATTATTTATTAGTGTGACACATAAGACGTTTTGGTTACTTCAGTTGATCCTTCTTTGAAAGCTTCTCCTCAACCTGCTCTTGTTCCTCCTTAACTATTCTATTGACCACTATGAGGAAGTGGTTACATCTATCTGGGTTTGTCGTGCGAGAATGGAAGTGTCTAAAGAATCTATGAGATTAAATTGAAACATTATGGGGTGATCCTTACAGAGTCCTTCTATAATTGCACAATGTATACAACTTGTATATAATTTAAGATTAAATAGACCGTCGAATAAGTGATCCTACTCCAAAACCACAACCAAACAAGGAACAGTTAGTGAAGCGTAGATCACAAATTCAAAGTCTATAAAATCTCAATTACATAAAACCTTGGGAGTATACATTGCAAGATTATAGACCTATCTGCAAGGGTCTTTTAGGTTATCACATAAGTTATTTATATAGTGCCTAAAATACTACTATAGTATTTTAATGTAATGTAGTTGGTATGTTTTAAACTTGTTATCGTGTTATAGTATCATAAAATACTCCCATAGTATTCTAACTCTATGTACTGATCTAGAATTCTCTTAACTAGCGAGTATTAGCGATAAAGCTGGTGAATTCATAAGTATTTATGTGTCTTTGATTTGTAAAATTCGTAAAGAAAAGACTTGTAAATGTTTGTAGAAAGTTTGTGTCTATGAAAATGTTTGTAAGTAATTGTAAACGTTTGAAAACTCTAGAAAATCTCATATTTCCTACCAGTAGAAAAAGTAGTCTTCTACCAAGACCCAATTGTTTTGAAAGTAGGCATCACTGTAAATGTGATGGTTTTTCCCCTGTATAACTATTATTAGAAAACTATAGTCTACCTCATCGTTTATGTAAATGAGTCACAAAATAAAGGTAATAAGGAAAATAATATAATTATTTAAATCGTATCATTTTGTATTTGTCGTTTGTAACGTGTAAATACTATAGTATTTTATAATGTGACTACTATTGTATTAATTTCCTTAAATTGAGTATTAAGGTATAATGTGATGGCTAGATCCCATACTAAACAATCTCCTTGTCAAAAGAGTCTTGGAACCAAACGCGACCCCTACAATGATTGCAACTCGTAAACATCGACATTATGATTATATGATCATGTATACCCAATATAACTATCACCTTTTGTTTAGAACAATGCGTTAGTGATTCATTGGTAAAGTTAGATCATGTACTTGTTCCATGCTATAGCACCTTATTATGTTTGTTCTGTTATCGTGTATTGTATCTTCCTCCCTGTTTCTCTTTATTGTGTGTTCTCTTATGTTATCGTGTATTGTAATTGTATTTCTGTAATTGTATTTATGTAATTGCATCGCTTCATATAGTATGTATTGTATTAGTATAGACTCATGAATGAACTGACTCTTGTGTGATTCCTTGTACTTGGAATAGTAAGTAGTATCTCCTAACTATACCTATTATAGTTACTAGTAATGTACGTGTATAACCGAAAATATGCCTTTGCTACCCAAAGGTACTGAACTGTCTGATGGAACTTTTATGTCTATATGTGTATACTTGATTTATAACTAATATTTAGATGATATTCGGACGAATAACCGATGCCCTAAGGCCACATCCCAACGAGGAAAAGGAAATAAAGCGAGCTAGACGTCCTAAGTCCTTTAAACATTACTTATCCAACTATACATATATGGGCATGCATTTGACAATATAAAAGTATAAAAGAAGTTTTGTAAAACCTTTGAAAAGTTTAATAACGAAGAAATGATGACTTGATGTCAGTTTATAAAACGATTTGAAAGTAGTTTGCTTCATAAGACAGTTTTAAGGATCAGAAAAACTTTGTTTGGAACACAATTATAACAGGCTTTGAAAGGAAACATACAATATGTAAGACAGTTTGATAAAGATTTTTAACATGTAAAAACGTTTGAGAAAGTCATTTGAAGTAATATGTTTGGTAAAACAGCTAAACGTGTAGTAAATCCATTTGTATGCTAGTCATTAATCACATGTGATTGATATGATAACTAGCATGATTCAACTCGTATTCCCCCCTAAAAGCATTTATAAACATTTGAAAACATTTAAAAGGTTAATTAAGGGATATGAACTCACCTGTAGTGAGTAACTCGAATGAAAGATCGGTATACAATTGTTGGGTGTCAATTGGAGTCTTGAGCACAAACGAATCCTATTTAACATATAATTACATACATATGAATACATTTAATGTATATAACCACCAATGGTGGTAGGGACATTCCATAGGGACATAAAAACACTTTGAACTAAGTGTTACAAACACATATGTTTGCACATAAGGGGTGTATGGTCCTATATTGATGTGTAAGGCCACAAAACCAAATGTTTAGTGTGTGTATGGCCCGGATGTGTGTGCGGCTGCACACTCCCTATGAAGTGTGTCAAAACGAATTTTAAGGCCTTAGGACTCATCTAGGAAGGTTTCTTACTTCATGTTCTAGCCTTACATGGAGGTTCTTGTTATTTTAGGACCTAAAAAGGGTATGAGTGGCCACTATGAAGGTGTGCGGCCGCACACCCTTCATAAAGGTGATAAACTCGAGTTTTTCAAGCATATCATCAAGTGTTCGTAACATATAACCAGGTATAACAAGTATATACACGTTATAGAGGCTTGAAAAGGGTGATCAGGGTCCAAAACTTAGTGTGTGTTCTTGCTGTTCTTGGTGTTCTTGAAGATCTACACCAAAAAGATGTTTTCATGGATCTAAGTGGGGGAGAAGGCTAGTTAAGGTCATGTAATAGTCAATCAAGGGATGAATCACTTACTTGTTTGAAGATTGGAGTGAAAAGTTGGATGATACTTGAGAGGATTTCGAGTTCTAGCTTTGAAGGAGAGGGAAAAGTGTTCCAAATGACTAAGTGTGGTATATATAGGTGGGAGTGTGTGGCTGGGATGGGTGTGCAGCCGCACATACCTGTTTGGCCGTACAGTCAAGTGTGCGGCCGCAAACTCCATGTTTTGGAGTGTTTGGCCCGATTTTGCTTGATATGCTTCGTGTTATCCCATTTCTAACCTCCTACCTTAATTGTACTAGGTTTAGAACACTCAAATAGAGTTCAAACAATGCTAAAAGTTAGCAAAACGAGGCTATCTTTGATAGATTTGAACAAGTGTAAAGGATAGAAAATGAGCAGGAAGATCGGGACCAGTATCAGGTTCAGGTTCGTGTTCCATGCCAGTCGACCCTGATGGTTTTTAGGTCGATCAAGGAAGGGATTATCGAGCTGATGGAGGATCGCCTTAGGGCGTTCAGGAGCGACATGTCATCTGGCCAGGCAGGGACATGTATATTCTCCTTCAAGGACTTCAGAGGATGTGGTCCGCCAGACTTCCACAGGGTGAAGGACCTCATTGTTGCTAGCAAGTGGATTGCAGACATGGAGTCTGCTCAGTTGACGAGATTTTGCCCTGAGGGGTCGAAGGTCCGGTATGCAACAGGTTGTTTGAGAGACTAAGCTCGAGATTGGCGGGAGGCAGTCGGTGATTCTTTGGAAGCCTCAACCATTGAAGCTGTGACCTGGTCTGACTTTATGACCAGGTTTATGGCTGAGTTTGCACCGACTGTGGAGCTCGAGCAGCTAGCCATGGAGTTTATAGATATGAGGCAGATGACTAAGTCGGTGCAAGAGATTATCCTCAAGTTCAGGGAGAGGGCCTTATTGGTGCCTCAATATGCAGGGGATCAGGAGATGCGGAATACCCGCTACCATGACATGTTGAGAGCTGACATTCGGAAGCATGTAAGCCATTCGGCATGTCCGACATTGGATGACATGATTACGAGGGTGAGGGAGAGAGAGATTTACATAGAGCACACCATGAAGAGGAAGGAAAAGACTGAGCAGGGTACTGAGGTTTCAGGGAAGAAACCCAAGGGATTTGACTCTTGATCAAAGGGCCAGCAAGGCCGGAGCCGGTGTGGGAAATGCAGCAAGTCTCATGAGGGAGTTCGTCGGACTGAGGGATCGGGCTGCTATAAGTTCGGTAAGACTGGGAACTTTGGCAGAGATTGTACTGCCCCTACCCCCACCTTTCATACATCAGACCTGATTTACTTTCATTGCAATCAGAAGGGCCATAAAAGGCCAACTGCCCGAGATTGACAACAGCAGCAGTGCCAGCTCCAGCGACCCTGCGGATTACGGATGGCCGACAGGGCAAGACAGATGCTCCAGTGATGAGGATCCGATCCTTCCAGTTGACCGCTGAGGAGGCGCGTGCCTCACCGTATGTGATGACGGGTATGTTTTCTTCTTTGTAACTCTTATTATATGTCGCTTATGATATTTATGTGCCATGTTATGTGTTTTGTTTTGGATCGTTCCATGTGAACGGTATCCCAGTCCAGGTGTTATTCGATTCAGGGGCTACACGATCATTTGTCTCTCTTGCACTTATCAAGTGGTTCCCTGAGTCTTCGGGAATGTTAGATTGCCCTCTAGAGGTCTAGATTGTTGACGAACGATCAATACGAGCATCAGAGGTTTTTCAGGTATTGTGTTTTGAGGCTATATGAGGAGCACTACCTAGTGGATTTGGTTCCCATTCGGTTGCGTGGGAACAAGGTTATCATAGGAATGGACTGGTTGAACCCTAATGGGGCGGTGATCAACTGTGCGCAACAGTTGGTATGTGTTAGGACCCCAAGTGGGGAAGAGTTGGTGATTCAGGGTGAGAGACTGCAGCGTGGACCAACTATGTCTTCAGCAGCGAGGGCTGGATGTCACACCCCCAAACCAGAACGGCGGAAGCGTTCGGGGGCGGAGGACTCATGTATAGTATGACAACAAATGTATAACAAACATTATATTAATAATATGAAGTTTACATTGTATTTGATTTACATAAGATTGGCTCCAAAAGTAAATAAAAAAACAAAGACTTAAAGCTACTATGCTCCATTGTCTCAAAACCTAAGCGTGTACGTGTCTACTAGTTTCTTGAGAATACAAGTGATTTTGAAAAAGAGAGTATCAAAATTTAACTAGTGAGTTCATAAGTATTTTTTTATGAAGTAAGTTCCTTATTCCTTCAAAATTGTTTGTGTGTTTATCCATAAAATCCTACATTTTCTTATTAAATAATAACCATACAAGTTCCTTCTACAATTACTTAGTGTATACAAGTTGTATATAATTTAGATCGTACGGACAGTTGGATGGGTAGGTCTGGCCTAAGCCCAAAACCAAACAAAGAACATCAAGTGAGGCGGAAGTCACACATTCCACTATCTATCGGATCCTTATGATATATAGCCCTAATTTATCCTTTAGGTAATCTTAGAGTTAACAATAAAGGTTATTTTAATCATGATGAATGTGTTCCTTTAGAAAATCCTATATTTTCTTAGTAAAATGGATTGTAGTCTTAGACCTTAAGACCAAAATATTATATGTTTCTTATACTTAAATTAAGATATATAACTCTTTAATTTCGTATCAGTAAAGTGACCAATACTAGTTCCTACCATGATTACTTAGTGCATAAAGTTATATATAATCAAGGATCGAACGGACAGTCGAATGTATGGATCTGCCCTAAGCCCACAACCAAACAAGGAACAGGAAGTAAGGCGGAAATCACACATTCCACTGCATATCAGATATTTATGTAAACAGCACAAATGTATCCACTAGGTATTCACATCGACATGTAATCAATCGAATCTATTTCCAGAAAATCCTATATTTTCTGTAAAGATGAGTGGTAGTCTTTAACATACCAAGACCGAAAAAGTATAAGTATAAATGCACTACTTAGTTTGATAACTTGTAGTTTTATTAAGTAAAACTAGTTGAAGACGTGCTTCCCCTGAAAGCTGGATGTTTTGTTTTAACCTTACCATGATTACTTAATATATACAGGGTATATATAATCGAGATCAAACATAAAGTCGATTGGGTGATTCTACCGTAAGCCCACAACCAAACATGGAACAGGAAATGAGCGGAAATCACACAATCCACTGCCTATCTGATATTAACTGTATATAACCCTGGTGTATATACGAAGTAATCATATAATGATAACCCCTTAATATTGTTTAATAAGCATATTACTACGTAAATAAATCGTTTTTTTCACCATGTGAATTCTTATAACTATATTAATATGACGGATATCCAGATACGTTAATGGCGTTTGTCACCCAGAATAATTGTAGTTAACAGTCAGGGTGCGGGGTTGTCAGTCCCGTATAGATCTATACACAAACTCATACTCTCCCTCTAGGAGACACTGGTTCATAAGTGGGGACTTTCGTTGGTGCTTAGGTAAATATGCAAAGCCATGTCTCACAAATCTAGTGTATCAATGAATTCACGAGTAATACGGTGAAAAACCTTTTCATAAATAAAAATGAATTTTTTTTATTTATACCTGTTTATGATAAAAATTGTGGACTGACTCATAAATTATACCTATTATAGTTTATATGCTTGTTTTCATATCGTTTTTCCTACTTAGTAAAATAATCTGAAACTTTCATAAACTATACTTGTTATAGTTTATATGCATGTGAATTTAATAATAAAATCCTCGTTATTTTAACAGCTTTAGAAGATATAATTTTGCAATAACGTGTAAAGTGTTTATAAAGTAAAAGGGAACGTAATAAATGTTTTTTATAAACACAAGATTTCTTATGTTTTACTTGTATTCCCTCCCCCCCTTAAAACATATAAAAAGTTTGGAAAAGTGTAGGGCTATGAACTCACTTGATATGTGGTGATTTGAACAACACTTTGTCTCTAGAAATGAATTTCCTTAACAAAACCCTGAGTTTCTGATGAAAATCGGTCTTTACACGCGCAGAGTTTCAACTAAAAAAGATTATTTACTCGAGGACGTTGGGGCTCCGGGATTTCTTCAGATGTTCCCGAGGATTTAGGGTGTTTTAAGATGGCTAGAGGGTATAGAGAGTGAATGAGAGTGAGAATTAGCAACCATTTCCGGTAAGCCTCACATGCTATTTATAGTTAGAGATTTTGACTCCCACATTGTGAGTTTGGTCCTAATCATCCCGTAGTGTCCAGATGGCTTCTCACGTCGTGAGCCTTTAACATAGACTTGTCGTGTGTCTTCTAGGCACGAAAAGTGGCGTTTTGACTCCTCATGTCATGAGAAATGATGATCATATCGTGCATTCTGTTAAATTAGGGTTTCTGACACACGTCATGCTCTCAGACAGTTGTATCCTCGAAAGGTCATAACTCTTGCATACAAGCTCCGTTTTTGACGTTCTTTATATACATGTTTAGATTAAAATATTAAAGTTCGAAAATATTCAAACAGGTAAGCAATAACACTGAAATAATCAAATAGATGTTGAATGATTAAAAGTCACACCTCAGCTAAACTTGATGAAGAATTTTTACTATAGAGGTGTGCTAGGGTTACAAGATGAATAAAAGAGTTAACCTAAAATAAGATGCATGCATGCACCATAAATACTATAACGCTAGAATTAAATATGGGAGGACAGGCCCAACCTGTTTATAAAATAGACTAAGTACAAAGCCCAATGACACAAAAACAAAATACTCAACAATCTCCCACTTTGCGTCAATGGAGGCTACAACCCATCAGCCAGTGATTCACTTATGTACTTCAAAGATTTTCGGATTAAAGCACAGCAGCATCTTGCGAACCTGGATATACCACAAAATCATATCAGAGAAGCACTTGACATCATCCTTATGGTTTCCCTTGAACATAGTAACCAGATCCAATACAAACTCTAGACACGAAGTAGTGTACAAATGTTTGTCTTCGAGATAGAAGTAAGGCCTGCGACAGTCTGTTGCAGGGCGATCTCTAGACCAGTACACAACAAACCATCCTTCCTTGTATATATTTGATGGCTTTAACTTTTAGTAGTCCATTGGAGCTTCCTTGGGAACAACGTTCGACTTCTTTCTCAAAACAGCGACAATATCCACATCCATTAAACCAACTTCATGAATATACGACTTGATCATCAATTGGAGATGGGTCATAACAGGTTCGTACTTCTCCTTCTCTTTCAACAGCAAGTTGTATAACATGATCCAGTTATGACGATTCAGACAAGGCAAGTCTTTGAGGGTGAATTCGTAGGCTTGACAAGCCGAACCTCTCGCTAATTTGAACATTGCATTGGGGAAACTTTCAGTCTCGATAGGCCCGGTGACTTTGATAACAATAATCTTGTTCACACTCAAAGTTTCAAATTGAGGCTTCATGTGCTTCAAGTAGAAGGAAAACGACATTTGATCGGCTCCGCTGTCTGAGAAAGGAGCATTCGCAACCTTCACGAAGGTACGAAACCCAAAAGCCTTAAGAGTGATTGGATGATCTAATTGCGAATCCTAAGAATTTTGAAGATCAAAGGATGCAACAGGATCCAACCAATATTGGCTTGGAAACTCCACGACTCATTTTGGATTCACTTCAGGGTCCACTTAGGAAATAATAGCATTTTGCTATTAAGTGTGGTTTGAGCTTCCTTTTCATCCCTTTCCTTTTCTTTTGCCTCCCTGACAATACTGGAATTTTCATCCAATTCTGCTTCACGAGCCTTCCGCCTTCTAAGCTCAGCTTCATCAGGTTCTTCATCTTCGTCGTTGTCAATAATGAGGTCTTCACTGAATAGTTTTTCCTTCCCCTTAGGCTGTTGCATGATGACTGGTTTGAAAGCAGCTTTGAGATGTCCGTTCTTTGTAACTTGGGAGCCACCTTCTCCTCTTTGTTTCGCATCATAGCATTGAGGTGAAACACCATGAAGTCTGTGAAACATGGTGAACACATCGCTTAATTTTTCAGTTAAGTGTTTCCGAACGGTGATTGATATTATTCGATCCCCGGTCTCAATGATATCTGAGAGCAAGCCAGTGACATCATAAATGCAACTTCGCATAACGGCCCTCTCAGACAATAGATTGTTGACCTGCTACTGTGAATGTTGAAGTTAGAGATCCATCACCTCCAGTTTCTTTGTCTTACTGGCATGAGCATCCATTATTTTGCTTTCCATCGCCTAATTATCTTGAAGCTTTGTAATTTGTGAAGAAAGGATGTTTGAAACAATGGGCGATCCTGCTGCAAGCTAGTGCTAATCTTCTCCAGATATGTCTTCTTAGTTTTGAACTTAGAGCCAAGGTTTTGAAGAGATTCATTTGCATATGCAATATTGTTGTTGTAGGTGGTTCGATAATTCTCCATAAAAGCAATTGTTTCAGAGATTAGTTTATCGACTTTTTCGGTCATTGTTTTGCAAACCTCTGTGGAATCAGACACCGCCTTATTCATTTTTGCAACGTTTTCTGCGTGTTACTTTGTTATTCGCTCAAACAGGGCTTCAACTGTGACTTTGGAGTATGCTTTAGAAGAGGAAGCCTTAGAAGCAAGGAGTAGCTGGTTAATTTTCTCATATAGGGAGTGAAGCTCCCCTTTCGTGATAGTGGCTTCGTCTTTAATATCCATCCTTATTTGAAATGGACTATAAGTGAATCCGTCAAGATCATCATCATTATCATTCCCGAAGATCATATCTGTATCATCAGTGCGAATGGGGGAGATGGGAAGTGAGACATGTGTTGAGAAATCTGATGCTTTAGCCCCCGTATCAGATACGTTGACTGTAACATCAAGGTTGGTTGATGTGGTGGGAGGAGTGATTGAATCTATGAATAGTGGGGTTGATACGGAAACAGTGGTTTGAGATTCATTTGAAACAGGCGGAGGACAAGGTGCAATAGTGATTGGTGTAGAAGTAGTTTTTGGTGAAGGAGGAGGAGAAGGAACAGAATCATTAAATGTTTCATTTACCTCTGGGTTCAGATTCTGTTGTTCATTGAGAGCTGGTAGTTTGTTGCGAACTTGTTCGCCTTCATTGTGAACACATTCTTCCTCCTCATTACGAACGAGCTCTTCTTCTTCGCTACGAACAACCTCTTCTTCCTCGTTGTGAACAAGCGCATTTCCCTCAACCATGACAACTAACTGTGTCTCAGAATTTGAATCTCTACTGTCACTCGGAGTGGGAGACTTGTGTTTGCGAGCCATTTGTTTTCGGTGTTTAGGGGCAACAGTGGAGGAGGCTGCAGTGGCATTTCACTCTTTAGTAGGAGATTTTGCAGTAGTAAATGAACCCACCTTATCGGTGGATTTCTTTCCTCCTTTCTTTGAACCCTTGTTCCCTTTCTTGACCTTGTCTGCCTCAGCTAGGATTTCTTGAAATGTTGCAGTTAAAGGGCGAAAACTAGAAGGAGTAAGTGTTCGATATCCCTCCAGGATTTTGCTTGAAGGAGGCACATCACTGAACATAACTTCCGGAATCGATCCTAGAAAAAAAGAACTTTGAGATGTCGAAAACGCTTATTCCGGTGGTGTGAAAAGTGGAGATGTTTGCCATCAGTGCATCCACCATCAATGGAATTTGTATCTTTTCAATTGATATGCGAACGATGATAATCCAAAAAAGTACACAGGAAATCTCACTGTGACGTCTGGTGGAATGTATACTCTGGATGACTTGAGCACAAAGAATGGATCTGTAATCGACATTTTGACCATTGTAGAGACCATACGTAGATCCCATGAACATCTTACTTGCACAGTAAGACCCTGTAACCCGTGTAGAAAAGGCCTTGAATAGGAGAGTGAAGAGAGTATTCCACATAGGAGGAAGGTTAGATTTCTTGAACTTGGACAGAGCTGTAAAAGTTTCTTTATATCCCATCCGGTAGAACATCTCCTAAAGAGCAGCATTGGAGGTGGTTTCTGGGTTGATCATCTCGTCTGTCTGTGAAAGCCCTTGAAGGGAGCTGAAGCGGGTCTTGGAAATCGAAGTGGTACGATTCTGAATGTCGAAGTAGATTCTTTGTTCATCCATAACATAGTAAGCAGATGTATACGCCTTGGAGAGATTCGACAAAGGAATATTCTACATTTTAGTGAGAGCAATCATCAGAGGGGAGTATTTGAGACATTCGATGATCGGATGCATAAAAGCTTCATACTTACATGGATTTAGATTAATAATCAGATTCTAGTGTTGTTTGATTGCTAGGATAGATCAGTGAATGGTTTGATCTTGAATAGAAGCATTTTCAGAAGAGGCCGTCATTGGAGAAGCTTTGAAGAAGACGATGAACAGTAGAGAGCGATTTGTTTGCCGGATATCTTTTGAGTAGATTTTGAAAGTGATAATGAGAGAAAGGAACCGTGAAAACCTTTATATATCATTCACTTTGTGATGAAAATACAGAGAGAGTCTGCATTGGGTACTTAAACGTCACCTGAAAAAGTGTGACTTGACAATTGTAGATGTCAAATCCGTGTGTCATGCGGCGGAAAAATAGCCGGCCATTCAAATTCTGCACGCGCCCTTTTGAATTCGTATCGCCAGAGATTGTCGCATCATCATCCATCTTTCGCAGGTAAACATTCTTTGTCCCACAATTGCAAACTTTCGTTTTAGAAAAACTGGATTACACTGCCAACTTGAAAGTAAATATTAAGAACCACAAACAAGACTTTTGGAAGATCATGAGGACCTTCGTGCAAGAGTGTCAAAGATAAAGAAATAAATCGAGTATATCTTGGAAATTTTGTGATGTCTATATGAAGACATAAATCATTTAATCTCGGACATAGATTTCTTCCTTCGAAGTCAAGAAAAACTAAGAAGTGTATGTGTGGTTTCCAGTTGAAATACGACCAGTTCTCTGATAAGAAACACTGAAAGGATTCTTATAATTCGGCTCATTGTGTGGCTAACTCTCCAACCGGACAATGAACTTGATATAAGAATGAATGTCGGATGAAGTACTCATGTGAACGGTGTAGTAAGTTGAACGAGTAGGTTTGGAATTATTATACTGATAAGATAAAACTCTATAACATCAAACCAAAATAAACTGGATGTTTAGGAAAGAAGAGACTTTGCAATAGAGTACTTCATAAAGATCTCGCAAAAGAAAAAAGAGATTTCATGGTACAATCCAAAAAGGTGGAGTTTCGTTAATTCCATGGTGATAATCTAGATCTGTTAATTGTTCATCGTCAATTCATGTAAGTGTGTTGGATTTTGGGTTTCACTCAGTTCGTGGTGAACGACGCTAACATCATGAACACACGTTTCGTAACCATAAAACTTAGTGGTATTGCACAGAGTCTCAAGGGTTACATTTATGAGTGCGAAGGCAAACAAAGAAGAGTGAAGGTGGTTAAATAACCAAAAGTACCTCTACGAAACAAATGTGACCAAGCAGATAAGTCTTAACGTGATGTGAGAAGAGTAAGGTAGCTCATGAAGAATGTAAAATTTGCAGCCTAATTGGGAAGAAACGAATGGTAGATTCGATTCATTAAGGCTTCACATGGAGTCGATTGAGGCTTCGGTCAATATGCAACATCATGTTTCTAGGGACACTTAGCTAATACAAAGATAAAGAATTTCATACCTGCCCTTTCACCTGAATGAGAGAAATCACAAACATACTCCATGGGCTTTATATGTGCCTGATATTTTAGATAGTTTATGAAATACAAAGAAACTACGTTTGTAATTTTGTTTATCTGAAAAAATAAAAACAAAAGAAAATAGAGAATTTTGGATTTTGAGTTTTTCTGAAGAAGAAATAAAAGAAATCAGAAAAAGTGATGTAAGAACGAAACAAAGATAAGATAAAGTATACATATAGTACAAAAGATATAAGAAAACAAACAATGAATGAACATAGAACCACAAACTATTACGAGCGTTCTCATAGATTCGCATCAATAGAGTCAATAGCGAATGAACAATTGTCTGTGGAATGCTGTGAACCTTCGCACCAATTCGCACTTACTTCATTATTACTACAAAAGTGGTTTTGGTACATATTCAACTTCCATCATTCCTAGCCCTTGAAGAATTCTATTAAAGGTTGTCTTAGGAAGGGCCTTTGTGAATATGTCAGCCAATTAATCAGGGGATCTTACGAAATGTATTTCGATGTTGCCATCTTCCACGTGATCCTTGATGAAGTGATACCTCAGTGTTATATGTTTCGTCTTGGAGTGTTGCACTGGATTGTGTCAAATGCGAATTGCACTTTCAGAGTCAAAGTAAAGGGGAATTATTTTCATACTCATGCCATAGTCACAAAGCTGGGTTTGAATCCAAATGACATGAGATGTGCACGAAGCTGTAGCTATGTATTCGGCCTCAGCGGTTGATAATGATACGCATGTTTGTTTCTTGGATTGCAAACTAACTAACTTGCCATCAAGAAATTGGCATCCACCAGTTGTGCTTTTTCTATCTAGGCCACAAACACCAAGATTCGCATCCGAAAATGCTTGAGCAAATAAGCCGGAGTTCGCAAGATATCATATGCCTATTGATGATGTTCGTTTTAGGTATCTGAAAATATTCTTCACTGCCACCATGTGAGGTTCGCGTGGATTTGCTTGGAACCTTGCACGATAACAAATAGAAAACATAATGTACGGTCGTCTAGCTATTAGATACACTAAGGAACCAATCATCTGACGATAAAGGGTCATATCTGGAGCTAGCTTTTCCAAAGATGGTGTGAGTTTTGTTCCGAATGCCATTGGAACGTTTACTTTAGAGTCACCTAACATGCCAAACTTAGAGAGTAAAGTTTTCGTATATGCTTCATGATTAATGAAAATACCTTCTCGTCCCTGACTTATATTCAATCCAAGGGAAAAACTAATAGGACCCATTGAGCTCATCTCAAACTTAGTTTCCATCAACTTTCGGAATTCGGCTGTGAGGTTGGGATTAGTAGATCAGAAGATGATGTCATCAACATAAATTTGGATGATCATTAAGTGGTCACCCTCTTTCTTAAGAAAGAAGGTTAGGTCATTTGAACCTTGTTTTAATTTTGACATTTTGAGGAAACGAGTAAGAGTTTCATACCAGGCTCTCAGAGCTTGCTTCAAACCACATACTGACTTGTCCAAAATATAGCAATGATCCGGATACTTCTCGTTCACAAATCTAGGTGGTTCTTCCACGTATACAGTCTCTTCTAATTCTCCATTTAGGAAAGCGCATTTTACATCCATTTGGAACACCTCGAAGTTATTATGTGCTGCATATGCCAGGAATATGCGAACTGATTCCAACCTTGCAACAGATGCGAAGGTTTCTTCGTAATCGATACCCTCTTCTTCGCAATATCCCTTAACCATGAGTCTCACTTTGTTTCCTATGACATTTCCTTCTTTTTCCAATTTATTGTGAAACACCCATTTCAAACTTACCACAGAACTATCCGGTGGATTGTGAATCAATCTCCAAACCTTATTACTTTCGAACTCATTTAGTTTGTCTCGCATTGCCTGCACTCAATCGGAGTGATCAAGAGCAGTATTGAAAGTTTTGGGTTCTATCTTGGAGACAAACGAACTAAACATGTAGTATTCCACTTGAGAGAATAAAACAATTTGTTTCTCTTTCAGTTGAGATCTTGTAAGAACTCCTGCAGACGATTCACCAATCACTTGTGTTTTCGGATAATCTCTAGTCTATTTCGTTAGTGAAGGGAAGTTCGGATCATAAGATGGATCTAATTCAACGTTCAAGTCTTTGAATTCGGATTGAACATCTGTATCATCGTTCGCATCTGTATTCTCCCCCTTGAATGATGAGTGAATTTTAAAGACATGATCCTCTTCTTCCTCCTCTACTGGTCGTTCGTGTGTAACGTTTGAAGAAGAATCCTCCCCCTGGAGAGGATCATTGGATTATTGTGGTGCAGAAGGTTCCTCCTGAGGACTTGCATTGGAGTTAAAAGACTCCCCATGGACATGATCGCTTTGATCTTGAGGCACGTCCATAGTGTATGGCTGATGATCCATGTTTTTCGTAACTTCATGAATTATCTTCTTCAATTCATCAACCTTGTTGTCAGCTTCTTCTGCTTCAGAATCGATGGCCTTCTTTGGTTCATCAAAAAGGAGCATGAATTCTTCATATAGACGAGCCAATGGAATTGTCGCTTGGTTTGTTTGAGGAAAGATCTCTTTCGCTTGACAGTCATTCGCTTGAGTTCTTTTGAAGTAATTGTTAGGTCACATTTGGTTGGTTTGAGCTAGGCATCAATCTGTATAGGTCTTGATAGGGTTTTGGTCATGTATGCATGGGTGTTTTGTGTGCTTGTGGCTGTGAGGGTGTTCATGGCCCTGAATGTGTGTACGACCATGAACAGGTTTTCAGTAGTGAACATGTTTGCTGTTGGTTGGTCCCTATATATAGTGTTAGATGTGTCAGACGAACAGTAGTCGTATGTGTGTGTGTCCAAGTGTACCAGACGTTTATGGCCTTAATAGAACGTGTGCATTGTTGGAAATTCTTTGCTTCTACTCCTTCTTTTCTCATTGATTAGTGCTTGATTGTGTGCTTGATCATTGGTTGGATCCGATTCTTGTGGACATACAATTGGTATCAGAGCCAATCCGGTGTCAAAATCATTCAAGTAGTGTTCATAGCTGGAGTAATCTTCTCTTTGTGACTGTTTAAGCTTGTGTACTGGGTTTTCTGCATTGGATCGTGAAGTTCAAGTCCATAGGAATCAAAATCAGCTCAAAATTATATCTTTTCATCTATTTTTGGGTGTTTACGGTTACACCTGTTAAATTGTTTACGGCTGTGAACTCTGTGTACGGCTGTGAACCAATCATCATTGACGGTGATCTCCTAAGTTGACCGTGAACCATTCATTGGTAGTAAACCATTCATTGACCATTAACTTTTGGACATGAATCACTTGTTGACCATGAACTGACCGTGAACCGTGAATTGACCATTGACTGTGAATTGAACGTGAACACTTTCTATGTATGACCGAGAACCCTTTACGGCCGTGAACTCTCTTGGTTGTAATCGTTTACAGTTGCTTTTCATTTCAAACCTTTATTTTCAACCAGTTAAGAAAGTCACAGCAAATTATAAAAATGGAATCAGAAACATTAACAGCTCATCAGGAATTGGACTCGATTATGGGTCCCACTACTAGAATCCCACGCTTGTTGTTAGCTGAAGGTTTCCCAAAATGGAAATACCAAATGGAAAAGCACATCAAGATGAAGGACTTCAAAATATGGCGCAGTATACTAAAAGGTCTTGTTAGAATCACGACTACACTCGAAAATGGAACAATTGTTGACAAGGACTTCGCAAACTAGACCGATGAAGACTTTGATATAATTGAAGAACAAGAGAAGGCCTTTGAAACTCTAACAATGACTTTGTCTCCATAGATTGCACAGGGATTTCGTGAGTATGATTCAGCAAAGGCTCTATGGGAAGCACTGATCAAAGTGTATTAAGGGAATGAAGATATGAATCAAAGTTGTCAGGACATGCTAAAACAAAAGTTCAATATGTTCAATCATGTTCTGGGCGAAACTTCAGAAGCTCAACTACAACGTTTTATCACACTCACTAGTGAGATGAGTTCAATAGGGATCTCAGTGCCAAAATTAGAAATCAACAAGAAGCTGCTCATTGCTCTTCCAAAATCATGGGATATGAATGTCTCAGTCATCAAGAAAACTAAAGATCTCAACAGACTCAGCCTTGCTGAAACGATGGACAGTATAAAAGCATGTGATATTGATGACAAACAAAGAGAAATCAACCATGTGAATTCTTATTCTACTGCAAAACTAGGGATCTCCTCCAACAATGCTTTTTCCTTCTTTACCGCACCTGCTCCACAAAATCAAACCTTTGTTGTTCCACAAACACCATCCCAAGTTTTCCTCCATCAATGACTTATCCATATGCATCCTCCTCCTCAAAAGCCCCTGCTGCTGCCTCTGCTCCCAAGGAAGCTGAAGATAACTTGGCTTTAGATTTTGGGTTGGTGAACTGTTATAATGATTTTGTGGCTGGTGATTTGCCACCACAGGTCTCTTTTGCTGATTTAGATCAAATCCATCCAGAGGACGTGGAGGAGATGGACATCACTTGGAAAACCGCTACGGCTGTTTTCAGCGCCATACCATTTGCAAAGAAAATAGAGAAGAATAACTGGGGAATGAATGCGGATAAGAAAGTTGGTTTCAACAAGGGAAAGTTTTAATGCTTTAACTGCCACGAGCTTGGGCATTTTTCTCATGACTGTCCTAAACCTAATCGTCAAGTGAATAATGAAAGAATGATGGTGCCGTTGGGAAACAATGTAGGAGCTACTACCAACAACGAAACTGCGAATCTAGCAGTGGTGGCTCAATAATTTGACTAGGAGGATCAAATTCAAGACTTAAACATTTCTGGACTTAAAAATGCTCACTTGGCCCAGATCAATGACATCCCTGAGGAGAAAGATGAAGATGATCCTAAGGCAGAAATGACGGCATTACAATTTAATTTTATGGTGTCAACTACTCCTAAATTTTAAAAGAAAGAGGCCAGTCAAAATTCCGATTCTCAAACTTGTATTGATACTGTTAAATTCTTGCGTGAACAGATTGAATTACTTCGTAGAGAGAACGAGGACCTGAAATACGAGGGGTATAACCTTAGGAAAGGCCAAAAACCATTAAAAGAACAATTAGAGGCCAACACTAAGGACTTCAGGAAATTGTAAGAAGAATACAATAATAAGTGTGAGAACAATAATTTCATTAAGAAACAACTTGCCACAGTAACTGAGGAACTCGACACATTGAAAATTCATTTTGAAAATGTTGATTTTCACTTTAAAAAGATTGATGTATCCAGTGAAATAGTTGAAACCATGATAGAAAAACAATTGAGATGGAAAGATAAGAAACAAGTAGGTATAGGGTATGAGTGTGTCCCTCCTCCTTTTAATCACAATTACACTGCTACACCTATGATGCAGGAAGAGATCGATAGAGTAGAATTTCTTGAGTATGGAAAACCTGCTATACCCGTGACAAAAAAATAGTGCGGGAAAAAGATACTAATGCTTCCACTTCCTATGCAGATCCATCTTTAAGTTAGGTCAAGTATGCACGTGAGAAAAATGTGTCTGATGTTTCTATTTCAAACAATGCTTCTTTTGTTTCTAAAACTGGTGATTTGATTTGTGATGACTATGTGTCAAAGTCTCTTGATGCAGTTATTTTTGTTAAAAGTGTTGATGTATTTGCTAAATCAGATGTTTCTGTCAGAAGCATATCCACTCAACCCATACCTGTCACACCATTTGAGTCTTGCACATGCATGTATGGGAAGAGTAAGGGAGTAAATAAGAATAATAAACTTGTTTTAACTGTGGAACTGCTGACATATTGCTCACAATTGTCCAAATTGGGCATTTGTTCCTTTTCATGCGCACAGAAGAGAGAGCGAGTCGCGAGGAAGATCTCTCGTGAGAAATTTCTCGAGAAATTGGTTGAGCTTAAAAAGAATAAACATGTTTTTCATGAACACATAACATGTACTTTCATGAAACTGAACATAACGAAGCCAAGGTCGGGTTCGTCAAAGTCTTCGTGTGGGTCTTTCACTAGTATTAGACGGAAACCCAAATGATCATAACAAAAGAAAAATGTTTCAAAATCACCTGTCAATTTTTCTAAACCTAAATAACAATGGGTGCCCAAGAACTTAAATGTCCAATCATCACAATCTTATGCTTGTGCATCTGGTGATAATTCAAAATCTAAAAGTGAAAAAGAAAATTTTGTTGCTAAAAAGGGAAAACCCAGTGTGTCAATGACCTGGGTTCCAAAATCTAACTAATATCTCACGCATTGTGCAGGAACAGCTACAGAGGAATGTTGTTAGACCCTGGTATGTCGACAATGGTTATTCCAGGCACATGACACGAGACATATCCCAACTACATGACATTCAAAATTTCAATGGGGGTTATGTTTCCTTCGTGAGAGGAGAAGGTGGAAAGATCAAACAAAGAGGAACTGTTACCAATGGAGTGCTAAGTTTCGAGAACATTAATTACGCTCCCGAGTTAAAGCACAGCCTATCGGTATCTTCTTGGCGTATGCTTCCTACATGGTGTTCATTATCTATCAGATGGACGTTAAGACTGCCTTTCTTTATGGAGCTGTGAAAGAGGAGATTTACGTTGATCAGCCTCCCGGTTTTGTCAACTCAAAGTTTTCGAATCACGTCTACAAATTGGATAAGGCTTTCTATGGGTTGCATCAGGCTCCTCGAGCTTGGTATGCTACGCTTACAAATCATTTGCTCAAGCATTGTTACACCAGAGGCACGATCGTTCCGACGCACTTTACAGAGCATGTAGATTCTGATCTTATTCTAGTTCAGATATATGTGGATGACATTATCTTCAGGTCAACAAGACAGAAGCTCTACAAGGAGTTCGAGACGATTATGAAGAAGAGGTTCGAGATGAGTTCCTTGGGGGAAATGATGATGTTTTTGGGTTTGCAAGTACGTCAAAGGTCAATCGAAATTCTTCTGCGCCAAGGAAAATATGTTGAAGACATGCTTGAGAGGTTCAGGTTTAAAGACTCAAAAGCTGCCTTGACGCCAATGGCTGAACGACCCGTGTTGTCTCCAGATCTTGAAGGCAAATCTGTTGATTAGACTGACTACAAATTGATGATCGAATCTCTGATGTATCTGACTGCAAGCAGGTCGGACATCATGTTCGCAGTTTGTCAATGTGCATGATCCTAGGCTAATCCTAAAGCACTCATTTTATTGTTATTAAAAGAATCTTTTTCTGGTATATCAAAGTGTCACGCCCCGTCCATCGGCAGAAACACCTGGTAGTGTAACGTCATTTCTCGTATCATAGTTATCAACTTCCTGAAAACACATGCAATTTAAAATACGTCAACATAAAGTTGGTGAGTTCACAGGTTTTGACTCCATATAAAAATAACACTTTTTCTCAAGTTCAAAAGTATAGTTTTGAAAGTATAATTTTGACTCTCCAACGTTTACTATATATATCCTAGGTATAAAAGTTTACTTACCAAATAAGTATATACCTATAAATCTCATATACTATTAATATAAGTGTTTGTAATTCCATACAGACAAAAGTTGCTACGTATAAATCTTATTTCAATTATATACGAGAAAAACCACTGCGTATAAATTTATTTCAATTCTATACGAGTATGTGTGCTAGGTATAATTACCTACTTAATATAAGTAGTACCTAGGGTGTAAGTAGGGGGAAACTTATACTTAACATTAATACTTGTATAACGACAAAGTACAATGCTTCTAACAACCTGCTACCATGAGTCCGTAACCGCTGTTTGACAACAAAACCTCTGACAAAACAATACACTCATGATTTACGATGAGAAACAATACACTCATGATTTACCATGAGAACAGTACACTCATGATTTACGATGAGAACAACACTACACGCTTCATCAACGCCGGAATAAAAATAAAAGGAATGAATCGTCACTCACTTGTCTTAGGTTGTAATTAACAACCACGAGTGGGGTCGTCAACCCGTATCTTATTCATACACGACTTCCTTGCTCGCACGGGATTAATGATTATAGGTCAAAGGAGTTCCACTAAGATCCCCAATCTTAATTGATGAATGAGGTAGCTCATGTAGACTTTGACGGCTTCATATAGCTCTAACAACAAAAGCATTTTCATGTCTAAAATCCTAAGTCACTAGACTATGCTTTTAAACAATACTCCTAACTTCTTAACATTTAGGCAGTATAACAGCTATATCTTGAAGTAAAAATAGGTTTTATCTTGACCTAAAACCAATAATAACAATATATAACGTTCCTAGTTTTATCTTGACATAAAACTATCAATAACAACATATAACATACCAAGTTTTATCTTCACATAAAACCAATAATAGCAACATACTTTATAACTTAACATATAGAACTTCCGAATATAACTTCGGAACTATATCGCACACAATATATATATATATATATATATATATATATATATATATATATATATATATATATATATATAGAATCCTAAGTATAACTCAAGATCTACATGAATATACTACTATAACAATAGCATACTAACAACTTTACGATAGTTTTATACTTTCAAAGATGTAATAACTATATTCCGGTTATTATAACTATCTACGTTGATACTAATATACTATCATATAGACATAATAATAACGTATATATAATATTTAGCATGCGTTTTCCCCCAAAAATATTAGAAAGTGGGGCCGTGAAACTCACCTTAGTAGCATGATTTTATGTTATCTAAGCAAAAACGGTCAGCATACGTGGTCGTCGGGGCTCGGGATGCAAGAGGGCTTCAGCAAAGGAGAGAGGAGAAATGGAAATGCTGTAAGGAAGTGTCAAGGTTGGACCTGCTATTTATAGGGAGGATTTTAGACCCTCACGACGTGAGAATCTCATTGTTCACATTGTGAGTTTCGAGCTAATCTCTTCGTAGACTTGCCATCCGTCTTGTAGCTTCCGAAGGTGGCAAAATGACTCCTCACGTCGTGAAAAATGCTTTGTTCACGTCGTGAGTTTAGATTTGTCACACCTCGAAACCGATGGCGGAAACGTTCTGGGGCGGAGGACGTCATGTAAAGTATCACAACCAATGTACATAGAAAGCATAGTAAACACAACCATTACATTACATAGTAAGATTTACATTTGTTTGAAAGCAAAGTAATACATGTTTGTATATACATCAGTATAACAAAAGTAAAGACGAGACTTCTATATGCTCCATATTCTCCAAAAGAAAGCGCAATACCTGTCTAACATTGACCTGAGAATACAAGCAGTTTTAAAGTATCAGCATAAAGCTGGTGAGTTCATAAGCGGTCTGTTTCTGGTAAAAGAACAAGTTTCCTTTGGTTTTATGAAAAGTTGTTTCCCAAGAAAATCCCATATTTTCTTATAAAAGTAGTTTGGTTATCCATTTACTAAACAGTCTGTTTATGAAAAGTTTAGTTATCCCAAGAAAAACCCTTATTTTCCTAAAAAAATTGGTGGTTGGTTATCGATCCGAAATGAAGTGTACAAGTATCTACCATACTCGTAGCGTTAAGTGAAATATCCTGAAAGCCTGGTTATCCTTGAAAAGTACATTAGTTTTAATACGTATATAAAACTAATAAGTAGGTTGTGAACTAATACCTAAGGGTATTACTGATACCCTCTAGTAATCAAAACAGTTATTACTTTGAGATTAGTTCACTAGGTTCATTATTACTAAAAGTAAATCTCCATTATCTAGGTTGCGAATTCCATAACCATACGACAAATTGGATATGGCGCGTAACGGGGCCAGTATCATTTATGACTTTTGTCACCTGTAGACCTGTCGGTCCCACTGTAGCTAGCAGCAAGGTGCGGTCCATCCCATATATATCTATACACTCAAGTCACGTTCTCCCTCTAGGAGATTCTGGTTACAGGGGCGGTCCTCCACTCGCGTATCTCGGTGGAGTGTTTCTGAGGACGTGTCTCCAATCTTAAGAATAACGAATTTACAAGTAATAATACGGAAAATCCTATTTTATGAATGGCATGAAATCCTTTGTGATATATATAAAATATAACATTTTATAATGAGTTTCACAATTAGTTTGAAAACTAACTCTACAAGTTAAACGGTTGGTTAATACGGATTTCAATGTTAAAAGCATACTGAACATGTAACTATAACATACGAAATAATAAGTTTTGAGTACAAGTTTCCTTGTACTTTTGCTTGTATCCCCCCCCCCCCCCTGAAAACATGAAAAACATGGAAAATGGGGTAGGGGTATGAACTCACCAGACGAGAATGTGTCGGGTAGGACTTTAGGTGTTAATTCAGGGCTGGAACACACGCGAGGATCCTATGTAACATGAGGAGATACATAATTGTATCTAATTAGACATTGAACCAATAATTAAGTAAAATATTACACTCTGATGCGAGAAAAACACCTTATCTCAAGTGTTAGGAATGATACGGGTTGCATCTAAGGGGGTGTAGGGCCTAGTTATGGAGTTTACTCTTCAAGAGTAAACTCTTAGAAGAGTTTTCGGCCCAATGACCATATCCCCATGATTTTACGACCGTAAACTCATGGATGGTGTGTTCTTGGATGTTTAAAGGTCTTACAACTCCTGGGGAATTAAGCTAGGTTCAATTCTAGGGCATAGGAAGTGGCTAAGTTTTCAAATAGACCATTTATGGGAGTTTAAGGCTTTAAACATAGACTTTACGGCCGTAAACTCATACGTGTCCTTTCTTTTGGTGTTTTGATGGTTCTAGGTTAAGCACACATGATTCTAGTCCAATATACAAGACATGAAAGGAAGTTAGGGCACCATTTGACCTCTTTAGAGGACTTTACAGCCAAGGGACCATTCCTTGGGGGATTTACGGCCGTAATCTCCTAAGGTCAAGGTTTCCTTGATGTTTAAGGTCCCTACTTCGATGGTGGTTGATTCTAGACATTATTCCAAGCCATAGGAGGTGTGTAAGGGGCAATTTAACACCTTAAATGGTGTTTACGGCCTATGAAGGAGGGTTTACAGTCCAAGAATGTTCTTGGGCCGTAAACTCATGTTTACTCCCCAAATGACACGTTTTTGGTTTTCTAAACTCGTACATACAAGTCCCTAAGTCATAGCTAAGCACTAGAAGTGATTTGGAAGGGTTTTGGGGCTTCAAAACCCCATTTATGAGTGTTTGCGGTTTGGGGCTGTTCCAGGGCCGTAAACACAAGATTTTGATACTTTTGGATGATTTAATCATGGATTTGCATGCTAAACAAGCTAAACAACTAGCTAGGATAGATTACTTACAAGTTTGGAGCTTGAAAGAGGTGTTTTTGGATCAAAATTGGCTTGTAGAGAGAGAGTAGAGAGAGAGTGTGTTATGAGTGGGAAAAAGCTTCAAATGAAGTCCACTCACCCTTATATATGGTTAGAGTTTGTGGCCCGGTGGAAATCTACCCGATACCGACGTTAAACGGAGCTTATGGTCGTACCCGAATAAATGGTCGTAACCCAACGTGGTCGTGATTTAGAAACTTTTAAAAAGAATATCGAGGGTGTTTCACGTTTTTCTAATGCGTTTCGACACTTATGAAGTCAAAATAAAAGTCCCAATTTAATTAACTTAATCCAAAAGTTAACGGAAAATTTTTAATAAAAACTAGTTTATTAACGGAAAAAGAGGTTACAAAACGGGATAAATTTCAGGTTGTCACAAGATATTATCCCCCCGCAGCCTCGTCACACCTTCTAGATCTGAAATGTGGTGGTTTGACTCCTCATGTCGTGAGTTTTTATGCTCACCTCGTGAGTTCAGTCAATTTAGGGTTTCTGACGGTGACATCTTCGGAAGGCCATAACTTTTGCATAAGAACTCCGTTTTTGATGTTCTTTGTATGCACGCGTAGGTAATTCCGAGTACTACAAATATCTAATACATTAAAATAGCTAAATCTAACCCTATTTTAAATTCCTCTTGTTATAAAGATTTTATAGTGTTCGGTTTATCATAACTTCTTCATGCGAAGTCAAATTTAGACGTTCTCTATATTTTTGGTATCCTATGTACGTATACTTTGAGTTGTATCATAAAATATGTATGAAAGTTCATAATTTAACATGAATTACATATTAAGTTTACACGTTACTAGTTTAACAAAAATCACATTACATGATTTGCATAATCACATGTGATTGTTTTTGACCTAATTTTGACGGGTGTTACATTCTCCCCTCGTTACAATAATTTCGTCCCGAAATTTATCTTGTGGATGGGGAACAGTTAATTAGTTGGGTAAAATATTGTGTATACGGCTTATCTCTTGAGGTAACTTCAGTTGGGATTCGTCAGAACCAATTCTTGCAAGAATTTCAAAGGCCCTATATACTTTGGGTTTAGTTTGCCTTGTTTCCCAAATCGAATCACGGTTTTCCAAGGAGAGACCTTCAATATTACTTTATCTCCAACTTGGAATTCTAAAGGCTTACATCTTATGTCACCATAGCTCTTTTGACGATCACGTGCTGCCTTTAATCGATCCTTAATTTTCAGTCTTCCAAGTTGTCTCGTGGGTTATTTATGGCTCGACACATAAGGTATATATGTTCTCTGGCCAGTTGTGTGTCTCCAACTTCTCAGTGTAAAAACTATAGCTCCCAATTCAAGGTCACGGGTAGTGTAATTATTCTCATGCACCTTAAGTTGTCATGATGCGTAGGCGATAACTTTCCTCTTTGCATCAGCACACATCCCAATCCTTGATTTGATGCATCGCGGTATACAATGAAATCTTCGGTCCCCTCTGGAAGGGATAGGATTGGTGCACTACACAACATTCGCTTTAGTTTCTGAAAAGTTGCTTCTTGGTTGACTTCCCGGTTGAACTTCATATCCTTCTGGGTTAGTGTTGTCAACGGTTTGGCTATTTTGAGAGATTCTCTATGAATCTACGGTAATAGCCAACAATTCCTAAGAATTGACGCACTTCTGTTGGCGTCTTCGTTGCTTCCAATTCTTAATTGCTTCAATCTTGGAGGGTTGGACATGAATCCCTTTATTACTAACTACCTGTTCTAAAAATTGTACTTCTCTAATCCAAAATTCACATTCGGAGAATTTGGCGTACAAATTTTCTTTTCCTAGTAGTTCCAAGATTATTTGCAAGTGTTGACTGTGTTCTTCCTTGGTTCGTGAATATATCAATATATCATCGATAACTACTATCACAAATTTATCCAAGTATGGTTTGCAAACACTATTCATGAGGTCCTGGAACATTGTTGGATCGTTGGTCAATCCAAAGGCTTAACTAGGAACTTAGATTGACCATACCAAGTCCTAAATGTTGTCTTCGGAACATCATCTTCTTGTACTTCAAGTTAATGGCATCCTGATCTGAGATCTATCTTTAATATTCTAGAATCTTCATGTGTTTTTGTCTACCAAACACCATATCCAATTTTAGTTGTGCATCGGTCTAACCATAATTAAACATAGGTGATCAGTCTACGTTTAGTTGTGGTTCAGCCCATGTACAATAAAACTCGACTAAGTAGTTTCACCTAAAACCTTGCGTTGAACTCTTATCGAGGGTTTGGGTTTTTTATATTTTTGGTTTATACATGTGTTCTCATCGCGGGACTAAGTTCATACATAACTCTATATCTTTGTGTTTGTTGTATTCATGAGTATTATTAATTACTGTTTGTTACTTCAGGTCTAGCTGATAAGGCACCAGCCAGTCAGGACAGTCGAAAGGGCAGGATCATTTTAGTATATAGCCATTCTGAAATCCAGCAACCCAAATCGACATGTCAATCCTTGTCACCGCTCCCGTAAGTAGTCCTTCAGTAGTATAATTTAATAATACTTTTTATTTGTATGTTAAGGGATATACCTAAACCTAACAGAGTAAGCCCTAAGCTATACTCGTGCTTTCTTAAGAAAGTATTAATTCACTATAGTTAATAGCTCTGATACCAATCTGTCACATCCCGACCGTTGGCGGAAACACCGGGCAGTGTAACGTCATTTCTCGTATCATAGTTATCAAATTCTTGAAAACACATGCAATTTAAAATACGTCAACATAAAGTTGATGAGTTCAGAAGTTTTGACTCCATATAAAAATAACACTTTTTCTCAAGTTCAAAAGTATAGTTTTGAAAGTATAATTTTGACTCTCCAACGTTTACTATATATATCCTAGGTGTAAAAGTTTACTTACCAAATAAGTATATACCTATAAGTCTCATATACTATAAATATAAGTGTTTGTAATTACATACAAACAAAAGTTGCTACGTATAAATCTTATTTCAATTCTATATGAGAAAAACCACTACGTATAAATCTATTTCAATTCTATATGAGTATGTGTGCTACGTATAATTATCTACTTAATATAAGTAGTACCTAGGGTATAAGTGATAGATTTTGAGCATTCTAACACTCCTATGGTGTACATGCAACCCTATAAACCTTGGATCTATGATTTCTCTATTATACATGCAAATGAGAACTTTCCAAGGCTTTAATCCTAACTAGCATATTATGAAGCACTTATACTACAAAGTACTAGATAGATGACATACCTTTTGATGTAGCTTGATGTCTTCAAGCTTTAAGAGCTTAGCCCCAATAGTGTGGAAGCCTCAAGTGGAATCACAAATCACCAAAACACCTTGGAAGACTTTAGAGAATATGGATACTTGGTTCTCTCTAGTGAAATCGGCTAGCCCTTCATAGTGTACCACACTAGTGCCAATTTCACCAACCAAGGACATCTTTATATAGTGTGGAGGATTAGGGTTAAACCCTAATACCCATGACCTTTCATTTCCTAGTATCCATGGGTTAAACACTCCATGGACTATCCATGAAAGCTTAGCCCAACCTAAATGAACTTGGCCGATTCCATATATATAAGAGTCCATATTTAATTAGTTCCTTTTGATCACTTAATTAATTATAAATTAATTCTTGATCAATACTAATTAAATAATATGATTCCATAATAATATATTAGAATTATAATATATTAATATTAATCATAAACATACTATTCTCAAAAGATTATCCATATAAATTGTGTCGGTGAAGTGCAACCCAAATGGACCATGCCGGGTCGGGTCAAGTACATACCAAATATAGTTATGGACTTAGACATTAATCCAACAGTCTCCCACTTGGATAAGTCTAAAACTATTATTGAGTATGACTTCAAAACCTAACTGGCAATCGTAGCTCTCAAAAGCTTCTGTCGAACTCTGACCTTGGCGATGAACTCTGACCTTTGTCAATGACTTGTCCATTAGATAAGGGATCATATATTCCTCCATTCTAGATATCATATGGACTGAGACATGGATTATAATCATTCTCTCTGTCCATTTGTTGTTTCCCGATTTCCGATTTATGACGACTGACTAATTAAACAAATCAAATCAGTCCTGGCCCGGCCGAGCACTTCCATTTGTCATCATCAAATCATTGAGGGGCCCACAGATATCGCTTTTATCCCGAAGGTAAAAGGAATGGATAAACTTCGACTCATATGGCTTGTTCTACTACTTGTTGAATCATACACAAAGACACATTTTATAGCACCGAGTTACCAAATGCGTTTTCGTGCAATCAATGTACTATCAACTCATAGTAACAACCCATATCTCTAGGTTTGAAGAATATAAGATATTATCGTCTCATAATCACTCGTGATAAAATCCATGAAGTGATTCCAATGAGCGCGGGTTTGAATCCAATACTCAGAACTTATGAGCACTCATGAGTGTTGTAGCCCTTTGTCCAACACCTTAGACCTCTACAAGCTAACCCATGACAGTCTTAATTCATATCTACTTCCAACATATGACCGACTGTGGATGGTTTGAATAACTTAGTCATTCCGGAAGAATAACCTAGTTTATTCGGGAAGTCAAAACATGCAAAGTGAAACACTATAATAATTGAATCTAATATGGTCTCAGAACTTATGAATATAAATAAAACACCTTTTATTTATCACCATATGATTACACATTATTCATTGTATACTGTTTCAGCTATCAACTTTATTCTTGAATTTAAAACAATAGTTGTCCCATGCTCCAAGCATGTACACTATGTTTTCTAAACACTAGTCATGCCATACACCAAGTATGCATACTATGTTTGTCTATGATCTTTACTTTGTGAACTAGATCAATTGAACATAATCAATGATTCTCTTTTCACAGTCCCAAATCCTTACTGCAAATGCAAGAATTCCAAATTCATGCCATTTACTGAAATCTGTTAGATTCTAAACTTATATGCATTGATCTTCTTGTAATGATTATGCACAAATTCACAAAGACTTGGCACTAATCATTACGGAGTATTCCAAAGGAGATCAACTCCTTGGAAACATCCTTCTTGCATTAAGTTTCCTAATCTTACACAGATTAAATAATTTCTAACTTTGAAACATTTCCAGACTCCATTTTGACTATCACTTCTGAACAAGAGTTGCCCCCTTACAAATTGTGTCAATATGGTCCTTCCAGAATTATGACTATACTTCCAACTGTCCTTGAGCAACCAATCTTCGGTACACCTTAGATTGTCCACGACAATTGTTTAACCCTTTTAGTCATATCCAGTTCTAAACCTTTTCCCTTCTTAATGCCCCAGGCATTTGGAAAATTTTAGAAAGGATTACTATAGCACATGTAATCGATCCTATATCCGAAGCATATGGGACACGATTCATGATGTTTCACATAAAGACTAAACCAGACTTTTGCTATAACATTTCCATTTCAATTTGCCAAGTTCTCATAATTCAGATTATGAAAAGGGATGCCGTAATCATAACCGAATTTTAGAACGCAAATAGTGGACCCATATACATAATTTCCTTATGTTGAGCCATTCCAACATGAAATTCATATATATATATATATATATATATATATATATATATATATATATCCTTGACTAAATGATTAAAACCTCACGATCTAAGCTTATAGATTTGAGATGAAGTATAATTTCCTCTCCCTTAGTTATAGCAAAACAACTGTTTCCCAATTGAAACTTTTGTTTTCTATAATTAACAATGCTAACTTGCAATACTTATCATAATTATCATGCTCCCACTAACATGATGATTATTAGCATAACACTTATGCTCCCACTAGCTTTGACATGTACTCAAAAATCAGCTAACTTTCTTACCAAAGTTCAGATTTCTGATACTAGATTGTTTTGTTAAAACTTTATCAAAAGCATACACCTTCCCTTAGATAGCACACTTGTGTGTCTAAACAATTATGAAGAGGAATGTCGTAATCATAATGGTTAGACCTTTTTGCCACTTCTCACAAGTCCAGGTTAGTGTGCCGGTAAACCACACACGCTCCACTAACGACTTTGAGAATGCAAATATCACAATTGCGATCTAGCTAAAATCTACTTAGTGAAAGTGTTTCCTCACCATCATTTTCATGAATCGGAGAGAAACCTTATGACACTTAGATTTAATGGTGTATGTGTTTTTATCCATGTGAATTATCAAAACCATAGTCACAAGACAAGGATAATGACAAATCCAAACTCATATGGACTGAACTCAATCTTAATTTCTTGCCACCTGGCAGCTCAAGGGCCTGCCATTGCTTCCAAGTTTTTGTGCAACAAATTGAGAACTCTAAGAACTCATATGCAAAGCCAACCTTAACTGGAATGGGCACAGAATATGTCAACACGATAGGTTATAAACCTCAAGTCGTGTGCTAGTGAAGAACTTTAGGTTCTATTCTTGATTGGTTCTTGAGACTTGCAAGACCTTTAAGACTCCCACTGTCCTCTTGACCTATAAGACTCCCTTGTCAAACACCCAAGAGATAGTGCGGATTCTAATCAAGACAAACACTTCACACAATTGGCCTAAGTTGGTCTTTGTTTTATCCAAAACATTACAACTTACCAATTTCAAATGTACAAGAGTAGGAAACTTTTACTCTTACATTTGACAAGTGTTTTAAACCTTCGTTAAGACACGTCACTCAAGTTACAATCTTGGAGTATGACTCTAAGACTTGTATTGGAACGAAGTATGGCTCATCTTCTTGATTTAACCATTTCAACAATTCAAGATCCCTCTTCTTAGTCATAAGAATGCACTAAGATTTCCTTAGAGAACTAATTGTGATATGGTTTCTTAATCCTTAAGATGATCACAAAACAGATACTAAAGTACTCTCCCATCTTTTCAGATTTGAGAAACTTTTATCTTTCTACCAAAGTTGATTCTTCTTATTCGCTCTGCCTTACATTGGAACCTTTTTCCAATGTCTCAGAATTACAGTTAAGCTTGTAAGTATAATCATATTTACTAAGCTTTAGTAAACTATGACGAATAGTCTTATCGATCTTTTGTGGTCGACTTGACCAGTGCACAAGAACGTGTACTCGATACCTTAGTCCTTTACTTGACTCACACATCCATGTGAACAAGTAATTAGTCTTAATTTTCCAAAACTTGAAAGTTCTCATTCATCATGCTATACAACTTGCATGATTCCAAGTTCCGGTCCAATTGAGACTTGGGTGATGAGAATCTTTCCATATTTGGTAAGTTTAGACATTACCACAAATGAAAGAATCAATTTCATATTTCCACTCTTGCTCTTAATGGAATCTTTATAAGCAACAATTTGTCCTCAAATGGCATTGTAAGGATATTTTAAAATAAATAAAATCAAAATTTTCCTTTTATTTTAAAAACTTTGCGGAAGAACTTTTCCTTACAATTCATATGAAAACTTGTTATCTATTCCTAAGCAATATCTCATAACTCCTAAGAAGTATCTCAAGAATCCGATCTACAAACTACGCGATAGAAATCCATCTACGCTATCAGATTCAACATATTCTTTCTTTAAGTTTCTTCACTTTTCCTTGATTCTTAAAACATCACCATGTGACCCAGTCACATCATATAGCAAGAATCTCAGAATAGAAACTTAGCAGAGTTAGATAGTGGACTTTACCTGAAGTAGAGTCAAACTTATTGACTTTAACATCCTTAGGTAAATCTGGCAGCTTCGCAACTAATGACCCTTCCTTTGGCAATATAAACATATGGACCCTTTGATAATGTTACACGAGACTATCACAGACTTAGTTTTTCTCTTTACCATTTGGTCAACCGAGTTGACTATGGCCGATCCCTTTCCACTGGGAAGAGAATGCTTTTCTGGATTTCCTGTGTCACTATTGTCAATGTCCATCAAGTTTTAAGGAAGT
Source organism: Lactuca serriola (assembly GCF_051521515.1). Taxonomy (NCBI): domain Eukaryota; kingdom Viridiplantae; phylum Streptophyta; class Magnoliopsida; order Asterales; family Asteraceae; genus Lactuca; species Lactuca serriola. The sequence continues at coordinate 115,191,457 of NC_136409.1, read as the reverse complement.
TGATCTTAACAAATAGATAAGATCATTAAGGGTCTTGTCATAGTCTGTTTCATAGGTGTCCCAAAGGAACTCACTATGTGACTTAGAAAGTGATTGAACCACCAACTTTCTCAAGACTTTGACACCCAACTCTCCCGGCTTGTCAATATGTGTCTACATCTCCGAGATGTGACTACACCTAGACCTTGCCTTGCCAATAGGGCTTGAGTGACCTTAAACTTTTCAAGAACTTCTGGGTTGGGGAGAATAATTTGAGGAGGTGAAAGAAGTATGATTTCCATGAGACATCATCTTCATTTAGGAAAGCTTGTTTCAAGAGATTTGGGAAGATCATAAATGTCTAAACCAGACATCTTTTGGGAGATATTCAAGATAGTTGACCTTAAGTCCTTAATATGACACCCAATATGAAATATTAAGGCTAGGACCCAACAAACTATTTTATAACTTAGAAGAGGGATGCCGTAATCCAGGCTATAAAATATTTGAAGGTAGGTGAATGACGATTCACCAATTTCCACCAAGATAAACGAAATGTATTATTGGGTTTTAATTGGATTTGAAACACCTAGATCTTTTGAGATTCATTGAACTTTTCAAAGGCATGTTTCAATCTCGAGTATGCCCTCCAAGTTTTGTGACTGAGATGCCGAGGATCACAAAACGAGGTGTGAAGTAACCATGCAAATCACTTGGTACCCTTAATAAATTACCCCTCAATCGATGTGCCGGTTAACCACACACTCTCCATCGATACTATGATAAATATTAAGTCACCCTTTACCTACCTTGTTAAGTCCAAGTTAGTGTGCCGGTTAACCACACACGCTCCACTAACGACTTAGACAAAGTGTAAAGAGTAATTTCATGGATTAGCACCTTATTCACATTTTTCCTAAAGTAACTAAGATTGGGAATTTAATAAAACATTTAGTTACTTTATAATATTCATCATACTTTTAATGAGAATTTATAAGTCCTTGTCTTACCCGTTCGGCTAACGACCCTCCACCAGTCAAGCAAGCGTTGGGTGAGAGTGGACACCCATTAAGTTGCCATTTTATAGGCAACAACCTTATACCCACCTTATAGACCGGCTTCGTGAATGAGGCGTACTAGCGGTAAGACTGACTTTACTCTTATACATATATATAAATATTATTAACTTATAATATTATAAAGTATAAGGGTTGAATTTTAACTCTTTAAAATTCTAAGGGCTAACTTGGAATTAAAGTATTTATAAGAGAAAACTTTACAAATTCCAAAATTTGAGGGCAAGTTTTGAAACTATTCAAAGCTAATTAATTCCATAACTTATGTGTTTAAAGTAGTTCTACAACAAAAACTCTTCAAGTTCCATAACTTGAGGACAAGTTATCGAAGACTTTAAACTAATAAAATAATTAACTTTTCTTTATTTTATAACTTATGGAATTAATTAAGGTTACATATTTTATTACTTAATGAAGTGACTCTTGAACCTCCATAACTTAAGAACAAGACTCTCCATCTTTTGTAACCATTGCCAACTTTTATGAGTTTTATGAAACTTAAATGTGACTTTTCATATAACTTGAGGACAAGTTACAAAAACACATTTTAGAATCAACTCTTAGATTAATTTGGATTGAAAACAACTATTTCACTCAACTTTTCTATTAATCTAACCAACTCATAAGAACAAAATAATTCAAATCAAACTTTTTCATATAATTAGTCTAAACCTTCAACTAATAAAAAACATGAATCTATTGACAATTATCTTTGAAATTGGATTAGCATGGACATTACCACTTCAAAAACAAGTTTATAAGTTCAAAAACATCTTAGGGTAATGTTCCTAGTCCAATTCCAGCCAAAAAAGTCAAATTTATGCTGTTTGGGGGTCCAGCTCGTTGAGTGCATGAACCAACTCGGCGAGTTGGATCGATTTGATCACTTTTTAGGCATGGACTCGCCGAGTCTCCTGATGGACTCGCCGAGTCTGATGATCAGACAGCAACAAATTCGTCTTTTTTAAGCAGTTTTGCAAGTATAACAAGAAAACAAGCCTAGGCTCTGATACCACTGATAGATTTTGAGCATTCTAAAACTCCTATGGTGTACATGCAACCCTATAAACCTTGGATCTATGTTTTCTCTATTATACATGCAAATAAGAACTTTCCAAGGCTTTAATCCTAACTAGCATATTATGAAGCACTTATACTACAAAGTACTAGATAGATGACATACCTTTTGATGTAGCTTGATGTCTTCAAGTGGAATCACAAATCACCAAAACACCTTGGAAGACTTTAGAGAATATGGATACTTGGTTCTCTCTAGTGAAATCGGCTAGCCCTTCATAGTGTACCACACTAGTGCCAATTTCACCAACCAAGGACATCTTTATATAGTGTGGAGGATTAGGGTTAAACCCTAATACCCATGACCTTTCATTTCCTAGTATCCATGGGTTAAACACTCCATGGACTATCCATGAAAACTTAGCCCAACCTAAATGAACTTGGTCCATTCCATATATAGAAGAGTCCATATTTAATCAGTTCCTTTTGATCACTTAATTAATTATAAATTAATTCTTGATCAATACTAATTAAATAATATGATTCCATAATAATATATTAGAACTTATAATATATTAATATTAATCATAAACATACTATTCTCAAAAGATTATCCATATAAATTGTGTCGGTGAAGTGCAACCCAAATGGACCATGCCGGGTCGGGTCAAGTACATACCAAATATAGTTATGGACTTAGACATTAATCCAACAATAAGTAGGGGGAAACTTATACTTAACATTAATACTTGTATAAAGACAAAGTATAATGCTTCTAACAACCTTCTACCATGAGTCCATAGTCGCTGCTTGACAACAAAACCTCTGACACTCATGATTTACCATGAGAAACAATACACTCATGATTTACCATGAGAACAATACACTCATGATTTACCATGAGAACAACACCGCACGCTTCATCAACGTCGGAATAAAAATAAAAGGAATGAATCGTCACTCGCTTGTCTTGGGTTGTAATTAACAACCACGAGTGGGGTCGTCAACCCGTATCTTATTCATACACGACTTCCTCGCTCACACGGGATTAACGGTTATAGGTCTGAGGACTTCCACTAAGATCCCCAATCTTAGTTGATGAATGAGGTAGCTCATGTAGACTTTGATGGCTTCCTATAGCTCTAACAACAAAAGCATTTTCATGTCTAAAACCCTAAGTCACTAGACTATGCTTTTAAACATTACTCCTAACTTCATAACATTTAGGCAGTATAACAGCTATATCTTGAAGTAAAACCAGATTTTATCTTGACCTAAAACCAATAATACAACATACTTTATAACTTAACATATAGAACTTCCGAATATAACTTCGAAACTATATCGCACACAAAATATATATATATATATATATATATATATATATATATATATATATATATAGAATCCAAAGTATTACTCAAGATCTACATGAATATACTACTATAACAATAGCATACTAACAACTTTACGATAGTTGTATACTTTCAAATATGTAATAACTATATTCCGGTTATTATAACTATCTACGTTGATACTAATATACTATCATATAGACATAATAATAACGTATATATAATATTTAGCATGCGTTTCCCCCAAAAACACTAGAAAGTGGGGCCGTGAAACTCACCTTAGTAATGTGATTTTATGTTTTCTAAGCAAAAACGTTCAGCGTACGAGGTCGTCGGGGCTCGGGATGCAAGAGGGCTTTAGCAAAGGAGAGAGGAGAAATGGAAATGGTGTAAGGAAGTGTCAAGGTCGGACCTGCTATTTATAGGGCGGATTTTGGATCCTCATGACGTAAGAATCTCATTGTTCACGTCGTGAGTTTCGAGCTAATCTCTTCGTAGACTTGCCATCCGTCTTGTAGCTTCCGAAGGTGGCAAAATGACTCCTCACGTCATCAAAAATGCCTTGTTCACGTCATAAGTTTAGATCTTATCCTCCCGCATCCTTGTCACACCTTCTAGAAATATGGAGGTTTGACTCCTCACGTCGTGAGTTTTTATGCTCACCTCGTGAGTTCAGTCAATTTAGGGTTTCTGACAGCGACATCTTCGGAAGGCCATATCGTTTGCATACGAACTCCGTTTTTGACGTTCTTTATGTGCACGCATAGGTAATTCCGAGTACTACAACTCTCTAATACATTTCAATAGCTAAATCAAACCCGATTTTAAATTCCTCTTGTTATAAAGATTTTATAGTGTTCGGTTTATCATAACTTCTTCATGCGAAGTCAGATTTAGACGTTCTCTATATTTTTGGTATCCTATGGACGTATAATTTGAGTTGTATCATAAAATATGTATGAAAGTTCATACCTTAACATGTATTACATAGTAAGTTTATCACGTTACTAGTTTAACAAAAATCTCATTACATGATTGGCATAATCACATGTGATTGTTTTTTACCTAATTTTGGCGGGTGTTACACAAAGCCAACCCAAAACTAGGTCTTTAGTATCCAAAAAATTATGATTCTGATTTATATGCATATGCTGACAAAAATTATGGAGGTTGTGAACTTGACAAGAAATCAACGTCCGCGGGATGTCAATTTTTAGGTGACCGTCTAGTGTTATGGCGATGCAAGAAACAACAGACAGTCTCAACCTCAATGGCGAAGTCGGAATACGTTGTTGCTTCTGCTTGTTGCTCTCAAGTCATTTGGATTCAACATCAATTAATGGATTATGGTTTGAACTTTCTAGAAACTCCAATATTATGCGATAACGATGCTGCAATTAAGATAGCCAAAAATCCTGTCCAACATTCTAAAATCAAGCACAATGACATCAAAGTTAAATTTATCAGAGATTTTTATGAGCGTTCGCTCATTCAGTTCGAGCAGATCCAACAGTGATAATAATGTGGCAAATCTATTCACAAAACCGTTTAACAAAGCTCGGTTCGATGTGTTGGTTGGTATTCTTAAAATGTTACATTTTGAGGACTAATTTTTGTTTTAGGTAGTTTAAATTTGCGCATTTAGTTTCCATTCCCCATATGCACAAATTTTGGGGGATAAATAAACAAAAAAAATTAGAAAATCAAAAATCCAAAAATAGTGTTATTTATGTTTTTATTTTAGCCATGTCTGCAGGTGATATGTTGGGAAGTAATATCAACTTAGTCAAAACAGGCAATGTTAATTTGTGTAAGCTACCATTGCTGAACTGATCTAGTCTCTGTGTTTGATGCGCCGGTAGGCACGAAAGAGTTAAATGAACCATAATTGGTATAGATGTACTATGAAAGGACTTGACAAGTAATTGACTTAGATAGTTCTATTTGGTCTGACAATACGACGCTCGGGTAGATTGAGCAGTAAGATATACATGAGAATCTACAGGCTACACTAAAGTAATCAGTATCTAGAACTGTGGTGTAACTCTTTCTCGATATATTGACACCTATCCTTAATTCCGGTAATGATAGGGCGACTGGGGAATTCCGATAAAGTAGATCTATAGAAAGTTATTTTCTTGCTGTCTATCTGCCAGTCATATGTTGCCTCCTCTGCGCGATTGGAACATATTCGACCTTGAATGCAACATATGTAACTCTATTTCTATGCATCTTCTTATCTATGCAATTCTTTCTGTCTGTTAGCCATATGCTATCCCCCTTTGTGTGATCGGAAGATCCGTTATGGGACACATCATATGCACCATTCTATTTTTCAATCCCTTTATCCAGTTAGCCATATGTTTATCCCTCTGCGTGATTGGAAGTTCCGACCTTGGTGTACAACATATGCATTCTAAATCTAGCCTCCCTCCTAATAATTGTCTGGTCATCTAAAGTAAGGAGTATTCTGGAAGTTCTTTATTACCGGAGTATGTCAGGAAGCGGGAAACACATTCTAGGTCACCTAAAATTGAACATTCAATAGGTTGTCTGTAGATCTCGCTGCTAAATTTAGGTGGACAATGATATCCGTGGTCGTCGTCAGCTAAATTGTCTTCTAGGAATATCAGTTAGGATCATTAGAGTCAAATGTCTTGTTAATTGCATCATGTCCAAATTTGTCACAATTTTTTGTGTTTAAGTGGACCACAATACTGACGATTGACCAGATATATTCATGAAGGGAGAGCTACTGAAAAACAGATTAAGGTTGTCCTAAAAGTTTGATAAAAAAAAAATCTCAATAAGAATATCTGCAATGATGAAAAAGGAATCAATGTTATTTTATTTTTAGTTTTATTTTTCTAAAAATTAAAAATTAAAAACTAACTTAAGAATTTTGCAAAATTATTTTAGTTTAAATTTTTAGATCTTATTTAATTTTAATTTTAATTTTAATTTGATTTTTTTTTAAGTTCTTCAAAATGATTATTTTTAATTAAATTGGATGTATTGGGTTTTGGATTGATGCCTTTTGGGCTTGCTATCCATGGTCTATGGGACTAGAATTAGTCCTAGTATAAAAGCAAGGGTTATCGGTCGGTCATTAACCCCTTTACCCTCATTTTATGTTCACGACCGTGAACTATTCAACCTTAATCTCTCTATAGTTTTTCTCGATTCGTCTTTATTTCTTGTTTTTTTTGTAGAAATTGGTTGTTGATTTGTGTAGCTACATTCCAGGCGACATCCTTCATAATAAACATGACAAGAATCGACCATGTTGTAAGGGCCTATTGGAACAAATCGTGTTTTCGGCGTTGTTGTGGCGTTTAACGGCCTATCAACCGTTCACGGTCGATGAAGCGTTCACGGCCGTCAACCCGTTTACGGCCGTGAACACTCTTTTGACCATGAACTCATTTTTACTTAATTTCATTCAATATTAAAGCCTAATTAATTGATTAATGAGAAAAACCAAGCTTAATTATTTAAATCATTTGTTTTCTCACTTGGCTCGGTTAAGTGTAGCTCAAAAATGGCTGAATTGAAGATTTTCGACAATCACAACTTTGTTGTCTTTCTGATGGATCCACTAGTTGCACACAGTGACTTCAAGTCGATGATTCATGGACCGCAGAAATGTTGTCTTGCATATGCTTTCACATCCATTCCAATAATTTATCAAGATCTTGTGAAGCAGTTTTGGAACACAATTGCGATGCGCAAAGAAGATGATGATGCAATCTCCGTAGAAGCAACTGTCAATGGAAGGAAGATCACTGTAACTGATCAAGTCATCTGCAAAGTGTTACTGATCAATGACCAGCCACGGTTTCCAACCGAGAGCCCCATGGACCAGACTGAGGAGATCATCATTCGAATGGGCTATGGGGGTGTGTTTCCTCCTACAATCAGGAAACTATTTCCACCCTATTGGAGGTTCCTAGTCCATGTGTTCGTGAGTTGCATCTCTGGAAGGAGAGTTGATGCTGATGAGATCTCATTACTAAACAAGGGTGCCATTGCTTCTCTCGCTATAGGTCTCAACTTCAACTTTTCGAGATACATCTTGGATGAAATGGTTGGAAATGTAGAGCGAAAAAGAAAAGATAATTTTTTCATGTTTCCGAGGTCTCTACAGATGATTTTCAACAGTAAATACCCGGAGCTTGAGAAAAGAGGATAAACACTTTATTTGAAATCTCTTGGTTCCAGCACTTTCGGGCTCAGGATGCAAAATTGAAAAGGAAAGTTCATGTTCGAAAGGAATAATCCATTGGTGAAATTTGGTGTATATGCAAAAGTCAGTAATGCATCTGAGACTGAAAGCTCCTCAGCTCATGAAGAAACTGAAGATGAAGTGATTACTGCTTCTGAACACAAAGAGGAAACTATTGCTCCATTGGCAATGGTTGCCGGAGAGCATGTACCCATAACAATTGAAGAAGAAAATGATGATGAGAATGCTAATGATGTTGATGAGAGTGATTTTGAGATGAGCTTAATGGAGAATGTTGTAAATGAAGATGATGGTGAAGATGATATGGATCAGTGTGAAGATCTAACTGGTTGTGATAACGATGATCTTATCTTCGGCATTGAGCAGGATCAAGATATAAGGTTAAGCACTAAAGACCTTGATGCTTTCTTCGATAACGTCAATGAAGTTGCACAATCTGCAACGGAGACAAAAGGAGACGATGATTTTCTTAAGACAACGCCTCCCACTTCAACTCAAATGGCCGATCCTTCATATATTATGGATTCCACTTCAAGGATTCCTCCCCTTCGTGTTGACATTCCAACATCATTGCCATCTGAAGATGATCTAACATTGACACAAGCCTCCCAGCCTCCAATTAAACGGAAAAAAGCCGATCCTAGGTCGGGAGTGCTAGTAAGGGAACAAGCACCACCAGTTCAATAACCCACCACAACTGCTACACCTACTCAACCAACCTAAGAAGGCCCAATTGTTATACGATCTTCACATGAACCCGGGTGATCTTCAGCTCCTGGGGGTTCCTCTCCTCCTTGACCTGCGCATGACGTTGTCTGTGAGAGGCTTTCCAGGTTGTTGGCCCAACAAGATTCAAAACCTTCACCTCGTGGAAAAAGAATGTCTATAAGGGAAGGAAATGTTGGGGGAACGGACTCATCAATTGCTGATCTGAGAGCAGAGATTAGAGTTCTAAACCAAAAGTTTCTTGAAAAAGATGTTTTGATTGGAAACCTTGAAGTTTGAGTTTCTGAACTTGAAGAAGAAAATACATTAAAGCCAAAACAAATCTCCACTCTGCAAGTCAATCTTGGAGCACCAACGGCTGGATACTTCGACTTAAAGAGTAAGCTCATTGTTGAATTTGGTGACAAGTTCAAGACCATAATCGAAGATCCAAGTGCAACCCAGACTTCTCAACCAGCCCCAGCCAATACATTATCTTTTGATCAACTTTATGACCATCCACCAGTCAAAACCACACGAGTCATTGACCGTTTTGAAAAAGAACCGGAGCAAGCCAATCCAATAATTACAATCAAAAGAGCTGGGAAACGCGTCACTTCAACAAAAAGGTGAAGGTGGCTCTTCCTAAAGAACTCTGATCAAAATCTTCGTGGAGACCAGCCTCAACTAACAGTGACTGAGCTCGACAAGAAGAGGTTCAAACACAAATACGGTGACCGGTAAAGGATTCGTATGTGGGGCTTTCATGAGAAACTCAATTGTTGGCTGGTGAAATGAAAAAGTAATAATGTGGAATATTACAAGGACAAGAACGATTTTTCTTCCCTCACCAAAGTGGACCTCGCTGAGCTTTCTGCAGCTCCATTGTCCAACCCTTCCAATGATCCTCATGCAACAGATTTTAAACTCTTCTTAGGGAACCGAGTGAGGAAAGGATTTGATGGGATGAAGACAGCCAAATCTTTCTTGAAGATAGTCAAAGATGTGTTTGACCCGATCACCAACAAGTCCTTCAAGAATATAATGTGGCCTCTAACGAAGCATATGACAATGATTCCCATCGTCAAAAACTTTTGTGATGGTTTTTACTATGCAACATGAAGTACTAGGTTTACGATGAAGCCACAACTACTGCAGTAATCAAGTTCAAAGATGGTGTCTTCCGTCTCATTAATCAGAAGGACTTGCTTCAGTTTGGTGAAAGGGACATCCACATCTTGGCTGCACATTAGATTTTATGTGATCAGGAGATTATGGAGGTTGCTGCCAAGGAGTTCACAAGCGTGATTGCATAAATTATCGACAAAAAGATGTGGCTAGGTGCTATGGGAAGATCATATGTGTTAGTGATCGAGAAAGACTGAATCTATATAGGTCTTGATAATGTTTTGTTTGTGTATGCATGGGTGTTGTGTGTGCTTGTGGCTGTGAGGGTGTTCACGGCCGTGAACATGTGTGCGGCCGTGAACAGGTGTTCGGCAGTGAACACATTTATGGTTGGTTGCTCCCTATATATAGTGTCAGATGTGTCAGCTGAACAGTAGTTGTATGTGTGTGTTTCCAAGTGTACCAGAATTTTATGGCTCAAATAGAGCGTGTGCATTGTTGGAACTTCTTTGCTTCTACTCCTTCTTTGCTCAATGATTAGTGCTTAATTGTCTGTTTGATCATTGGTTGGATCTTATTTTGTGGACTTACAGTAATTATCATCAAAAGAGACATAGTAGGGTTCCTCAATCTTTTGGGATAGTTTGTTTAGAACCCTATATGCTTTTGATGTCAGCGAATATAACAGAAAAATGCCTTCGTCAGCCTTCTCATCAAACTTGTTTCATTGTTCCATAGAATTGAAAATAGAACACCTGGAACCGAAAACATGAAAGAATTTGATGTTAGGTTTTCATTTATTGATGATTTCATAGGGAGTAACAAAGAATCGTTTGTTATGAAGAGATCTATTTTGAGTGAAATAGGCGGTAGCAACATCATCAACCTAGAAGTAAAGAGGTAGGTTTGCGAATGAAAGCATGGTCCTAGCAGCTTCACATAGTGAATGGTTTCACCTTTCAATGATCCCATTTTGATGTGGAGTATAAGGAGCAAATAAATTGTGAGAGACTCCCTTATCAATAAGAAATTCGTCGAACGCCTGGTTTTTGAACTCCAGACCATTGGCACTTCGAACATTGCGAACCACCTTTCTCAGTTGTAACTCAATTTTCTTGAATAAATATTTGATCTTTGGAGTTGCATCGGACTTCTGCTTATGAAAGAACACCCAAGTGAAATGAGAATAATCATCCACAATTATGAGAATATACTTATTACCACCAATACTTTCAATTGCAAATGGACCACAAAGATCAATGTGAAGTAGCTCGAGTGGCTCAATAACCTTCGTGTTCACTCTAGTTGGATGACTTGTCCTGCTTTGCTTTCTCAATTCACAGGCAGCACATACATTATCTATGTCATATTTCAAGAGGGGAAGACCTGGCAAATGATCACCAAGAACAAGCCTGTTGATGTCTTTGAAATTAAGATGTGAAAGTATCCTATGCCATAACCAACTATCGTCTATAGCAACTTTAGTGTGTAGACAAATAGAAGGCTTCCCTCGTATTAGATTGATGTTAAAGGGATACATCTCGCCTTTGCGTTTGGACTTAAGTAGCACTGTTTTTGTCTTCTTTTCGACAATTTTAGATCCTTCATCGTCAAACGAGACCTTTAATCCGGTACCAACAACCAACTGCGAAACACTTATCAAATTGTGTTGAAGCTCTTCAACATATGCCAATTTGCGAATATAGAACTCGCCATTTGTTATCATGCCATAGCCTTTGATTTCACCAAGTGCATTATTACCAATCTTCACTAGACCACCATTCTTCAATTCCCTGTATTCTCTCAGCTCGTCTTTCCTTCCTGTCATGTTATGCGAACAACCACTGTTGATATACCATTCCGTATCAAACTGTTCGTCACAAATAAACTGAAAAATTTAAGCAGATTTAGGAACCCACAGAAGTTTGGGTCCTCGTGAGCCTTTTACAAAAACTAGATAAGCAATATAGAGATCAATTAACTTAGTTCATTTTATTAAGGTTGTTTGATCTTTCTTCTTTATTGTAAAAACCTTAATGTGATCATCTTTCATGTTAGTTTGTTTCTGTTTTTGTTTGATTCTTATTTGATTCAAGACAAACTTTTGTTCTTCCTCCTTTGATTTGAAACGAACGTGAGACTCTGAAACGACTTTCTCCTTCGCTTTTTCATGTCGTGTGAATTTGGAAGAGTGTGAAGCTCCTGGTTTAGAAACGAATGGGATTTTAGGAGATGAATTGTGGTTCGAATAAGAAGTGGGTTTTGGGACAATGCATCTATGATAAACTTTATGCTTCAAATCCTGAGTCCTGTCATATTTATGAGGTGAGAAATCATTCAAATTCAATTGTGAAGAATCCTTTTGGCTCTTGGAATTAGCATTTGATACACCATTGATATAAGGATTGGGACACTCTTTATGATGAATGTAGTTAGGATTCCTTGACTTCCAGAAGTGCTTTCGTTCCTTCAGATTTTTCTTATACCTAGGATTTCGTTGATGTTTTTGCGCTACAGTTCAGCTGATTTGTGAACATTCATTTTTACACTTTTCATTCGCACATGAGTGTCTTCTGAGGAATTATTAGTGGGATTTCCCTCGGTTCCATTGGCAAGTCCCTTTTTGTAGGTGGCATTAACCTTATTTAGAGGTTCAGCTACATACCTTCCTTTAACTCTCCAGGAAGTCTTTTCAGAAAGTCCTATTGTTTCGTCTGCATTGTCAATTGGGGCGGACCAAAAATACTCATCACACCCATCAGCATTATCAGTTTCAACTAAGTGTGTTAGTTCAACTGTTTAACATTTGGTTACACCATTGACTGTAAAGACTTGGTTGGGTGTCATTTGGACCTTTAGAAAAATGGTCGCATTTTCTTTTAAAACCTTTGGATTACTTTGAGTAAGATGTGCGAATTCAACTGAATTTTCTGATATCAGGGCTTTCGCTTTTTCATGGTCGCTTTTAAGAAATTACGAACAACCAACCTCATCTTCTACATATATTTCACTCATCTCACTGTCCTCGTCGAATTTAGAGATATTTCCAACATTTAATTTGTTGTCTGAACTCAATGAATCAAATTTCTATATAGTTCCGGTTTTGATCTTTAACCGATCATTTTCATCTAGTAGCCGTCTCAACATGTCCTTATGGTCTTTGGACTGAATATATGATTCAATTTTTTCAAGCGCAATTTTATAAGCCTCTGAGGTTTCATCAGATCACACGAGAGATTTACATTGAAAACAATCAACATCAATTTCATCTTCTTTTATTTCCAAAATTGGCAAGATCAATTTATGATTTCTTACCAATTTCACAATCCAAATGTAATTGAGTGATATTGAAATAAAGCCTCTTAGAAATTAAACAAAAAATGTTGAGTTGTTTCAAAAGCTTTAAATTGTCTCTTTGCAAATAAATAGACTCATCCCTAGACGTAGAAAGCTCAGACTCTATCTTCTCAATCCACATCCTCTGCTCATCACTCTTTAATGACACCCTGCTAATTTGATCGTTCAGGTTAGCATTTGATAGGCGTGTTTGTTTTAAACCATAACTTATACTTGAAAATGTGAATTTTAAGTCGTTTAATTCAGTTTCATAATTAGATACAGGAACATTAAGAGATTCAATAATGGAATGTACCTTATTAATCAGTTGATCACATTCATCGATTTGAGCAAGAATTGGCTTCGCATCAAAGAAGTTGTCATCTCTTTTTCAATTCACGTCTCCCTATCCTTCATATGTAGCATACCCTTGTGTTTGTGACACCCCATTTGTCACCACAAAGCATTTTCCATCCATATGAGAACCCTCTTTATTTGCTACAAAGCTTCTTCCATGAATAGGCTTTCTAACTTTTTCATCCTCAGAGTCAGTGGGCCTCACTTCCACTCCACCAAACTCATCTTCATCAGTATTTCCCTGCACAACCAAAGCAAGCATAACATTATCAGCTTTCTTTTCCTGCTTGATTTTCTCAAGCTTGCAAAGATGGTATGCTTCTACCTTTCCTGAAACCTTAAATATCGAACTGGTCTGACTCCCCAATAGACCTTGCATAGAGAACCACTACCTGGCAAAATCCTCATTGAATTCCAGATGGAAACACAATGCTACCAACCCTCGATGCTTATATAGAAAACAAAATCCCTAACTATTCATAGCTACAAAACACTTGTACTTGACAGAAGGCTCAGATAATTCTTCGAGTGGAAGATTTATCCTTGCAATGGTTAGACTTAGACGAGCGTTGCGTAACATGGTCAAATCAATTAATCTAAGATTAATTAATCCAACTTGCGCCTAAAAAGCAACTCCACATGCGAATCCCAAATCACTAATACTGCCTCGACTCATCTTGATGCCCTCTATATTCTTTCTAAAAGTAGTTGAGACGTTCCTGGTCCCAACTTACCTGCCAACTAACCGATTCAATGAGTTTCGTCCTGGTTGCTAAGACAAATAAACACACACAGTCGCCCCACGCGACTTCCGAATGAAACACTCATCTGGCAATAATTACGCTAGATATCTCGCCACTTGTGGCTCCAACAATCTTTCTGATCTAACCAATCATATAAGCCCGATCCACCTAGTGCCACCAAATCCCATGCTTAAAGTGAATGCTACATGACCAAATGTAGTCTTATATCATAACCATCCTCCAGCGACCTACCACTTCCTAATTCCATGCATGTTGTAGCCTTCCCACAACCTTACAAATTGAACCACCTTGTTCTAATCCATCTAAAGAAATCCATAACCAATCGTGGAATTGCCACACCCTCATCGCTGCACAAAGACCAGTGAATGCTACACGCCACCCCGCAGTCTTGCTAAACTTCCATACAAACTGCCTACCTAGTGAATGCTACGGGCCACCCCGCTATCTTACAACACTCTTACATTATCTACTAACCTAGTGAATGTTACAGGTCACCCCGTAGTCTTACAACACTCCTACACTATCTGCCAACCTAGCAATTGCTATGGGCCACCCCGTAGTCTTACAACACTCCTATCTTGCTATGGCTACCACCGATGGTCTTACCGCTCATCTACCAATCCAATCATACTCACCGTGAGTCGAAAACGCACCACACTATGTTCCTAATCAGGTTTTCGTGTCACACTTAGGACCCCTACCTGGATCCATCTATATGCGTGCAACCTGACACCAAGAAAATGGTAACCAAAGGTTGGAGGTTTTCCTGAACTACCAACTTATGCAGTCCCCAATCCAGATGGCTACTTGAGTCATACTCCCTCCTAACATAAATGTGAAACTCATCCTAGTTTCACACCTGACTCAGCTTTTGGAAATCTGAATGATTCTCCCCCTCTTGAACTCGTCGAAGCTATCCCAACACACAGAGTTTGAAAGATTCCCAATCCATCCTACCCGTTATGGTTGAACCACTGACAACTTGCGATTTACGATGCTAGTGTTCCATCACTAGCAAAAATCAAAGACCACACAACTCTTGAAAACCAGATGAACACTCCCCGGAATCTCATCAAATCTGACAACCCCAAATGCTTCCGATGATACAACCCGTAAATCTTGAAGTCATTTATGCTGGTGATAAGACCAAAACCATAGTAATAGATCATTTTTCTCATGATACTCCCAGTGGCAAACAATGATCACGCGACTGCCTCTCTTGCTACCCATCCTTCCCCAGTAACATTAGTGATTGAACCCAAAAATTCTTCCATAGGTAACTGCCAATCCCACCAGATCAAATGCTAAAACCACTAGACCCTGATTCGGTAGGAGAACTAAATCACTGATCCTGACTACAGGACCTCCAATAATACCCTAGAGTTGATCCCATCCAAGAACCAGAACAACAACCGAACACACTAGGACCTGATCAACAAGATATGACCCATAACTGACCCACTAATGTGTAACGCCCAGTACCCGGTATGTATTTTTTAATTATGAATTTCTCATTTTTGAAGGGACTCTATGAGTTGGAGGCCCCAAACTCGTCGAGTAGGAATGAAATGATTGGACGCGGAACTTGAAGTCTACTCGACGAGTTGAGAGCCTTAACTCGACGAGTACAGCTACCAGAGTGAAACACTAATTTTAAGGGTTTGCACCCTATTTAAAAACTTTATCTAGCCTCAACTACAACCTCTATCACCTCCATATCTTGGTCACAAAAACCTAGCCTGTTTTGAGTGTTCTTGAGCCATTATTATGTGTTTTGGTGATTTTGAAGCATGAGGTGGAAGATGAAGCTTGGGGGTTCAAGAGGAAGCAAGTAGATCCAGAGTTTGCACTTCAGTTCCAGTTCATTTTAGGTAAAAAGTCAGTACCTTGTCTGTTAGTTTGCTATATCTCTTCATATGGGTAGTTTAGGTCCATATGGAGCATATTATGAAACCATTCATGGATGCAAGCATGTCTTGGGGTAATAACTTCAAAATACAGAGACTTTGTGGGACTCCATAGCATAAAGATGCCAACTTTATGACCATGGGAGTCCCATGCATAATATGAACCACTTTAAAGTCGTTTTGAGCTAGATAACCCATTCATGAACGTAAAGTTTGAAAGTTTACATGATATATCGACCCTAGGGAACCAAATCTATGTTTTGGATGCATTAAGCCTGACCAAAATTAACTCGACTGAATTGGACTTTGGGGGACTTGACGAGTCGTTCATGCGACTCAATGAGTTGGGTCGTGGCTCCCCAACTTTTGTTGTTACTGAGCAAACTCTTTGAGTCTAGAAGATGACCCAGCGAGTTGGACATGTTTATGGATTTGAAGATTAAAGAACTCAATGAGTCCAACGATGAACTCGACAAGTTAAGAGCAAAACGTCCCGACTGTTATAAAGAGGAACTTGACGAGTTCAAGGATGAACTCGGCAAGTTGAGAGCAAAATGTCCCAAATGATATATAAAGAGGAATTCGATGAGTTCAAGGATGAACTCGGCGAGTTGTGAGTGAAATACCACAACTTGTATGAAAGGAAACTCGATGAGTTCGTGGAAGAACTCGACAAGTAGGATCGAGACTCGAGAATTTTATGGACGTGGGAACTCGATGAGTTGATGGACCAACTCGGTGAGTTGAGTCAACCAGAAGGTTGACTTGGGCCAGAAGGTTGACTTTGACCAGAGTTGACCCTTAAATGGGTTATGAGTATGAAAGATATTTAAAAGAGATTGTTATGTGTAGGAGTTTGAGAGGAGTTGAAGCCAACACCGAGTACAGTTCAGCTACTTCACAACATTAAAGTGAGTTACATTCATGTAGAAGTGAGTCGAAGGCACCAATGATGGGCCACTAGTAGTTTATTATAGTAGAGATGATTTTCTTTGTGATAATTTTCAGGTATGCCGGTATCTGTTATGCGTTATGTGCTAGTATGTTATGTTTTTATGTGATAGTGGTAGGAGGGGTAGGATGGACCCCAATATCGGTTGTAAGGACTGATTGGATTGGTCGAGCACCCATATATGCATGACCGTATATTATGTTATGTTATTATATGGTAGTGATAGGGATTGAAATAGTCCATGTAACCGGTTGTATTAAACTGGGGGTAAGTAGGGCACCCAGATATGGCTGGCAGGGTAGGTCGAGTACTCATATATGCTTGAAAAAGGGTAGGTTGGGTACCCCGGTATGGCTGACAAGGGTAGGTTGAGCACCCAGATATGCTCAGTAGGATAGGTCGGGCACCTAGATATGCCTGGCAGTATGCTTATTGTATGGTATGGGGTATGATGGGGGAACTCACTAAGCTTCATGCTTACAGTTTTCAGTTTTGGTTTCACATAATTCTTCCCCGGAGGGAAAGGAGTCGGAACGGTTGCAGCGCATCACACACATGGTTTCTGCATATGAGATTCTTGGGATTGTACTCTGAAATTGTTGTTATGTTATGACATATTGTTGAGACTTATGATCTATGGATTTTGATGAAATGAATGAACTTGATGATGTTTTCTATAAATTGTTTTATAAATTGCTATATCAAAAATGAAATTTTTGGTCCGTATTTTTTTAGGATGTTACAAGTTGGTATCAAAGCCTTGGTCTAAGGGATTCAAACACAACTTCGGGGTGTCTGCACTCAAATTGAGGGTTTGAAAGGTTTTTACAAGAAAATAGTTTACTAAAAAATTAATATAAAGAGTTTTGAGAAGGAACAAAGTGTGTGATGCGTGCATTCGGCTGAGCTCAAGTAAGTTTATCCCAAGATACCCATACATGTTTGTTATGATATATAATATGATTATGAGAACTGCATGCATGATTACGGCTAAGGATCTAGGAAGGATGCCTTGTATATGGTACGTATGAGAATTGTATGCTAGATTAGGGCTAATGATCTAGGAAGGATGCCTTATATGCCTATTGTACCTATGAGAACTGCATGCTAGATTAGGGCTAAGGATCTAGGAAGATGCCTTATCTGCCTGTTACATGTGCTTATTGAATTACATGCTAGAACTGGTTAGTCAGTGATATGATAGCCTGGTTAGGATATGTTGGGTTTGGTTTACTCAATGCCCGAATGCTACTTGATTTGTGCTTTTAGGGATCCTAGTTATCTTTAACAAAGTAGTAAATGATATGTTAAGTTACATATTATGAGGACTAAATAATTTTAGAAGGTTAGGTCTAACCCTATTTCACAGCTCTTGTTTGAGTCGAACCATTGTAAGGTAGGACCTCTCATTCGAAGAATTATCTGGTCTTAATGATATCTAATGGTTTTCACGAGCTAGTTAGTTAAAGATAGCAGGGATTTCTTATACAGTATATGGCGGAGAGTAGGTTAGAGAGTTACCGTAGGGTAAGCCTCAAATGAGATGAGTACAACAATCAGTAGTAGTAAAAGGGAATTGGTGAAGTCGAGACAATCCCTAAGGAAAGTATAGATCGATGTGGAAGGTAGTATGGGCTCGTACTACTGATAGAAGAGGATCTGTACTTGAATAAAGGAGAGCTGAGATAGAACCAGGGAACTTGTAGAGTGTGTGAGACCTATCAAAATTATGTATGACCCAGGTGATTATATGTTTTGTTTCAGAATGGTGGTGACACATTTCAGAGCAGGAGGTTCAGGGTCGGGATCAAGTTCAGGATCAGGTTCAGGTTCGGGTGCAGGTTCCGATCTGGTTGATGATGGAATACATGAGTTTAGTGTGTCAGATATTAGGAGAGGCATCCTTGACGCGACCCTGATGGGTTTTAGGTTGATCAAGGAAGGGTTCATCAAGTTGGTGGAGGATCACCTCAGGGTCTTCAAGAGCAACATGTTATATGGCCAGGCAGGGACGTGCACACTCTCCTTCAAGGATTTTTGGGGTTGTGGTGCGCCAGACTTTCATGGAGTGAAGGTCCACAATGTGGCCAAGAGGTGGATTGTACGCATCAAGTCTACCCAATTGACGAGCTTCTACCCTAGGGGGTCGAAGGTCCGGTATGTTGCGGGTTGTTTGAGGGACCAAGCTCGAGATTGGTGGGAGGCGGCCAATGATTCATTGGGAGCCTCAACCATTGAGGCTATGAACTAGTCGGACTTTGTGACCAAGTTTTGGGCTGAGTTTGTGTCGGCTATGGAGCATCAGCAGCTGGCCACAAAGTTTCTAGATATAAGGCAGACGACTGAGTCGGTGGCGGATATTACCGCCAAGTTCAGGGAGAGGGCCTTATTAGTGCCTCAGTATGAAGGGGATGAGGAGATGATGAAGACTCAGTACCATAACATGTTGAGGGTTGACATCTGGAAACATGTCAGCTACTCGGCATGTCCGACCTTGGAGGATACGAAAGCTAGGGAGAGGGAGAAGGAGACTGACATAAAGCACCACCGTAAGTGGAAGGCGGAGGCTAGGAAGGTTACTAGGGTTTCAAGGAAGAAACACAATGGATCCAACTCTAGGTCAAAGGGACAGCAGGGCTGAAGCCGTTGTAGGAGATGCAGCAGACCACGTGAGGGAGTTTGCAAAACTGGGGGCTCGAGATGCTACAAGTGCGGAAAGACCGGGCACTTTAGCAAGGATTATACAGCCCTACCCTACTATTCATACGTCAAACCTGATCTGCTTTCACTGCGATCAGAGGCCATAAAAAGGCCAATTTCCCTCGACTGACATCAAGAGTGCCAGTGGTGCGCCTACTCTAGTGACCCTGCGGATCACGAATGGCTGACAGGGCATGATGGATGCTCCATTTGTGAGGATCTGAGCATTTCAGCTGATCGCTGAGGAGACACTTTAGGAAGGATTATTTCATGTCGGTTATGATATTGATGTGATATGTTATGTGTTTTTTTAGGATCATTCTATGTGAACGACATCCCAGTACAGGTGTTATTTGACTCGAGGCCTACCCGATCATTTGTCTCTCTTGCTCTTAGCAACAGGTTTTCTGAGTCTTCAGGTATGTTGGATTGCCCTTTCGAGGTCAAGATTGCCGACGACCGATCTGTCTATGCAACAGAGGTTCTCAGAGATTGTGTTTTTAGGTTGTATGACAAGCGTTACCTTGTGGATTTGCTTCCCATTCTGTTACGTGGGAACAAGGTTATCATCGGCATGGATTGGTTAAGTCCTAATGGGGTGGTGATCAACTGTGCACAATAGTTGGTACGTTCCAGGACCCCAAGTGGGGGAGAGACGGTGATTCCGGGTGAGAGTCCCCAGCGTGGACCAGCTATGTGATAGCACTATTGCTAAATTAGGACCATTATACCCTTGATACAAACTAATAAACAGGTGGAAATCTAACCTTGGTTTTCGATACAGATTCACCACGAAACTAAGAGTTAGTTGTCGAAGTTCACCTTCTAATTTACCTGTTAAGAAATTAGAATAGCAGGGACACGAAATTATTCTGAAGTATCACAGAATAATACAAACTTTAAGAATCCAAGAACTGACTTTTCATCCTCAATTTCCAGTACATAACGTGAAATAAAATAATCGCTACTCTACTAGTTCCCACGATCCTATTTTAAGTGGAGAACCAACTAACTGTTCTGATAAGTTCAAATTAAATAACAAAGACATAAAATTAAAACATGCTTTTGGAATTAAACAGTCGTAGCTTGTAACTGAATCAAATTGATCCACTTCTGATTTGAGCCTGGTGGTGTTGGCTCAATGGTTGGAGCCTTCCTATCATTCTCCTCCTCTTCAGAAAAGTTTGTCCCCAGACTTGAAATTGGCTCATCAGGGTCAAAGTAAGGGTATAAGTCAGCTACATTAAAAGTAGCAGCAACGCCATAAGTACCTGGGAGGTCAATTTGATATGCATTGTCATTGAATTTTGCAAGGACCTTGAAGGGTCCGTCAGATCGAGGACTCAGTTTAGATCGGCGTTTCGATGGAAACCTTTCCTTGCGTAAATGTATCCATACAAGATTACCCGGTTGAAACAAGATATGTTTGCGGCCTTTGTCACGATGATACTTGAGAAGCTCGTTATTTCTAGTGATTCGACTGTGCACCTGTTGATGGATGACTTTAATATCAGTTGCTAAATCACTGGCCTGCTGATTGAATTTGGAAGTCGTCTCAAGGACTGTCAGATCCAGTGGGGTCGAAGGATTCAAACCATAAACGGCCATAAAAGGACTGATTCCAGTTGTTTTATTCGGGGCCCGATTGTAAGCAAATTCAGCCCGAGGAAGAAACTCGTCCCACTGTTTCAAGTTGGTTGTAATAAGGGCACGTAATAAAGAGTCAAGAGTGTGATTTGTAACCTCTGTCTGTCCATCAGTTTGTCGATGGCTTGACGTGCTAAACTTGAGTTTGGTCCCCATTTTTCACCACAATGTCAACCAAAAGTGGCTAAGAAATTTGACATCTCGGTCACTAACCATCGTTCGGGGTACTCCATGAAGATGAACAATTTCTTTAAAATAGCGATTGGCGACCTGAACAACGTCATATGTGGTATGTCATGCAATAAAATGGGTCATCTTGGAAAATATGTATACTACAACCATTATAGAATCTTTCTGACGTTGTGTCTGTGGTAAACCGGTAATGAAATCCAAGCTAACATCTTCCCATGGAGCAGTGGACACCGGTAATGGCATGTATAATCCATGTGGTGCAAAATGAATTTTGGCTCGATGACATTGTAAACAACGCTTGATAAAATGCTCGACATCACGAGTGAGTTTTGGCCAGAAAAAATGACTTTTCAGAATGTGAATGGTTTTATCAAGACACAGATGGCTAGCTAATCCTCCTCCATGAGCTTCTTGTATCAGAACAATTCAAATACTATGGCGAGGAATGAAGAGTTGCTGTCTTTTGAACAAATACCCATTAACAATGTGGTATTCACCCACTGAATGAGTCTAACATTTAAAATACGACTCCCCAAAGTCGGGATCTATTGGGTATTCATTTTTAAGCAGATCGAGCCCAAGGACTTGTGGTTGAAGGGAAGCAAGTAGAGAATATTTGCGAGAAAGGGCGTCTGCACCCTTATTGAGTTTCCCGGATTTGTGTTTAATTGTGAAATTGAAGATTTGTAGAAATTCCACCCATTTTGCATGACGAGGTTGTAACTTGCGTTGGGCTTGAATATACTTCAGAGCTTCATGATCTGAGTGTAATATAAATTCTTTACAGATCATGTTGTTGCCAGTGGGTTAAAGCTCGGATTAGGGCATAGAACTCTTTGTCATAGGTGGAGTACCACCGCTTAGCATCATTGAGTTTCTCGCTAAAATAAGTAATTAAACGACCTAATTGGGACAACAGAACTCCGATTCCGACTCCCGAAGCATCACATTCAACTTCAAAGATTTCCAAGAAACATGGTAATGCTAACACATGAGTGGAGGATAGTTTTTTCTTGAGTTCTTCAAAAGCATGTTGGGCAGACGAATTCCAATGAAACTGCATGAGCTTGGTAATTTGATAAATCGTCTATAAAAAGATGCAAGACCATGGAAACTTTGCACTTGTTGTATCGATTGTGTAACCGGCCAGTCTTTTATAGCTTGAATCTTCTGATCATCTACTTGTATTCCATGTGCAGAAACCAAATACCCTAGAAAATTCACATGACTTCTGAAAAAATCACATTTCTCTAAATTCCCATAGAGGTGTTCTTGATCGAGTACTTGAAACAGTTGAAGCAGATGAGAATGATGATCCTCGGGTGAGCGGCTGTATACTAGGATGTCGTCAAAATAGATGACAATTACTTGATTCATCAAACGCATAAAGGTGCTTGGTGCATTTGATAAACCAAAAGGCATAACGAGCCATTCATACAGTCCTTCTTTAGTCTTGAAAGCCGTTTTCCATTCATCTCCTTCAAAGATCCGAATTTGATGATTACCCACTTCGTAAATCGATCTTTGAAAACACAGTTACTCCATAGAGTTCGTCTAGTAAATCATTCAATCTTGGTATCGGGAAATGATATTTGATAGTGATCTTGTTAATAGACCGACTATCCATGCACATTCTCCATTGACCATTTTTTTTTGGTAAAAGTAAGGTGGGTACTGCACATGGGCTGAGGGATTCACGAATGAGTCCCTTCTCTAGCAATTGATCTACTTGTCTTCTCATGTCAGCCGTTTCTAGAGGATTGGAACGATAGGCGGGCTTGTTAGGTAAAGGTGAGCCAGGGATTAAATCAATTTTATGTTGAATGGAACGTCTGGGAGGTAAACCACGTGGGATTTTAGATGGAAAAACATGTTTATAGGACTGTAATAACGATTGCACAGATGGGTGTTGTTGTTTTGGTGTTTTGTCTTCGTTATCCTCAAGCCCCAGTAACATGATATTTTTGGAGTGGAAATATTCATGTTGCTCATATTGAAGTAGAATGCTCAAGGGCGGTGATGGTTTAAGCGATGGTGATGTAGGTCAAATTGGAGTGAGTACTATTTTCTTGTGGTTGTGAATAAAGGAATAAGTGTTGAGATACCCGTCGTGGATCACTTTTCTATCAAATTGCCATGGTGGCCCGAGCAGAACATGACACGCGTCCATCGGAATAACGCCGCACCAGATTTCGTCAGAATAAGATTTTCCAATGGTAAACTGCAGCAGTATTCGATGCGTTACTCGAATTCCTTTCCCTTGATTCAACGAGTAGATCATGTAGGGTGCGGGATGAGGCTCTGTAGAGAGATTCAACTTAGTGACCATGGTTTGAGAGGTGACATTAGTGCAGCTTCCTTCATCAATTATTAAAGAGTAGACCTTCTGAGAAATTGTGCAATGTGTGTGGAAAATAGACTCTCATTGGAGATCTTCTTCCGGAATAGAAGTGGTACTCAACGCTCGTCGCACTACCAGGCATTCTCCTTCATCGGGACCAATCATTTCTTCTTCCTATTCAATGGTTGGAGTGGGAGTCAGCACTGAATCAATAGCAAAATCAGAACCATAAGCGATCTCAAAGTCAGCTAGCATAATAATACGTTTGTTTGGACATTCTGACGCTATGTGACCTAACCCTTGACAACGAAAACACCATCTAGGAGCCTTTGGGGTTTCGGCGTTTGTGTTAGTATTAGTTAAAGGTTTAAAAGTGGTGGTATAATTAGGCTTGGGGCTGCTGTTGTTTTTTTGATAATTAGTGGGCTTGATGAAAGTTCGGTTGGGCTAAGACTTCCCTTTAATTCGCTGTTGGACATCTACTTTGTGGGCCATCAATGTTAGGTCAGTTAGGGTTTGGTAGGAATATAATTCCACCACATTAGCCACTCGTGACTCCAGTCCTGCAAGATAACGAACGAGAGTTTGAGGATCAACCTCTGGCACATCACACTTCATGAGCAAATATTCAAATTCACGAGAGTATTCTTCAACTGTACCCGTTCCCTGTGTTAATGAGTGCAGTTTGGAAAAGCTATTCTGAACATAGTATGAAGGCATAAACTTTTGTTTCATTTTTTCCTTTATCTTTGACCAATATCGAATTTTATCTTTTCCGGCTCGTTCTCATTTCAAACAGGTGTTAGACCACCATGTTGACGCATATTTTCGGAGTTTCAAGGCAACAATTTTTACCTTATGGTCGTCGGTTGTCTGTTTATGGTCAAAAACTCGTTCCACCGTTCGTAACCATTCCACAAATTCATCTGGATCTAATTTACCATCATACTCTGGAATATCAACTTTGATGTTGTGGGTTTGTCGGTTAAATTTCTCCTTGTCTCCGCGAACATACGAAGCACCAGTACCTCCCGAGTTAACCTCATCTTCGGTTCGTTGTCTTTGAGAATTAACCAACTCGTTAACTTGATCTAGTAGAGCTTGCATTTGTTGATCCCTTTCTCTTCTGTCAATTTCGAGGGCTTTAGAAATTAATTTCTTCAATTCACTAATACTTCGGCTATCCATGAGCTCTGATACCAAGTGATAGCACTATTGCTAAATTAGGACCATTATACCCTTGATACAAACTAATAATTAGGTGGAAATCTAACCTTGGTTTTCGATACAGATTCACCACGAAACTAAGAGTTAGTTGTCCAAGTTCACCATCTAATTTACCTGTTAAGAAATTAGAATAGCAGGGACACGAACTTATTTTGGAGTATCACAGAATAATACAAACTTTAAGAATCCAACAACTGACTTTTTCATCCTCAATTTCTAGTACATAACGTGAAATAAAATAACCGCTACTCTACTAGTTCCCACGATCCTATTTTAAGTGGAGAACCAACTAACTGTTCTGATAAGTTCAAATTAAATAACAAAGACATAAAATTAAAACATGCTTTTGGAATTAAAAAGTCGTAGCTTGTAACTGAATAAAATTGATCCACTTCTGATTTGAGCCTGGTGGTGTTGGCTCAATGTTTGGAGCCTTCCTATCAGTATGTCTCCTATGTTATGCATACTTGGGAGGCGGGTAAGGCGACGATGAGTGATGTACCAGTTGTGCGAGAGTACCCAGACACATTTCCATTGGAGCTTCCTGAGATACCTCCAAAGAGACAGGTGGAGTTCTGGATTGACCTAGTCCCTGGTGCGGCTCCGATATCCAAGGCAACATATCGTTTCGCTCCTCTCGAGATGCAAGAGTTGTCTTCACAGCTGCAGGAGCTATTAGACAAAGGATACATTAGATAGAGCAGTTCACCCTGGGGAGCCCCGATCCTGTTTGTGAAGAAGAAGGACGGGTCGCATCGGATGTGTATAGATTATCGGGAGCTGAACAAGGTAAAGGTGAAGAACTGTTACCCACTCCTGAGGATTCATGATCTCTTCAACTAGCTACAGGGGGCATCTTGGTTTTCAAAGATAGATTTGTTATCAGGCTACTATCTAATAAGGGTCAGATACATGGATATATAGAAGACTGCTTTCCGGACTCGCTACGGTCGTTACGAGTTCATGGTGATACCCTTCTTTAACAACCTGTTATTTTCAATCTTGTAATGGTCAAAAATAATTCAAACATATAAAATAAAAGCCAAAGTGGTTGTTTTGTTAATTAATTGAATTTTAATTAAAACAATTTTTATATGTATAAACCTTTTATTAAAAGTGTTGTATAAATTAGAAGTGAAATCCATTAAAACCAAGGATTCTCGCATACACCAAAAACCCTCGGATTGACCATTCTCCTTGAACCGAAAACGATTCCCAACTAAAAACTATTCATGGCCGAGAACCCTCGTAGAATCTTATCCTCTTTCGGCAGCAAACATACCTCGCACAACAAACCTTTCGGGGTGAGTTTCCCCTTTTCAACCGAAATCATTTTTTCTCAGTTTGAGTTCCTAACCGAGAACCCTTTCCTCGGATATTGTTCTTGGCCGAAGACACTAAACTGCTACATGTTTTCACTCATCTATATATATATATATATATATATATATATATATATATATATATATATATATATATATATATATGTATATATATATATATATACTAGGTATGTTTTAGGCCCATGCTAAGCATGGCCCATGGAGAATAATTTGGGTATTTCATGTACTGTTGTCTAAATTATATTGTGCTAACAACCAAAAAAGTGAAAATACAATGCTATAAATAGATTGATTAAAGTCCATGAATAAGAAAATGAAAATGAAAGTACATTGTTATAATATAAAAACATATGAAAGTCCGTTACACATTCCTGGTAGATTTTTTCATATTATTGGAAACCTATCAATATTATTTTTAGAACATCATAGGTGTATTGGGATTAATCACGAAATACCATCTTTGTTTTCTCTATTCAAGGCTTTAGCCACTGGTTCGTTGATTGCCAATTGATTTCTCTATCATATGTTTACTGAAACCTTTTTTCAATATTGCTTATACCATTTTATTGATTTAGCTATTTTCTATATTGATTACCTTTTGACTTAAAAAGAGTGTCATACCAGTATTGGGACAACTTCCTTCACAACTTCATTACTGCACTTTTTATAAAAACAAATATGGAGTTGATTAATGACTGCAAATATAAAACATCTGAATTTTGTTTTTTGAATGGTTGGTTAGTGGTTAGAAGTTAAATTCATCAAGTTAGTTAATTCTCCTATGCCCGGATATGAACCCCGGACCATGGTCTTCAAGACGACGACATTCCTCTTCTTCATACATATCGCAAGCGCTGTTTTGTGATAACAAAGGGTTTATAAATGCAAGTTTTAATTAAATAATGTGGTGTTCCATTGATTAGTATTGTAGTTCTTACTATATTGAAGTGTTTTTTCTTGTGGAATATTCATGTAGTTTAGATAAATTGCAGAAATGCTAATTATAGTTCAGAAGTACTTAATGTCGATTACCATCTTATGTTAATAATTGGGAAGTTGATTTTATGAGAATTTATTATATAAATGTTCCATTAAACTCTTATCTAAAGTAACCTAGTTTTTCATAATCATATAGATTATAAATCCCATCTTTTTACATTTGAATAAAAATCAAAGAGTATCAAGAACAGGAGGATAGTAATCTTCAATTATATAGGAAGGCACAACAAATACAGAGGAGTACTGAAACTTTATTAAATCATCATGCTTTATTTAGTATTTTAAATATAAGTATGAAATTGTCATCTCCTAAGTTAATAAACAATTCCAAATTAATTTTAACTTAAGTTTTAACACCATTTTGTATATATTCGTAACTCAAAAACAAATTCCAAGATACCAAAAACTATTACATACTACTTGTCTTAAAAAAAATTCTGAAAATTTTGGTGGAAAACAGTTGGCCAGATGTATACTCACACACAGAAACATAGAAACATGAGAAACAAAATTGCGATGTAAATGCTATTTCATTTTTTTGATTTGATGAGAATGTAATGTGTTGCAATCACACAATTAGAAATATACATGTAGTTTGGGAAAATTATGGTCAATCATAGTTTGATACAGAACCAGATATGACACCAACCTTCATGAGAATATATATTATATAAATTGTAGAATGCGTCGTTCATCACCTGGCTACGTCGAATATATTAAACCCCTTCAATTTTTTAGAAGGCACCAGAATAAAAGGGTTTTTATCTATAATAATGCCTTTGACTTTCAAGTATAAATTTGGTACTGTACGATGTAAAATTCGAAGTCATGCATGGGAAAGAAGAATCGAAAAGATCTTTCGGACAATTGATTTACAGGTCACATTTATGGATTGTTGGTTGCACACTTGTAATGAAGTCCAAATCTGGTCCAATACGAAACAGTGGAAGTCATCATTTTACACATTTCCCTTACCTATTGGCATCATAGAATTTGCTGGAATGAACTTAGTTGCTGAAATTTACAATCCAATGTTTACTTAGTGTTGCAAAAAGTTATAATGTGTAAAGATTAATTTTTTTATGTAGTTAACAGTCACTTTTTTCCTATGTAATTATGGACCTCACTTTATTGGTAAATATTAAATTTTAATTTCCTAAAGTTGTATTGATTGTTGGCTTTAATAAATATTGCATTCAAAGTGAGGTAGTTTACAATGTCATTTTTTTTGTTAAAGGATGAATAAGACATCAACAAATTACTTGGTGCTATGCTTGCAGATTTTTCTTTCAATGGGACATTGTTCTACCCATTCTAAAAAGCACAATACCAAATTTTGATGAAATTTTATGTCGTCTCACTTTCGTGTGTAAACCGAAGGAAAGCGAAATGATATTAGGAATCCTCATAAATGATGTTGTACCTGTTGAGAAGAATGTCACATCAGAGGATCGTTCTTTTTTTATTTGGATTGGCAATATCTGCGTTGAATAAAGTGTCGAGCTTTAAATTGTTGGTCTCTTAGTTAAGGTTTTTTCTTCTGTGGAGAAGGTAGTCAGATTCCTTGGGGAGAGGAAGCATGAATGAAAGATGGAGAATGGATGGGTATTTATATTCTCCTTTAGAGTTAGTTGGAAAAGGTGCGACGGTGGGGAAGGACTGAATCGTTTTTTTGGTAAAAGGCACTTTCAGGATGCATTCTGAATTCGATTAGTATTTAAGCATTGTGTAGGTAGATTGCGATGTTTGGAAATGGGTTACGTGGAAGTGTTCTACACCTATGAATTTGTATTAGAAGCTACCAGAATAAAAGGGTTTATATATATATATATATATATATATATATATATATATATATATATATATATATATATATATATATATATAGTGAGAGAAAGAGAGGTAGGTTCAATTGAGAAAAAAAAAGGTTGAGAATGGGGGAATCATTCTCAGCCAATCATTTATCTAACATGTTCAAATAAAAAAAAATTCACGTGTCCATTTTCATTAACGGTATCTTTGTAAATTAGCAACTTTTTTACATAGAAATTACCTGTTCGTTGTTATCAGTTTCCAATTTGATGATATCTTTATCTCGTTTGAATCGGATATGAGGAATTCATTATCAAGATTATTTTCTTTATATAACTCGTTAGCAATTATACGTATTCATTCCATTAATCGTGAAGTTTCGCATTTGTGTTTCAGTTTTCTAATTCGTATTCAGTTTCCACCGATTTGATCAGGTATATATATCGTTTGAATCGGATACATCGGAGTTCATTAACAAGATTATTGCTTTTTTTAATTTGTTTGGAATTACACTTATTATCTTCGTTTTGAGGTTGTTTAATCGGACTTCATTATCAAGATTATCAAGTTTCGAATATTTATTGGAGTTATTTCATCGGAGTTTTGTTAAGTAGTTTGAGATATTTATTTCGAATCTAAGCTGATTTAATTTTTAATCGGATATATCGTTGTAGTTTTTACGTTCTGTACCAATAGAGATTGCTTAATTACATCATCTGATCATATATGATTTGAGTTTCTTTCAGATATTTTGTACGTTGAGGTGAGATATATTCGTAATTAACCAGGTTTTCATCTTTACGACTTTTTTTGTGAGATATATTCGTTATTAAGATTGTTTTTGTTTATTTATATAGATCATTTGGTGTATTATGTCGAATTCTAGTGTTATTGATGGTGATTTGTATTCTTCTATGAGTGAGAGTGAAGAAGAAGAAGATGTTGAGAACTCATTTTTGGAAGGTATCAGTTATTGAATTATTTTGTTGTTTTTAATTTTGTTGATTATCATTTATTTACATATGAATATGTTAATATGAATAAATTGTTGTCTTATTCATATATGAATAATCGTCTGATAATTGCAATTTCAAATTTTTTATTTTTTTGGTTTTATTCATATATGAATAACTTATGTTTTATTTTATATATTTTGAATCCTCATGAATTTTATGTATTCATATATGAATGTCTTTATTCATATATGAATAATTTTTGTTTTATCTATATGAGTTTGATGTATTCATGTATGTTATTGTTGTATTCATGCATTATTATTTTAGGTGGTGAATCTTCAAGTTCAGTACATGATGCACAATATTGTGATGATATAATTGGAGAACATGTCTATAAGCCAGATGTACCTGTTCAACTTATTCCATTTAAGGGTTTAATCTTCAAATCATTAAAGTTGGCTATCAAAATGTATTCTGAGTATGCTGAAATTGGTGGTTTTGATGTTAGACTGAGCACATAGTCAAGGTTTGATAACAAGATTATAAAGAAGAAACATGTTATATGTAATCGTGGTGGTAAACAGAAAAATAAATCTTTTGACACATTAGGTACAAGTGGTGTTAGGGGGAAATGAAATTCAAATTCAAGAGCTATTGGTTGTCAAGAAAAGATTATATTTGAATCTGTGTATGGAACTCCAGATTATAAAGTTTTTCAGTTTGATGAACTTCACAACCTTCCACTTGAGAAGAGAAGCGATTTAAAAAAAAACGAGACAAATGTCATATTCAGAAAAAGAGTTTATTGTGCGTGCTTCCACATCAAAAATAAGTCCAACTATGGCTCATAAGTTGAGGGCAAGTTTCAGAGGTGGGTATGAGTTTGTAAAGCCAAAAGTAGTTGACTATAAAAATTTAAGGAGAGATATCAACAGGGTTATTGGTTATAAAGATGTCCAGATGATAGTAAACACAATGAATGACCGTCGAGCTCATTATCCAAATTACTCATTTGAGTTTAATTGTCAAGATGATGTTTTGGACCGTATGTTTTGGGCTGATGAAATGGAGAAGGCATATTATCCTGAATTTGGTGATGTTATCTCGTTTTATGCGACTTTCCAAACAAACAAGTAAGTTATTTTATCTACTTTTGTTTATAGCTTATTCATATATGAATATTTTTATATTCAATTTTTAATACATCAAAAAATGACTTTAATGAACATTTTTTTTGTGTGTTAGGTATCGAATGGTTTTTGTTCCGTAAATTGCTATTGACCATCATAAAAAATCGGTTACTGTTGGAACTGGGTTGCTAAGCAATGAAAGCATTGAGTCTTACTCTTGGTTGCTTAAATCATTTCTTAAAACTCATGGTAAAGAACCAACACTTGTTTTAACCGATCAAGATGTTGTAATAAAACAAGCTGTTGAGAATGTGTTTCGTAATTCAAAACACCGGTTATTATGTGGCATATAATGAAAAAGTTGAAAAAAATGTATTATTTTAATATATTTCAAATATATTACTTATTAGTATATTCATTTACGAATATTGATTGTTATTTTACTTATTATTATTTATTCATTTATGAATATTTTTGTTTAAATACAGATATCAGATGATTTATTTACTAACACGGACTTTAGAAAAAGGTTTTCCAAGCTTGTTTTGGACATTAATAGGAAACCTGATGTTTTTGAGGTGAAGTGGGGTTTGCTTTTGAAGGAATTCAATCTTGAAGACACAAGATGGTTTAAAGACATGTTTACAATGAAGACTACATCGAGGTCAGAGAGTATGAATTCATTCTTTAACACATACTCAGAAAGTAGGAACTTACTTTTGAGTTTCATGATGAATTATGACACTACCATTCAAAAGCAAAGGAATACTCAACGAGATCTTGATAAGGCATCAAAGAAAGCATCATATAAAATGCGAACACCTCGAGAAATAGAACTGCAAGCATCAAAGGTTTATACAAGTACATTATTTTTAAGGTGCAAAACGAAATATATAAAGCATGTTTTTTCTGTACATACTCATATGTTGGTATTGAAGATGGTTGGGAAGTTTACATTTTGCAGCACAACAACAGTAAAAGTGATTTTAAAAATGAATTTAATGTAATTTTACTAGTTTTTTATGAAAAATGTAATAATATTCATATATTAATATGAGAATATTCATATATGAATATATGAATATATAAGTGTTGATATGAGTATTCTTATATGAATGTAAATGTGTAAATTTTGTTTTTGTCTCAAGTTGAAATAAAAGCTGAAGAAAAAGAAATAAATTGCAGTTGTGAACATTTTAAGCGTATGGGTGTTTTATGCAGAAATGCTTTTACAATAATGATGAGATGTGGTGAAGTTGTATGCAAGCTTTTGGGTGTTACTATTCATATTCTAGAAGAGATTAATATTCATGTTCCTGAAGTTCAAAGCAATAAAGGTTCTGGAATCAAGAAAAGAATTCCAAGTGTGGATGAAGTAGCATATGAAAATTCTAAAAAAGAACATAGAATGTGTTCAGGATGTGGAAAACGAGTTCCACACAATTTACGTACTTGTCCAGAAAGAGTTGGAGTTACTAAATCAGCAAAAGACAGTTAGGGATTTTTTAGTGTTTTTTTTTTTATGTTTTTTGGTTTAATTCATTATGAATATATGTAGATAAAAACAATAAACAATAGTATTCATGTATGAATAATACACATTTATATTGATATCGTAAATTGATATGTTGATATTTGTTTTTAAATTACTATAAAATAAGTTATATTGATATTGTAAATTATTCATAAATGAATACAAATATGTGAAATTTGTTATAATAATAAATAAGTATATTCATATCTGAACTTTTTTATGTTAATATCTGAACTTTGTTATACTAACATATTAATTTGAACTTATTCATAAATGAATATATCATATTCGTATTCATTTATGAATAAATAAAAATAAAGTTTGAGAATATTTGAATATAAAAAAATAACATAAATAAGCAAACTTGTTTCTACTAATAAGTTAGTTATATTCATATATGAAATTTGTTATATTCATATATGAACTTTGTTATGCTGACATATTACTCCTAATTTAATCATAAATGAATATATCATTCGTATTCATTTATGAATAAACATAAATAAAATTTGAAAATATTTAAATATAAAAACTGACAGAAATAAGCGAAGTTGTTTCTATTACATAATCATTCAACACAAGATAATAAAAGCTGTTCATAAGCATTTCACAAAATATTAAAATGATGTTCAACAACATTTAACAAACAATTTAAAACTGGTTTCGCAAAATCATCTTACATGTACTTCAAATCCATTCATCTTCAACACAAACTATTCTATAGCATCACACTTCAACATTCTTTCATCTTCACAAGAAATCATCAATATTCTTTTAACCTTTTTTGAATTGTATGCATAGCCTTGTATGCATGACCAGTACGCACTTTGAAGTCAACTTTTTGATACTTTTCAGCAAGATCGAACACCTTAGCCTTCAACATGTTAATTTCAGAAGTTAGCATTATGTGTGCATATCTTTGCCTGAGCTTCTCTATAGTAGTTTGTTGAACTGCACTTTCTTTATGAAGACCTGGTTTCCACTTTGAGAGTTGTTGTCCCATATAGGTCTCCATATGTCTCATTGCAAAGACCCCACAATCAACTTTGTTTTTAACTGTTCTCCATGACATTTCAAGTCGTTGGGGTTTGATACTTTCTTTTGAGATTGCATTTGCTCTTGGATGGTTTATTTCTTTAAAGTATCTCACAAAAAAAAAATTTGATCATTAAATAAAATAAAAGTTAGATATGTAATAAATTGGTTATTTTATGTTGTTGTGAATTGGGTACATACCAAAGGTTTCAATATTACTCCGTATTTTCCTTCATAATCCGCCTCAACTGCACTATTGTCTAGAATTTCAATTGACGGTTTCTTTAAGTTGAAGACAATCACAAAAATGTGAGCACTTCTAACAACTGGAAAGAATACCTGTTTTTATGTATATAATGGTAAGTATTTTGTTGATAAAATATATATAAAAAACAACTTTAATTAACATACCATGTCAATATCTTTTATGTTCAGGATTTTTTTGTACCCATTGGTACTCTCATGAAAGTTCTCCTTGAATTTTTCATACTTTCTTTCATCAGACAATGTTGAAGTTAGATAAGCAGTCTGTAACCAATATAATCATATGTGAATTTCAGTTGAATATATATAATTATGTTAAAGAATACATCATATTTGTATAATCATATGTGAATTTCAGTTGTAAAAAAATATAATATTCATAAATGAATACATCATATTGGTGTATTCATTTATGAATAAGGAAGGAATTAAGTTTAGAACATAAACTTACACAAACTCCAACTTTCAAGAAGAGTCTGTATGATGAATTTCCAAAATCCCTTTCCAGTTCTTGGTGGTTAAGTAAATCAGACCATGTGTCTAAAGCTTCTCCAAAAATCTCTGTGTTTGCATATAGACTTTCCATAATTGCTCTTTCTATTATCTAACCATATTTTGTCTGGACAACCACATCTCTTCAAATATATGATCAAAATGTCATAGATTATTATCAATATAATAATCATATATGAATGTATATAAAATAAAGTTAATTACGATGTATTGCCTTGTAAGTTGAACAATCATTCACAGACAATACTCTCCTGATGTGTCAGTTTGGGTTTTGTGTCTGTTATTCTGCATTTGAAAGGTGATTTGAAAGCATCAACAAGCTTCTTCTCTCTTGGTTGATCCAGATCATGCTTTGATGGTCCTACTTCAGTAGGAATTGACACAGAGATTGGATTTGGATTAAGAACATTTTTCTTTGCTAATCTGATAACAACCTTCTGATGGTCGTCTTTGATTTCTTTCTTGGTAAGTGCTTTTTTTGGTGAAGATTCATTAGATTTTTTACTTGAAGTTTGATCTGAATGTTGACTGAGACCTAGACTAAAGCTTGGATGAGTATCTGCATGCCAGGAGATTTATCATATAAATAGTTGTAAGTTAATTATAATATTTGAGTTTATATTTTGAAATGTTTATCCAAATTGTTACCTCCTTTATTTCATTTTGTCTTGTCAGCTTTTTCACCTTTCTTGTTTTCATTTTCTGACTGTTTCTTTCCTGAAAGATGATTAAGTAATTCATATGTGAATAAGTAATGTATTCATTTATGAATAAGTAATGCATATCATTATTTATGAATAAGAAATATTTTTTTTTATGTTGCGTTATTTATTTGTGAATAATAAAACATATTATATTAATTTATTAGTGATTCAACTATTTACCTTTATCTTCTGCATTTCCTTTCTCAGTTTCTATATGTTTTTCTTCACCTCCATCTTTCGTGTTCTTAGCTTCTGTTCCTCCTTCATTTCTATCTTCAGAGTTTTCCTTGCCTGAAACATATACATCATATATGAATATTTTTTATATTTTATTCATTTATATAGTGTATTATTCACTTATGAATAAACAATCTTATTAAAAAATCAATATAAATATTCTAATATATTTTAAGTCATTCATTTACCTATATCATCTTCCTTTGTTTTTTCAACTTTTGTTCCTTGTTTATGTACACCTTCTGATTTTTCATTTTCTGCAAGAGTATTAGTTTTACCTGTACTCATTGGTGACCCTGGTGAAAATTTAACAAACAAAACTATTATTGTGTATTAATATTTTTATATATTTTTTTAAAATAAAATTAAGACAAAATTTACCTATATCAATATTATCGAAAATAGCTTTCATTTCAGGAGGATTCCAGATTTCATCTTCTTGACTATTTAAAGTTGAAATTCCAATTCCAAGGACATTGTCCACAATGTTGTGAACAACTTTATCCAACAAATTTTCATTTTCAGTTTGTCGAATAGTATCCTCATGATTATTTGTTTCCTCAGCATAATCATCTTTTTCCTCTTCATCATTCTCATTTTCATTCCTCTTTCCATCTTTCTCTTTTACTCCAATTTCACCTTCTTTTTTATTCTTATCCGCATCATTCTTTATTTCTTCATTATCTGCTTCATTTGAATTAAACAAATAATCTACTTCTGGTTGACTTGCACCATTATCACTGTCTTCTTCACCATTTCCCTCTTTATCTTCATTTTCTGTTTTATCATTTGTTTTTTGACCCATTATTGGTGTCAAATTGATTCCTTCAACTCCAGTTTCATTAATTGGAAAATTAAAAAGTGTTGTGCTTTCAGTTTTTTCTTCAACAATCATATTTGTCATCTTTTCATTGAAAATTCTAAAACTTTCCTTTTCAGGGAACTTTGTCATCGCATCATTAAGCTTTGAATTCAGCTTTTCCTTCATCCTCTCAAAACTATTAATCATTTTTGATATTTTTGATTCATATGCCTATGTAAAAAAAGTATATGATTACAATTTAATATAATAATTCAATGTAATCATATATTATTAGCATGTTCAAACTAGATACCTCAACAAAATGATCTTCATCTTTATCATAATCATTGTCTTCGAGATCTGTATCTCCTTCATCTTGTTCATCAACAAATTCTTCATTTATTTCTCCAAGTCCAAATTTACCTTTTTCTTGTTCAAATGCCTCTCGATATCTAATCTTCTCTAAACTCCAATAACAAATTGTTGGACGTTTACGTGTTACTGTCAAAGCTTCTGAGTGGATGTTATCAGCATAGAACAACTGCACATGAATGATAACTAATTGATATTCTTATATGAAGAAGTAATATTAATTTTTACTTATTCATATATGAATAAGTAATGACTTATTCATATATGAATAAGTAATGTAAAGCATTATTTGTTAACAAATATATTTTTCTTATTCATATATGAATATTTGTTATTAGTTTATGAATAATCATATTATTAAAAATTGGGTATAAACATTAAAATAACTTATCACCAAGAAAGCTGAAAGTCCAACAAAGAAGCTGGTATCTGAGTATGGTATGTATGAGTTTTTTGTTCTGACAAGACAGTCCAAAACATAGCTGCACCAGTCTATGGTACTGATATTTGTTCTTCTTGAAATATAACTCAAGGGAAACAGGTTACATCTTCCCATTGATGTTTACTCGCAAAACATGTTGACAAAAAGAACTAAGAAGTTCAATTTGAAATTGAAATCAGCTTGTGTGGTAGAAACAATAACATTTTTGATTACACTCAGTCGGATGATTGAATCTTTTTTAAATTGCTGCTTCCATTCATCATAACTTGTATCATCCTTAGGCCATCGATCCAGTTGTGTAAGTTTGGTTCCACCAATTGGTAAGCCTAACATGTCATGAACAGACTCTGCTATTACTTTCAGTTCCTTTCCTTCAATATCTATCACCATTCTCTCATAATCAAATTTTTGAAGAACATAAAATCTCAGCTTCAGTGGTATATCTGTGATTTTCATTTTTAACAAAGCTCAAAAACCCATAGATCTTACAGATTCTTTTTGTTCTTTGCTCATCCCAAGGATTATAGATAGTAATGCCTCTGGTGAACATCTGTTTTTCATTGAGAAAAATTCTTTACCGTTGGTTTTTTTTGTCTTTTTTGATTGGTGACCCCTTTTTTTTGTCTTCTTCGATGGATGACTACTTTCAAAATCAGAATCAGAATCTTGTAGTTGTTGTTTTTCAGGAGCTTTCCTTTTTGATGGACTTTTTCTGTTTTGATGCTTTATTTTCTTTGGTACTTTTGTTTCTTTTTTATCTGGTAAATGAAAACATATAATATTTGAATAACTTAATGATATATGAATATGATATATGCCCGTTTATTTATTTATTACAAAAATATATACAATTTTATTCATATATACAATTTTATTCATATATGAATAAATAATATATACAATTTTATTCATATATGAATATATTAGATATGATAGGAATTTTGTACCTTTCACATTTTTCCTCTTTTGCATTGATCTTGTTTCTCTGATTGTTGGTGAATCTTTATCGGAAATGTTAGTGTTCTTACCTTCATTCAATAGTAAGTAGAAGGTAAATGAATTTGATATTCAAGAATGAATATTTGAATAAAACATATGTATTCATATTTTTTTTATTCACATATGAATATGTTTTGTTATATTCATATGTGAATAGAACATATATAAAAGTCATTATTTTTGTATTCACATTTGAATAATGTATGTATGGCAGGAAGCTATCTTCTATTCATATGTGAATATAACATACATATTCACGAATGAATATTTGAATAAAACATATGTATTCATATTTTTTTATTCACATATGAATATGTTTTGTTATATTCATATGTGAATAGAACATATATAAAATTCATTCTTGTTGTATTCACATTTGAATAATGTATGTATGGCAGCAAGCTATCTTCTATTCATATGTGAAATATAACATACATATTCACGAATGAATATTTGAATAAAACATATGTGTTCATATTTTTTATTCACATATGAATATGTTTTGTTACATTCATATGTGAATAGAACATATATAAAATTCATTCTTGTTGTATTCACATTTGAATAATGTATGTATGACAGCAAGCTATCTTCTATTCATATGTCAATACAACATACATATTCATGAATGAATATTTGAATAAAACGTATGTATTCATATTTTTTTTATTCACATATGAATATGTTTTGTTATATTCATATGTGAATAGAACATATATAAAATTCATTCTTGTTATATTCACATTTGAATAATGTATGTATGACAGCAAGCTATCTTCCATTCATATGTGAATATAACATACATATTCACGAATAAATATTTGAATAAAACATATGTATTCATATTTTTTATTCACATATGAATATGTTTTGTTATATTCATATGTGAATAGAACATATATATATATATATATATATATATATATATATATATATATAAGTCATTATTGTTGTATTCACATTTGAATAATGTATGTACGACATCAAACTATCTTCTATTCATATGTGAATATAACATACATATTCACGAATGAATATTAGTTTAGCTTGTGTTCAGAAGTAAACATAACAAATTTTATTTACCTTTTTGATTTGTTCTTGTTTTTCGTTTATATGTATTCTTCACTGTTGGTGTTGTTTCTGTAAGGGTAAGTAGTTAATATTAGGAAAACATAAGCGAAATGCGAAGTAAACTTTGTATTTTGACAGAATAGTTTTGAATAAAGATGAAAATTGAAGAGATGATGTAAAAACATTTATATATCAAATAATAATGGATAATTCTTACAAAAATTTCAAGTAAATAAAGTAATAACGAAGGAGGGTTACGAGAATGAATGAGTATTATAAATTTCAAGTAAAATTGAAGTAAACAACCTTTTTTGAAGAATGAACAGTGTGAAACAATGTTTTTAGTTCTGAATCAACTAATAATTTTCAAACATTACGAGAAATTTCAAGTAATCAAGTGATAACTTTAGAAATGATTCGAAATCGTTAAAAAAATCGAGAAAAAACGCCGATGGTTACCTTTCATTGTCAAGAGTAAGGAAATGATCTCGTTCATGTTTTCATCGGAAGACATTTTTCTTCGTTTATGTTATTTGATGCTTCTACAAATGTTTTTCTTCTTGTCGATTCTTCTTCAAATGGTTTTCGTGTTATGGTGTATTGAAGAGGGAAATTGTGCTTTTCTGTCGAGATTTGACGTGATATCAAATTACTCAAGTGCCCTGACGGTTTAATCTTTTTTGATTCTTTACATATTTGCCACCGCTCATTAATGTATTTAGATTATTTACAAGTTTGCCACCGTACATTTTTTAAGCTCATTAAATGATTGGATGAGAATGGTTCCCCCATTCTCAACTTTTTTTTCTCAATTGAACCATCTTGTATATATATATATATATATATATATATATATATATATATATATATATATATATATATATATACGTGTGTGTGTAACCGAAAATATACCCTCATTCTTACACTTTCAACCGAAATCATCCCAAATCCTCTCAAGAACACATGCGAAAACATCACTTTTCTCTCAAATATCAACCAAAAATCCTTCGAATATTCATAAGATATCATTCGAAATCTTCAAGTCTTCTAGATACCAACCGAAAATACCATTCAATCTTCTTAACTTCCAACCGAAAACATCTTATCTCCTTAGTTATACCAAGAACACCAAGAACTCATTGAATCACCAACAACCGAAAACCCCCTAATAACCGAAAACTCCTATTTTCGGTTGATTCTAACACTTTTTATAAGTGTTTCTTACATAATCTTTGTATTATTTGTCACTAAGATTGTTAACTTTAGTTCTACATCGGGTATAATTATTGTTTAGGATACATTTGATAATCAAGCGTTCTAACTCGAGAATTTACACAACCACATCGTAAGCATCCAAGAACACGCACACGAGGTGATTTCATACCCCTACGTTTTCATAATTTTTAACTGTTTTAGGGGGAATACAAGTGAAACACAATAAAAATTGTGTTAATATCTAAATGTTTTAATGTTTATAAATTGTTGTTGTTATCAAAATTATATATATATATATATATATATATATATATATATATATATATATATATATATAGTTAGGATTCAACAGACCTAGAATTGGTAATTTAACTTCATTTCATGTTCCTTGTTTGGTTGTGGGCTTGGGGTAGAATTATTTATTCGAATGTTTATTTAATCACAACTATATAAATATTTTATTTATATAAGTATAAAATGATTTTCAAAATTCTTAAACAAAAACATAATTTTTGTAAACTGTTTTAGTACCATTTGAATATAAACAATGGATTTCAAGGAACTTTATTACAGTAAAACATGAACATATAAACTATAATAGGTATAGTTAATGAAACATACACATTGCTTTTAAATGTTCATATTACAAAATAGAAAACAAACATCTAAACTATAACGGGTATAGTTTATGGACCATATGCATTACTTTACATATTCAGAATACATTACGGAAAAACACAAACATATAAATTATATTAAATATAGTTTATGAAACATACTTATAGTTTGTTCATTTCATTGTAATTTTCCATTATTTAACGTGTAATCATTAATATAGCATTTGTGAGACACGATTCAAGTACTTATCTATGTACCAACCATGTCCTGAAATTATAACCAGAGTTTCCTAGAGGGAGAGCGTGACACTTGTGTATAGATCTATATGGGACTGAAAATCCCGCACCAGAGCTTCTTGCAACAGCTAGGCCGAAAGGCCTGTGGTGAGAAATGTCGTACCGATTGTGATGCCTGAAGAACATCGTGCTCATGCCATCTTAAGTCATCAAGTATGATTATAATAACTCACAATTTGGTATTGAAAAAAAATGATTAGTGTATGAATAAGTAGACAACCTTACATAGTTTTATTTAATAATGAAACTATAATACAGTACTTTACAAGTACAATTAGTAAAACTAAACGATTACAAGTACCCAATTTTCATAACAGGAATAAATGCACATTTCTACTTCAGTACAGAGAAAACATACTTTTCATGGTTTTAAGTGAACTAAACTACATTGTACAACTTCAGAGTACAATAACATTCACACATTTTGCTCACAACATATTACAACAGAAAATTTAGAATTTTCTGGGAAAACATATTTACATTCTCAAGGAACAGAAAATAGATTTTTAGTTATAAATAAGCTTATGAACTCACCAACTTAATTGTTGACACTCTTTTGAAAACTTCTTGTATTCTCACGAAACCGGTATATAGTTATCCACAGGTTTTGAGATGACGGAGCTTCATTGACTCGTATCTTGTGCTTTTGTATTACATTTTTCATGTCAATATACAATAATTTGAACACATATGTAAAAACTCATATATTTTCAATACATGGTCGTCGTACTTTTATTACTATTATGCAATTGTTGTGATACTGTACATGATGTCCTCCGCCCCCGAACGTTTCCGCCGTTCTGGTTTGGGGTGTGATAGATTGGTATTAGAGCATTGTTTATAGTGAACTCGGTATATCAACCTATAAAAGATATACAACTATAAATACAATAGGGCCGATGTGCTCTGACTAAAAGTATACTTTTAAAGTATAACAATATTTTATAAGAAGTATACTAACATGTATACCTACAAGAACCAGTATCACAGTGAAAAATATACAAAACTATTTAGATCTTGGAAATTACAGTTAAACTTAGACAGTTATGTAATCATATCTAGAATAAATATAGCCTGATCAACTATATTTATTTTAGATACAATGAACATGTGTTTGGGAGTACTAGTGGTGCGGAAACAAGTCTAAAACTTACCAAACCTATATACCAGAAGAACTCTAGAATCAAACATAAAGTTAAAATAATATAGGAGTATTTTATGACACTATAACACTGAAACAACAAAATTCAAGAAGGTCATCCTTACTAGAAACAAACATATGAAAACAAAGGATCATTATTGGTAAATGTATAATTACTAAGTGTATATATAAGATTTATATATAATTAAAGTTTTATACACTTATAATTTGTGATTTAGCTTTATTTCCTATTCCTTGTTTGGTTGTGGATTTAGAGTAGGACCACTTATTTGAAGCTCTATTTAATCTTGATTATATATGATTTGTATACACTGAGTGATTATAGAAAGACATCGCAGAGATTACATTATACACATTCATTTGAAGTGATATCATAAAATCCATAAATTGAAATTTACGATTGTTTACTTATATTAGTAGACTCTTGTTGTAAATTGCAGACCACTACGAAAGTCAGGGTATGATGTGTTAGAACTAAGATATATTTGTTCAATATCACTTGAATCGTAACCACTATAGGGGACTTATCATCCTTTTTCTCTTAAATTATTTAAGAGAAAGATGCCTCCAAGAAAGTCCAACAGAAAGAAAAACAATGCACCAAATCCACCACCACCACCACCTCCACAGTATGATGTTGTTGCTTTTCAAGCAATAGTACCGTCGTCGTGGCTACTGCCATGACACAAGTTAATGCCAGTCGTACTAGTGGAGTTGGCAGTGCTGCCCATAACTCATATCATGGGGAAAGTCTTGGACACCCTCGGGAGTGTTCATATAAATCCTTTACTAATGCAAAACCCAAAACTTTTGATGGCACCATCATTACTCTGACATGCTGGTTCGAGAAAACCAAATCAATGTTTGAAATATGTGCTTGTCCTGAAGCAAGCAAGGTAAAGTTTGCAGCATGCACCTTCTTAGATAGAGCCTTTTCCTGGTGGAATGGTTATGTCAAATTGTTATCTCTCCCGGTCGCAAATGTTATGGAATGGGAAGACTTAAAAGTTCTGATGCTTGCAGAATATATCCCGCGGGGCGAAATACCAAAACTAGAGTAGGAGCTCTAGAGTATGAAGATGAAGGGCTCCGATATTGCTATTTACACTGCTAGGTTCAGTGAACTGGCTCCTCTGTATCTTATGACGGTCACCCCGGAGAGCAAGAAGTTGGAGAGGTATATATGGGGATTAACTCCCCCGACTCAAGGAAATGTTCTAGC
Source organism: Lactuca serriola (assembly GCF_051521515.1). NCBI lineage: Eukaryota > Viridiplantae > Streptophyta > Magnoliopsida > Asterales > Asteraceae > Lactuca > Lactuca serriola. The sequence continues at coordinate 115,147,802 of NC_136409.1, read as the reverse complement.
TGCCAATCCCCTTACCTTTGATAGTGCCAAACATCTGGCACATACATTGATAGATCACGAAGATCGCCAAGACTCCGTGGCAGTTTTCTCCAAACAGCCCAATGAGACTAGCAGTAGAAAGAAGTTCTGAAATAAGCGAAAGGAGCAATCGTCACAGGAGTCCTCCAAGAAACAACATACAGTTGCAGTTCTTGCTGCTACTATTCCTACTGTTGTTCCTGTCCCTATTCCTACTACTACTTCTACTACCCCAGCAACCCCAATTTGATACGTTGGAACATTGTCAAAGTTCAATAAATGCAACTTCCATCATACAGGAGTTTGCAGAGGAATGCACTGCAAGAACTGTAACAGAAAGGGGCATACAACACATTTCTATAAAGTACCCGCACAACCCATCTCTCAAGTCCCTGCCGCAGGAGTAAGTCAAGCTTTCTACAAATGTAGGGAAGTAAGACATTTCAAGAGAAACTGTCCTAACACAAAGAATGATGGTGGTACAGGAAGGGTTTTGGCAATTGGGTATAATGAAGCAGTAGCGGATCCTAATGTGGTTACTGGTATGTTTCTTCTCAACAATTCTTACACATGCATTCTTTTCGATAGCAGTGCAGAGAAAAAAGCTTTGTGAGCTATAAATTCAAACACCTACTAAAACAAAACCCCAAATCACTAAAACATAGGATGCATACTTACTCTAAATACAAATAACAAATACATAGGATGCAAACTTACTCTAAATAACCATTCATTCCAAATTGACCTTATGCTGGTCTCAATTAAAAGCTTTGACATTATAATCGGAATGGGTTGGTTAAATCTTCATCGTGTTGATATCCTATATTAAAAGAAATCCTTCCATCTTAATCTACCAAGTAACAAATCTCTTGTTATCTATGGCGACAAATCCAGTGCGAATCTTCAAATCATTTCTTGTGTCAAGGCCCAGATGTATCTTTGCAAGGATTATTGTGCCTTCTGAGCTCACGTTGTCGATAAGACTCAACAAGTAAAAATCATCAAGGATATCCCTAGAGTTTGTGATTTCCTGGATGTATTCCCTAACGACCTATCAGGAGTTCCATCTGAATGCCAAGTCGAATTCCAAATCGACTTGATTCTCGGAGCTACCCCCATAGAAAAATCCCACATCGTCTTGCACCATCAGAAATGCAGGAACTATCCAGCCAATTGAACGAACTTCTCAACAAAGCCTTCATTAGACCTAGCTTCTCACCCTAGGGAGCACCGGTCTTGTTTGTGAAGAAGAAGGATGGATCATTTCGCATGTGTATAGACTATCGGGAATTAAACAAACTCACTATCAAAAACCGATACCCTTTATCTCGAATCGACAATATTTTTTGATCAACTTAAAAGAGCTAGTTTCTTCTCCAAGATTGACCTGAGATCAGGATACCATTAGTTACGAGTCCAGGATGCAGATATTCCAAAGACGGCTTTTAGAACTCGCTATGGTCACTATGAATTCTTAGTAATTCCCTTTAGTCTACCGAATGCACCTGCATTATTCATGGACCTGATGAATCGTGTGTGTCGACCTTACATAGACAAGTTTGTTATTGTTTTAATTGAAAATATACTAGTATATTCCCCGAGCAAGGAAGAACACAGCCAACACTTACGACAAGTCTTGGAAACCTTGAGCACAGGGAAATTGTATGAGAAGTTCTCAAAATGTGAATTTTGGATTCAAAGGGTGGAATTCCTAGGTCATGTAGTCAGCAAGGAAGGGCGGAAACGTTCTGGGGTGGAGGACGTCATGTAGTGTATCACAACAATGCAAAGTAGTAAACATGCAAACAACATCATCCATTGCATTAATAGTATAATTTTAATTACATTTGAGTTCTTTCATAGTATAAATCTTACAAATGAATATTCAAAATAAAAGACGTGTCTTGACCGCTCCGTCTTCACCAAAACCTGGTTGTCATACCTGTCTATTTGTGACCTGGGAAGACAAGTTATTTTGAAAGCGAGTATCAGCAATAATGCTGGTGAATTCATAAGTATTTATGTGACTTTAATTTGCAAAATTGTAAAGAAAGACCGGAAATGTTTGTAGGAAAGTTTGTACCAATGAACATGTTTGTAAGTATTTGTAAAGGTTTGAAAACTATAGAAAATCCCATATTTTCTACTAGTATAAAATGTAGCCTTCTACTAAGACCCGATTGTTTTGAATGTTTGCTTTTAGGAATCCAATATTTGCCCATAAGAGGGTGATAGTTTAAAAGTCCCAAAAATGAACTACCATGGTGTTTTTCATGTCTAAAATAGTAGATTTGTGTACGTATATAATCGCTAAAGTATATGATAACCCCGTAACTCAATGTGTTTTTAATACTCCATGTGAGTTTTATAACCATGCAAATGACCCAGTCTGCCTGTAACAACGTTCTTCAGGCGTTGGAATTGTTATGACATTTGTCACCCCAGGCCTGCCAGCCTAGCTATAGCTAACAACTTAGGTGTGGGATTGTCAATCCCGTATCGATCTATACACAAGTATCACGCTCCCCCTACAAGGGATTATGGTATATAATACAGGACTTAAAAATGCATACTCGAAAGTACTTGAAACGTCTCACAACCTAGTATAAAACAGATTTATGTATGAAAATGTCCATTTGTTCTTGTATATGAAAATATCTCTTTGATATGGTATTTGTAGTATATAAAATTTCATGAATATCTAGTACACTAACTCATGTAATTGTATCCCTTGAAATGGTATGTCTTGAAATTGTATGCTTTGTAATTGTATGTTTTAAGATTGTATGCCTTGTAATTGTATGTAATCGTATCTCTTCGTATAGTATGTAATGTATTTGTATAGACTCATGAATAGACTGACTCTTGTGTGATTCCTGGTACTTGGTATGGTAAGTAGTATCTCCTGACTATACCTATTATAATTTCTAGTATTGTACGTGTATAACCGAAATATGCCTTTGTTATTCAAAGGCACTGAATCGACTGAAGGGAACTTTATGTCTATATATGTACATATGATTATATATAATTAATATTTAGACGACATTCGGACGAATAACCGATGCCCTAAGGCCACATCCCAACGAGGAAAAGGAAATAAAGCGAGCTAGCCGTCCTAAGTCCTTTAAACATTACTTATATAACTATACATATATAGACATGCATTTGACAATATAAAAATATAAAAGAAGTTTTTGTAAAACCTTTGAAAAGTTTAATAAATAAGAAATGATGACTTGATGTCAGTTTATAAAATGATTTGAAAGCAGTTTGTTTGATAAGAATTAGTTTTAAATATAGGAAGACCTTTGTTAGAAACATGGTTCTAACAGCGTTTGAAAGGAAACATAAATTATGTAAGACATTTTGTTAAAGAGTTTTTAACATGTAAAAATGTTTGTTGTAACTATTATAGTTTTTCCACAAGTTTGTTTCGTTTGTATAGTAAACCCTAGTGAAATGCTCACTCATTATGTAAAGTGTAACTTTTGTAGTGACATAAATGAACACATATACTCAAAGTATAGATAAAGTGTTTGTTTCGTATATGCATAACAACGTATTTAATTTTAAAAAGACAAGATGTTACCGTGATATATTTTGCGTACAAAAGTTTCCATGTAGTAGTTATGAACCTCATATGTTTTACTTGATAAAAAGAGTATATAATGAAACTCTAGATTACACACGATAATAATCGTGTGTTTACTTGAATTCCTCCCTAAAAATGTATAAAAAGCATTGATAACACATTTGAAAATGTAGTTTATAGGGGTATGAACTCATCGTAGAAAATGCGCAATTTGAAGAAAACGAGATTTTCCCGGGCGGCACCTTGACCGGAAAGTGACGAGATTCTTGGGAATCTCTGGGCTTCGGGACATCATCGGGGCTTAGATATGAAACCGGGAAGTCGAGATGTTGTCGGCATGAAAAACGAGGTGAAAATGTGAGAGGATTGAAGAAATTTAGCAAAGGTAGTCGGCACCCTCGCACACTATTTATAGGAGCTGGAGGTCCTCGGTACGTTGGGCGTACTTCGGGCTTACGCGGGGCGTACCTCGTACGTTGGGCGTACTCCGAGGGTACGCTGGGCATTCGCTTGCATCATTGCTGACCGCAGCCTCGGAAGAAGTGATTGGCCGACGTGGACGATCCGGAGCCTAGTATCCGAGTACGCTGGGCGTACTCCTTCGGATAAGACTTTGAAGTGCGTGCCAAGAACTTCTAAAATGCGTAACTTTCGCATACGAGCTTCATTTTTGACGTTCTTTATATCCACGCGAAGGTTAGAAAATACTCTACAACTTTCGTTTAGACTCCGTCGGCTAATTTTGAATTTATTTTTATTATATTTTAATTAATAGGTCGGGACACGATAACTTCGTTAAAAATCCATAACTTCTTTATCCGACGTCCGTTTTCGTCAGACTTTTTACTGTTGTACTCCTATTGTAGGTCTCTCCAACTTTCGTTTAGGTTGTGTCGGCTAAAGACCGCTCGATCTCTATTTCGAGTTTTTAGTTGTCTACTACTAGGTCAGAAACTTCGAAAAATCATAACTTCCTCATACAAAGTCAGATTTGAGCGTTCTTTTTATGTATGTTCACGGTTTAATGATATCTAAGACTTTTGTTTAGATAACAAAGACTAAAAATTATTGTATTGAAACTTTGCGTTTTACGTCTATCAGTTGTGCTGGTTTTTGCCGCGGATCTTAGATTGGTCATAACATCCTCGTTATAACTCGGATTTTAGTGTTCTTTATATGTACGAAAAACTTGATACGATTCCTACCACTTTATTTAACCAAAATAAGATTTTAGGAAAGTTATATTTTGGCCTAAATTTGACTGGCGTTACCCTTTATTGTCTCAAAATATCAGGTTGTCACATACATATTGATCCCTCCAAGATCAATGCTATCGAAAAATGGTCGACCCCACGAACCCCAATAGAAATTCGTCATTTTCTAGGTCTCACTGGCTACTACAGGAGATTCATTCAAAACTTTTCAAAGATCACAAAGCCACTCACCACATTGACCCAGAAAGGTGTGACATTCAACTGGGAGGAGAAATAAGAAGCTACTTTCCAGACAATAAAGCAAGCTCTTTACAGAACACCGATCTTTTCCCTCCCAGAAGGGATGGGAGATTTTGTATTTTTCTGTGATGCGTACAAGCGAGGGTTAGGCTGCGTTCTTATGCAACAAGGAAAGGTTATATCATATGCCTCGATACAACTTAAGAATCACGAGGTCAACTATACCACACATGATCTCGAACTGGGAGTAATGGTTTTCGCTTTGAAGATCTAGAGGCAATACCTGTATGTTATGAAACGCACAGTCTTTACTGATCACATAAGCCTCCAACATATATTTGATCGGAAGGAATTAACATGAGACAACAATGATGGGTAGAGCTACTCAATGATTACAAATGTGAGATTCGCTATCATCCCGACAAGGACAATGTGGTACCAGATGCCCTATGTCAGAAAGAGTACTCGGGCCACCGAGTAAAGTCTCTAACTATGAATATCAATTCCCACCTATCAACACAGATCAAGGAGGCTCAGCTGGAAGCCTTGAAACCTGAGAACGTGAAGGATGAAACATTAAGAGGAATGGAAAAGAACTTGGAAATCAAGGGTGATAGAGTTCGTTATCTCATGAATCGAATCTAGACTCCGAAGCTTGGTGGTTACAGTAATGTTGTCGTGAATGAAGCCCATAAAAGTCAATACTCCATTCACCCGGGTTCAAACAAGATGTATCTGAACCTTAAGAAACTCTATTGGTGGCGAAACATGAAAGCTGAGATTGCTACTTATGTGGGTAAGTGTCTAACTTGCGCTAAATCCAAAGTAGAATATCAAAAGCCCTCAGATTTACTTCAGCAGCCAGAAATACCTGAGTGAAGTGGGATCGGATTACAATGGATTTCATAACCAAGTTACCCAGGACAACGGATGGTCATGATACCATTTGGATGATCGTCGACAGATTAAGCAAATCCGAACACTTCCTGCCAATAAAAGAAATTGATAAAATTGAGAAGTTATCAAGGATGTACATTAAAGAGATAATACGGTTGCATGGTGTGCCAATATCTATTATCTATGACCGAGATAGTAGATTTACCTTGCGATTTTGGTAATCACTGCAAAAGTCCTTGGGAACCAATCTTGACATGAGTACAGCGTACCATCCTTAAACTGATGGGAAAAGCGAGAGAACAATACAAACGATGGAAGACATGTTAAGGGCTTGTGTGATAGATTTTGGTAAATCTTGGGATACCCATTTACCACTAGTTGAATTCTACTACAACAGTAGCTATCACACTAGCATCAAAGTTACAACCTTTAAAGCTCTTTATGGCTGTAAGTGCAGATATCCTCTATGCTTGGCTGAAGTGAGCGATACACAACTAACCAAGAACAAGGTACCCGACAGCATACTAACCGGTCCCGAGACCATTAGAGAAACTATAGAAAAGATTATCCAAATCTGGGAACGACTGAAAGCTTCTAGAGACAGGCAGAAGAGTTATGCAGACAAACGACAAAAACCCTTGGAATTCCAAGTTGTTGACCGTGTCTTGTTAAAGGTCTCACATTGGAAAGGAATGATACGTTTCGGAAAACTTGGGAAATTAAATCCAAGGTACATCAGACCATTCGAGATTCTTGCTAGAATTGGTCTAGTTGCTTACAAACTCAAACTACCGCATGAACTCCATAACATTCCTCCCACTTTTCCCGTCTCCAATCTCAGGAAGTATCTTTCGGACAAGACTATTGTAATCCCAGTTGATGAAATCGAGTTAAACGAGAGTCTTCACTTCATAGAAGAACCGGTGGATATCATGGATAGGGAAGTCAAAAGAACAAAACAAAGGTGTATCCCAATAGTGAAGGTTCGTAGGAATGCCAAGCGGGGACCTGAATTCACTTGGGAACGGGAAGATCAAATGAAACAAAAGTATCCACATCTTTTTCCTAATTCATGAGTACCACTATAGAAACAATTTTGGGACAAAATTCCCTCCAACGGAGGGATAATGTACCAACACGTTATTTTCATTATTGTAAAAGTCAACAAAAGTGAACATATCAAATAAAAGTCTAAGTGGTTGTCTTGTTAATTTGTTAAAGTTAAATTAAAACAGTTTTTATATGTATATACCTTTTATTAAAAGTGTTGTATAAATTAGAAGTGAAATCCATTAAAACTGAGGATTCTCGCATACTACAAAACCCTCAGATTGACTTTTCTCCTCGGACCGAAAAAGGTTCCCAACCGAAAATTATTCACGGTCGAGAACCCTCGTAGAATCTTATCCTGTTTTTACCGCTAACGTACCTCGAACAACAAACCTTTCCCAGTGAGTCTCCACTTTTCGGCCAAAATCATTCTTTTCTCGTTTTGAGTTCCTAACCGAGAACCCTTTCCTCGGATATTGTTCGTGGCCGAAGACACTAAACCGCCACATATTTTCACTCATATATATATATATATATATATATATATATATATATATATATATGTGTGTGTGTGTAACCAAATAATACCCTTATTCTTACACTTCCAACCGAAATCATCCCAAATCCTCTACAGAACACATGCAAAAACATAGATTTTATCTCAAATATAACCCAAAAATCCTTTGAATCTTCATAGGATATCATTCAAAATCTTCAAGTTTTCTAGATACCGACCGAAAATACCATTTAGTGTTCTTAACCTCCAACCGAAAACACCCTATATCCTTAGTTATAACAAGAACACCAAGAACTCTTTGAATCACCAAGCAACAGATAACCCCCAGGTAACCAAAAACTCCTATTTTAGGTTGATTCTAACACTTTTTATAAGTGTTTCTTACATAATCTTTGTATTATTTGTCACTTAGGTTGTCAACTTATTAACTTTTGTTCTACGTCGGGTATAATTATTCTTTCAGATACATTTGATAAACAAGCATTCTACCTCGAGAATTTTCACAATGACATCGTAACCAACCAAGAAAACGCACACGAGGTGAGTTCATACCCCTATGTTTTCATAATTTTTAACTACTTTAGGGGGGGATACAACTAAAACACAATAAAAATTGTGTTAATATCTAAATGTTTTTAATGTTTATAAATTGTTGTTGTTATCAAAATTATATATATATATATATATATATATATATATATATATATATATATATATACACACACATAATTAGGATTCAACAGGATTTAAATTGGTAATTTAACTCCATTTCTGTTCCTTGTTTGGTTGTGGGCTTGGGTTAGAATTATTTATTCGAATGTCTAGTTAATCATAATTATATAAATATTATATTTATATAAGTATAAAATGATTTCTAAAATTGTTAAACAAAAACATAATTTTTGTAAACTGTTTTAGTACCATTTAAGTATAAACATTGGATATCAAGGAACAACCGTATTACATATTATACAAATTTGTCAAACATTTTTATTACAGTAAAACATGAACATATAAACTATAAAAGGTATAGTTTATGAAACTTACACAATACTTTTAAAAGTTCAGATTACAAAACAGAAAACAAACATATAAACTATAACGGGTATAGCTTATGGACAATATGCACTACTTCACATATTCAGAATAGATTACGAAAAAACACAAAAATATAAACTATATTAAATATAGTTCATGAAACATACTTACAGTTTGTTCATTTCAAAGTAAATTTCCATTATTTAACGTGTAAGCATCAATATAGCATTTGTGAGACACGCTTCAAGTATTTATCTAAGTACCAACCAAGTCATGTTATTATAACCAGAGTCTCCTGGAGGGAGAGCGTGACACTTGTGTATAGATCTATATGGGACTGACAATCCCGCACCAGAGCTTCTTACAACAGCTATGCCGACAGGCCTGTGGTGACAAATGTCGTACCGATTGCGATGCCTGAAGAACGTCGTGCTCATGCCATCTTAGGTCATCAAGTATGGTTATAATAACTCACAATTTGGTATTGAAAAAAATGATTAGTGTATGAATAAGTATATAACTTCACATAATTTTTATTTAATAATAAAACTATAATACAATATTTTACAAGTACAGTTAGTAAAACTAAACGATTACAAGTACCCAATTTTCATAACAGGAACAAATGCAGATTTCTACTTCAGTACAGAGAAATCATACTTTTCATGGTTTTAAGTGAACTAAACCGCATTGGACAACTTTAGAGTACAATAACATTCACACATTTTGCTTACAACATAATACAACAGAAAATTTAGGATTTTCTAGGAAAACATATTTATATTATCAAGGAACATAAAACAGATTTTCAGTTATAAACATGCTTATGAACTCACCAACTTAATTGTTGACACTCTTTTTAAAACTACTTGTATTCTTAGGATACTAGTAAACAAGTATCCACAGGTTTTGTGTGACACCGTCAAGCTCACCAATGCTCCTGCCGCATTCATGGATATCATGAACCGCATATGCAGACCGATTTTGGATCGGTCTGTGATAGTTTTTATTGATGTACTCTTGGTTTACTCCAAGAAGCATGAGTATCATGAGGAGCACTTACAAGAGGCCTTCGATCCCTTGAGAAGGGTGAGCTTATATGCTATGTTCTCCAAGTGCGAGTTTTGGTTGCGTAAGGTGCAATTTCTTAGGCACTTTGTCAACCAGAACGGTATTTTGGTTCAACTGGCCAAAGTGGAGGTCGTGATGAGATGGGAGGTTTCGAAGTCTCCATCAGAGATTCGGAGTTTCCTTGGATTAGCAGGCTATTATTAGAGATTCATACAAGACTTGTCCAAGATAGCAGTACCCTTGACCCGGCTGATGAAGAAGGTTGTGGTCTTCTATTGGGTACCTGAGCAGCAGGCAACGTTCAAGACATTGAGACATAGATTGTGAGAGGCGACTATCTTAGCCCTGCCAGAGGGCGTGGAGGATTTTGTAGTCAACTGTGATGTGTCCATCTCGGGTCTAGGAGCAGTGTTGATGCAGAGGAGGCATGTCATCGCCTACCCCTCGTGGCAGCTGAAGCCTCACGAAGCAAACTACCCAACACATGATTTAAAGTTGGGGGTGGTTGTCTTCACCCTCAAGATTTGATGGCATTACCTGTATAGGGTCTATTGTACCATATACATAGACCACAAGAGCTTGAGGTAGCTCATGGATCAGCCGAATATAACATGAGGTAGCATCGGTGGCTAGATTTTATGAAGGATTACGACTGTGAGATCTTCTACCACCAGGGAAGGCCAACGTTGTGGTCGATACGCTCAGCCACAAGGCAGCCCCGATTAGAGACATTTGATTGGGGATGACGGTGGCAACTCCACTTTTGGAGCAGATCCGAGAGGCGGATGTTGAGGGTATGAATGAGGAGCACCGGAAGTGTGAGCGGATCATAGGCCAGGTGGCCTCGATTGATTATGATAGTCGTAGGTTGCTGACCCTACATGGGAGCATCTAGGTTCCTTACTGGGGCGGAGTACGGCAAGTTCTGATGGATGAGGCCTACAACTCTAGATTTTCCATCCATCTCGGGGAGATAAAGATGTACAGAGATCTCCGTCGGGATTACTGGTGGCCCTGCATGAAGCGGGATGTAGCCTAGTATGTTGAGAGATTCCTGACCTACAAGAAGGTCAAGGCGGAGCACCAGACGCCTCATGGCAAGACACAGTAGTTGGATATCCCTATGTGGAAGTGGGAGGATATTACAATGGATTTCATCACGAAACTTCCCAGGACCGTACGCGGAGTGGATTCAATTTGGGTCATCTTGGATCGATTCCCCGAGAGTACCCACTTCATCCCGATCTAGGAGAGCATTTCTATCGAGAAACTGGCCGATATCTACATCAGAAAGGTAGTAGCTCGACGCGGAGTGCTAGTTTCAATGATTTCTGATCGAGACACGTGATTTACTTCCAGATTCTGGGAGGAATTTCATGATGAATTGGGTATTCGCTTACACTTTAGCAAGGCTTTTCACCCGCAGACGCATAGTCAGAGCGAGCGGACCATCTAGACTTTGGAGAATATGTTACGGGCATGTGTTCTAGACTTTGGTGGTAGCTGGGATGCCTATCTTCAGAGTTTTCCAATAATAATAGTTACCACACGAGTATCGATCGTCCTCCCTTCAAGATGTTATACGGGAGGAAGTGCATAACCAGAATATGATGGGGTGCGGTTGGATAGAGGGTCATGGGGAGTACCGAAGTGGTACTTAAGACAACGAAGAGAATCCAACAGGTCTGGAGTAGGCTTCAGACTGCTCAGAATCAGTAGAAAATTTATGCTGACAAGCGCCATTCGGACGTGGAGTTCTAGGTCGAGGATATGGTTCTCCTGAAGGTGTCACCTTGGAAAGGTGTTATCCGGTTCAGGAAGCGGCAAAAATTGGGCCCCATGTATATTGGTCCTTTCAGGGTTGCATCACAGGTGGGCAAGGTGGCGTATATGCTGGATCCACCAGCCGAGCTCAGTCAGATCCATAATACCTTTCATGTCTCCCTGCTACGGAAGTGTCTGGTAGATAACTCCGCGGTGGAGCCTCTAAAGGACATTCAGGTGGACAACAGCCTGAACTACATTTAGCGGCTGGTAACTATCCTCAACAGGAAGACAAAGGATATGTCGAGTTAGTTAAGGTGCAATGGTAGCTCCATAAGGGCTCAGAATAGACTTAAGGACCGGAGGACGAGATGAGGGACCAGTACCCCGAGCTATTCCCAAATGTAGCAGACTTCAAGTATGAAGTCTAAAATAAGTGGGTGAGACTTGTAACACCCGGTTCCTAGTATGTATTTTCTAATTATGAATTTCTCATTTTTGAAGGGACTCAACAAGTTAGAGGACCTAAACTTGTCGAGTAGGAATGGAATTATTAGACGCGGGACTTGAAGTCTACTCAATGAGTTGAGAGCCTCAACTCGACGAGTAGGGATGCCAGAGTGAAACCCTAATTTTTATTTTTTCACCCTATTTAAACACTTTATCTGGCCTCAACTATAGCCTCCATCAACTCCAAACCTTAGTCACGAAACCCTAAACCATTTTGAGTATTCTTGAGCCAATATTGTGTGTTTTTGGTGATTTTAAAGCTTGAGGAGGATGAGGAAGTTTGGGGGTTCTAGAGGAAGAAAGTAGATCCAGAGTTTGTGCTGCATTTCCAGTTCATTTGAGGTAAAAATTGTGTACCTTGCATATAGGTTTACTAGATTTCTTCATGTGGTACTTTAGGGCCATATGGAGCATATTATGGAACCATTCATGGATGCAAGCATGTCTTGGGGTAATACCTTCATATCCAGAGTCTTTGAGGGACTCCATGGCATAAAGGTGCCAACTTTATGGCCATGGGAGTCCCATGCATCATATGAACCACTTTTAGAGTCTTTACGTGATATATCGACGCTAGGAAACTAGATTTGTGCTTTGGATGCATTAAGCTCGACAAAAATCGACTTGACAGAATTGGACTTTCCGGGACTCGACGAGTCATTCATGTGACTCGATGGGTTGGGTTGTGATTCCCCAAATTTTATTGTTACTAAGAAAACTCGTTGAGTCTAGAAGATGACTTAGCGAGTTGGACGTGTTTATGGATTTGAAGAAAGAACTCGATGAGTGTAAGGATGAAGTCAGCAAGTTAAGAGCAAACCTTCCTGATAGTTATGAAGAGTAACTCGACGAGATCAAGCACGAACTCGGCAAGTTGAGAGAAAAATGTCCTGAATGATATAACGAGCAACTTGATGAGTTCAAGGATGAACTTGGCGAGTTATGAGTAAAATAGCCCGACTTGTGTGAAGGGAAGCTCGGCGAGTTCATGGAAGAACTCGACAAGTAGGATCGAGACACGATAGTTTTATAGACCTGGGAACTCGATGAGTTGATGGACCAACTCGACGACTTGAGTCAACCAGAAGGTTGACTTGGGCCAGAAGGTTGACTTTGACCAGAGTGTTCACCTTTGACTTTGACCTTTGACCATAGTTGACCCTTAAAAGGGTTATGAGTATGAAAGGGTATTTAAAATAAATTTTTATGTGTAGGATTTTGAGAGGAGTTGATCCCAACACCGAGGACAGTTCAGCTACTTCACGACATTAAGGTGAGTCACCTTCGAGTAAAAGTGGGTCGAAGCCACCAATGTCGGCCCACTAGTAAGTTGATTATAGTAGAGATGATTGTCTTTGTGATAATTTTCTGGTATGCCACTATCTGTTATGTGTTATGTGCTAGTGTGTTATGTTGTTATGTGATAGTGGTAAGAGGGATAGGATAGACCCCAGTATTGGTTGTAAGGACCGATAGGGTAGGTCAGGCACCCAGATATGAATGACATTATATTATGTTATTTTATTATGTGGTATTGGTAGGGGTCAAATAGTCCGCTTAACCAGTTGAAATAAACCAGAGGGTAGGTCGGGCACCCAGATATGCCTGGCAGGGTAGGTCGAGCACCCAGATATGCTGGAAAAGGGGTAGGTCGGGCACCCTGGTATACCTGACAAGGGTAAGTTGAGCAGCCAGATATGCTCACCATGGTAGGCCAGGCACCCAGATATGCCTTAAAATATATGTGGTCTGATGGGGGAATTCACTAAGCTTCGTGCTCACAGTTTTTAGTTTTGGTTTCAGATACTTCTTCCGCAAAGGGAAATGAGCCCGTACGGTAATAGCACATCACACACACGATTTCTGCATATGAGATTCTTGGGATTGTACTCCGACATTGTTACTATTTTATGACATATTGTTGAGACTTATGATCTATGGCTTCTGATGAAATGAATTAACTTGATGATGTTTTCTATAAATTGTTTTATGAATTGCTATGTCAAAAATGAAATTTTTGGTCTGTATTTTTGGGATGTTACATAATGATTCATGGCATGAAAATGACATATAACAATTCTTAATGATATAACTCAAACAATAATAGAGAATTAAACAAAAGATAACGCTTACCCAAACCGATACAAAATCCCAAGCAAAAAGCAATACATATAATTGTTGGGTTATGAGCAAAACAACAATCCTAAGGTGCACATACAAACTCTAAAGCTTTGGATCTAGGTTTTTCTAAATGTACGTGCAATAATCATCCAAAGCTTGTAAACCCTAAATCTAGCATACAAAATCAAAATCAATATAAATAAACAAGGATGCTACCTTTCAATTGTAGCTTGAAGATCCTTGCCTTTGATAGCTTAGTATCATAAATGCAATACCCCTAATCGATCACAAACACCACAAGCAATTGGAGAATGTTAGAGAGATTGGAGGAGGGATGATTTTAAGTCTAGGGATCCTTCTAGGGTTTCTAGTAGCCGAAAATTAAATGCCAAGGGGGTCAATATATAGGTCAGGAATTAGGGTTTCTTTCAAAAACCTAATTTGGTTGCTTAAGCCCTAAGCAGTGTATAGGAACCTTCCAGAACCCTAGCCTTGGACGAAATCCTTATGGGATCCCATAAGATCTCATTCATCACTTAATCAAGAGGTCCTCAGCCCATTTCTGCATTTATCTTATAATTACAATATTAGTCCCCATAATTCAATTAACCTCTTTTGACCATAAAATTAATTCTAAATTCATTCTTGACCAATGTTAATTAACAATATGATTTCTCTTTTAATATATTATTCAAATAATATATTAATAAATCATATTTATCCTCATTCTCCATTATTCATCTAGTCAAGTTGTTTTGGTGAAGGAAACCCAAAAGGACCATGCTATAATCGGGTCAAGTACATACCAATTTATTAGCGAGTAGCAGTGTTGGTGTCAATCTCCTTCAGCTCCTTCTCGAGAACATACTCCTTCTCCTCGTAGCGAGTGACCATGCGGATGTTGCGGATCCAATTGTTGAAGTTTGACCCACCAAATTGATGGGTTTTAGCTAAAACAAATAAACTAGAAAAACAATTCCTAAGTTCACATGCAACCTACTTTGGATCTATGTTTTAACTATTGAACATACAACTTTGAATTTCAAAACAAGGACCCTAGAGGGGAGAGGCTAATTTCGAAATTAACAAACTAGGGTTTAGTAATTACAAACCTTTCAATTGTTATAGTAAACAATTGATAATTCCCTTGATCTTGATCTTCTTGGAAGCTTAGCACCACAAGTGTAATGCCTCTAATGGAATCACACCCAAACTAGCAAGAAGGAAATAGAGGACAGGGGAGAGGGAGTATGCAAAATTTCGGCCCTTAGGCTTTCTTCAAAAGAAAGAGTGACCAAAATATGAACCAGGAGGCTCCTTATATAGCTGAGGGATCTAGCATTTAGGGGAAACCCTAGTTATCCTTTGCTTAGGGCGTAAGCAAACCCAAGGACCTTATCCAAGCTCCTATGGACGAAATTATTAGGGTTTTCCCTAAAGATTTCGTCCACCCTTATCCAAGGGGGTTCTAGAGCTTTCCACTCAACTATTAGATAATTGCAAACTAGTCCCTGCACTTTATAATTAATTCTTTTAACCTGAAAATTAATTCTAATTAATTTCTGGCTAACAATTAATTAAACCAAATGATTTCTTATTAATATATTAATCTTTTAACATATTAATAAATTCATTTATATTAATTTATTAATCTTATAATAAATTAATATCTCTCCTTTCATAATTTCCTTGTCTGGTTGCTAGGTTTGAGGGCAACCCAAAAGGACTGTGCTGCTATCTATTCAAGTACATACCAATTATAGTTATGGGCTTAGACACCTAATCCAACAGTCTCCCACTTGGATAAGTCTATAACTATAATTGCTAGTATGCCTTCTAAATTTGACCAGCAAATTGTAGCTTCCAAAAAGTTGCTGCCGAACTCTGACCCAGTTAGTTACGTGTCCTAAGATAAGTGATCATATAATCCTTCGTTCTGCTAGATATCCCTAGACAAAAGACATGGAATGCAATCAACCTCTTTGACCATAATCTATGTTTCCCGATTCCTGATTTGTGATGATGTAGGACTTCTAATTGAACACTTCAAATTAGTCCTGGCTGGGCCCAGCACATAAGTCAACACCAAATCATCGAGGGGCCTACATATATCACTTTTCCAGTTAGGGAAAAAGGAACGAATAAACAGTGACTCATATGATTGTATCTTTTACTCATCAAACCACACATGATAATACGTTTTATAACACCAAGTTACTGATGCGTTTTCGTATCACCAATGCATAGCCGACTTGCAAATTACAACTCATATATCTCTGTTTCAAGATTATAAGATATTATCGTCTCAGTATTACTCATGATGAATTCCATGAAGTAATACTCTGAGCGAGGGTTTATCCAATACTCAAATCTCAATTTCTAAGTACTAATGAACGTTGTAGCAAATCTATTGCCATGTCTATCCTTAGACAATCTACAATCCAGTTCATGACAGTCTTGATTCACTACTTACTTCCAAAAGTACGAGCAACTGTGGAGTTTGAATAATCTTATTATTCGGGAAGTAAAACATGCAAAAATGAAACACAATAATAAACAATTGACAAAAGGTAGAACCCAAACTTATAAATAATACTTTATTATTTAATCACCAAAAGTCAATTACATTTACTTTGTTACAAGTTTCAGAAAAACTAATCTCACTACAAAAACTAATATCATCTTTCAGTCCTATACTCCGAGCATGCTGAATATGTTTAGCCCTACTCAGACCCTTTGTGAGGGGATCTGCTGGGTTATCTTCAGATGACACCCTCTTTACTATAAGTTGGCCTTCTTCTACTCTATGTCTGATGAAATGGTACTTTCTGTCGATATGTCTGGTTTTACCATGATCTCTCGGTTCCTTTGTCAAGGCAACTGCTCCTTCATTATCGCAGAACAGTTCCATAGGCTCCTGGATGGTTGGAACAACTCCGAGATCTCCGATGAAGTTCCTCAACCAAGCTGCTTCTTTCGATGCTTCACTTGCTGCTATGTACTCTGATTCACAAGTAGAATCAGCCACCGTATCTTGCTTGGAACTCTTCCAAGTAACTGCTCCTCCATTCAGTAAAAATACCCAGCCCGACTGAGAACGGAAGTTATCTCTATCCATCTGAAAGTTGGCATCACTGTAACCATCTACTCTTAAAGTATCATTGCCACCAAGCACGAGGACCCAGTCCTTCGTCCTTCGCAAATACTTGAGTATATTCTTTACGGCTATCCAATGTGCTCTACCTGGGTTTCCCTGATAGCGACTGACCATGCTCAAAGCAAAGGCCACATCAGGGCGAGTACATGTCATAGCATACATGATCGATCCGACAGCGGAAGCATAAGGTACATGACTCATGTCATCTATTTCCTCATCTATACTCGGGCATTGAGTCTTAATCAATTTGGTATTGCTCTGGATAGGTAGCTCTCCCTTCTTGGAATTTTCCATACTAAACCTCTTTAGTACCTTATCCAAGTATGTGCTCTGACTAAGTCCAATTAGTCTCTTCTTTCTATCTCTCAATATTCTAATCCCAAGAATATAGGCGGCTTCTCCAAGGTCTTTCATGGCAAAACACTTTCCAAGCCAAGACTTAACTTCATTTAAGGTTGGAACGTCGTTACCAATGAGTAATATGTCATTGACATACAACACCAGAAAAGTTACTATACTCCCACTAGCCTTGATATACACACAAAACTCATCTTCACTTCTAGAGAAGCCAAACTCTTTGACTTTCTCATGGAAGCAAAGATTCCAGCTGCGAGATGCTTGTTTCAATCCATAAATGGATTTCTCAAGCTTGCACACTCTATTGGGAAACTTTGCATCAACAAAACCTTCTGACTGACTCATGTAAACATCCTCAGCCAACTTCCCTTTAAGGAAAGCAGTCTTGACATCCATCTGCCAGATTTCATAATCATGAAAGGAAGCTATGGCGAGCAATATCCTAATAGATTTAATCTTAGCTACTGGCGAAAAAGTCTAATCATAGTCAACCCCAGGGGTTTGAGTGAAACCTTTTGCAACCAGTCGAGCCTTGAATGTATGCACATTCCCATCCATGTCTGTCTTCTTCTTGAAGATCCATTTGCACCCAACTGTCTTCCGACCTGGTGCACTCTCAACCAAATTCCAAACTTGGTTGTCATACATGGACTTAATCTCACTGTCCATTGCCTCTTTCCACTTGGAAGCCTCTGGGCCTTCCATTGCTTCCTTATAAGTGACTGGTTCATCTAAGTTTACCAGTGTTCTGTCACTTATGAATGTGTCACCATCTGAAGTAATATGAAAACCATACAACTCAGGTGGGACACTCACCCTAGTGGATCTTCGAAGAGGTAATGATTTATCAACTGGTTCAACAGGAACTGTTTCCTCTGGTTGAGTGCTAGTGTCATCTAAGGTTCCTTCATTGGTTGACTCTTGAATCTCTTCAAGGTCAATGGTACTCCCACTGTCCTCTTTGAATATGACCTCTCTTTCCAGAAAGACTCCTCTTCGAGCTACAAACACAACATTTTCACTAGGTATGTAGAACAAATATCCAAAAGACTGCTTTGGGTAACCAATGAAAACACATTTCTCACTTCTAGTTGCTAGCTTGTCATGAGTCTCTCGTCTTATGAAAGCTTCACAACCCCAGACTTTAATATGTGCTAACGAGGGAACTTTCCCTGTCCACATTTTGTGAGGTGTTTTGGCAACCTTCTTTGTAGGGACAAGATTGAGGATGTGGGCGGCTGTCTCTAAGGCATACCCCCAGAAGTGAATAGGAAGTGAGGCACGACTCATCATAGAAATAACCATGTCTAACAAGGTTTGATTATGCCTCTCAGCTACACCATTTAACTGTGGTGTCCTAGGAGGAGTCAATTGTGAGACTATCCCACATTCTTTCAGATAGTCGTTGAACTCGTTACTAAGATACTCCCCGCCTCTATCGGATCTAAGTATCTTTATCTTTCTGCCCAATTGATTTTTGACTTCATGCTTAAACTCTTTGAACTTTTCAAAGGTTTCTGACTTATGTTTGATCAAGTAGATGTAACCATGTCTGCTATAATCATCAGTGAAAGTTACATAGAATCGATTAGCATCTCTTGTGGTTGATCTGAAGGGCCCACACACATCTGTGTGTATGAGATCTAACAGACCTTCACCTCTTTCACAAGACCCTGTGAATGGTGATTTTGTCATCTTTCCCAATAGACAAGACTCACACATATCATCTGATTTTAGGTCAAATGATTCCAGCACTCCATCCTTTTGGAGTTGGGCTATGCGTTTCTTGTTAATGTGTCGAAGACGACAATGCCACAAGCATGCCTTATCTACACTATTAGACAAGTCAATATTAAGTACACTATTTCCTAAGCTATCAACACAAGTCACTGTTTCATACACACCATCACAAGGTAAAGCTTCAAACATAAACACACCATTCTTATAAACAGAAATTGAACCATTCAAATCATTAAAGGAATATTTACAACCTTGTTTGAACAATGCATGAAATGAAATAATGTTTCTCATCATCTCAGACGAATAGCAACAATTTACTAAGTCTAATCTAACATCATTACTAAGCAATAGTTGATAAACTCTGATCTTGGTCACTGGCAAAGACTTTTTGTTCCCCATGATCAAGTTTATCCTCCCATGCTCTATCTTCTCACTTTCCTTTAGCCCCTGCAAATCAAAACATATATGAAAACCACATCCTGTATCAAGGACCCATGAACGAGAAGATAATGAGTTATTAGCAGAAATAGTGTAAATACCTGTCGAGGATGGCTTCACTTTGCCATCCTTTATATCTTGCAGATATTGCAGCCAAGATCTCTTCCAATGCCCCTTTTGATTGCAGTAAAATCAAATGGCCTCTTTGGATCAGAAACATGGGGAGTAGAACCATTGGCCTTAGCCTTTGGGCCATTACTAGATGACACAGCTTGAGCCTTGCTCTTCCAGTTTTGCTTGGGAGGACCTTTCCTCTTCTTCCCCTTTCCTTGTCCAATGGCCAAGACAGGGGCACTTGCAGGTGTGGAAGGTATACTTTTACCCTTCATCCCTGCCTCAGCTGTCTGCAACAAGTTGTGCAATTGGGCCAATGTCTGCTCAGTGTTGTTCAAATGGTAAGCTAAAATAAACTGACCATTACAATCAGGCAATGAGTTCAAGACCATATCAATGGCCAATTCCTCATCGAAGTGAATGTTGAGCTTGACCAAACGCTCTATGTAGCGTTGCATTCTTTGCACATAAGATACAACCAATTCCCCTTCCTTCATCTTGCAAGCCATGATTGACTTGACTACCTCAAACTTTTCTTGACGAGCTCGCTTATGGTACTTTTGCATAAGGTCCTTGTGAATCTCAAAAGGCTAGTAGTCCTCATAGTACCTCTGCAATTCTGGAGACATGGTTGCAACCATGATGCATGCCACTTTGGTAGCATCATCATAGTGTTACTTGTAGGCAGCATACTCTTCGGGAGTGGCTTTGGACTCATCAAGTTCTTTGAGCTCCTTTTCAAGGACATACTCTTTGTCCTTGAATCTAAGCGCCATCTTGATGTTATGCATCCAATCGTTATAGTTGGAGCCATCCATAACGACTTTGGAGCAGATGTTTAGTAGAGAGAAGTTGTGGCTGGAGGATGATGAAGCAGAAGTGTTTCTAGGAGTAGACATCTGAAAAGAAAGATAGTTTTAGTTAGATTTCAAGACACCTCAATATAATAACCCAAAGATATCATGTCAAGGTTAGGACCCAACTATGACGATTTACAACTTAGAAATGGGACGCCGAGATCCAAGTTAAATCTCATAAAGGTAGGTGAATGACGATTCACCAATTCCACCATTAGACAAAATAAACGAAGTGAAATTCCTAATCCTTTTGAGATACATTAAAACTATTTAATGGCATGTTTTAATCTCGGATTATGCTCTACTATTTGTGATTGGGATACCGGGGATCACAAACTAGATGTGAATAACCATGCAAATGTGCTTGGTAATCTTATTGTCTTTATCATTAACTATTGATGTGCCGGTAAACCACACACACTCCATCAAAATGATAATTATAAGATACCCATTACTACTCTTTATTAGTGCCTTTTAGTGTGCCGGTTAACCACACACACTCCACTAACGACCAATAAAGCATAATGTGCAGTTGGGATTTTGAAAAATACTGTTCTAGTACTTTCTTTAATAGCATTATACTTTTAATGAGAAGTAGTTGTCCTATCAAATCCTTTCTGCTAACGACCTCCACTAATCAAGGAAGCGGTGGGTGAGAGTGGACACCCATTCAACTACCATTTTATAGGCAGTTTCCTTATACCCACCTTATAGACTAGCTTCGTGAATGAGGCATACTAGCGATTTGACTGACCATATTCTTATACATACAAAATATTTAACTTTTAATTATAATATATATGTATATAAGGTGTGTTTTAAAACATTATAAAACTCCAAGGGTTTATATAAATTTTCGAAATTTAAACTATTAAATTTTAAATTTAAATAAACCAATTAATTAGATTTAATATTTATCTATTAATTAACCTTTAATTAATTTATTATATCTTGTAAGGATTATCTAATTAAATTAATCAATTAATTTGATCCTAATCTTTATCCCTCTAAATTTCGAAAAATAGGGTAAAGGATAATTATCCAATTAATCTAATCAAGTAACAATTATCCAAAACAAGAAACCCTAAAAAAAGGCTAGCAATTTCGAAATTCACAAGGGAGGAGGCTAGTGTTTTCAAAACCCTAAACCTAATTTCTATTAGGGTTCTTTGGAGGCTAGGGTTTTCGAAAAAACCCTTTGATCCACAACCCTAAAATCAAAAAATGGCCTTTAGGGTTTAATGGCTATAAACCCTAATTTTGCAATTCAACAATTATAGCAATTCAATTTAAAACAAACAATGGCTCTGATACCACTGATGGGTTTTAGGTAAAACAAATAAACTAGAAAAACAATTCTTAAGTTCACATGCAACCAACTTTGGATCTATGTTTTAACTATTGAACATACAACATTGAATTGCAAAACAAGAACCCTAGAGGAGAGAGGCTAATTTCGAAATTAACAAACTAGGGTTTAGTAATTACATGCCTTTCAATTGTTATAGTAAACAATTGATAATTCCCTTGATCTTGATCTTGATCTTCTTCGAAGCTTAGCACCACAAGTGTAATGCCTCTAATGGAATCACACACAAACTAGCAAGAAGGAAATGGAGGAGAGAGGGGAGAGGGAGAATGCAAAATTTGGCCCTTAGGGTTTCTTCAAAAGAAAGAGTAACCAAAATATGAACCAGGAGGCTCCTTATATAGCTGAGGGATCTAGGGTTTAGGGGAAACCCTAGTTATCCTTTGCCTAGGGCCTAAGCAAACCCAAGGGCCTTATACAAGCCCCTATGGACGAAATTATTAGGGTTTCCCCTAAAGATTTCGTCCACCCTTATCCAAGGGGGTTCTAGAGCCTTCCACTCAACTATTAGATAATTGCAAACTAGTCCCTGCACTTTATAATTAATTCTTTTAACCCGAAAATTAATTCTAATTAATTTCTGGCTAACAATTAATTAAACAAAATGATTTCTTATTAATATATTAATCTTTTAACATATTAATAAATTCATTTATATTAATTTATTAATCTTATAATAAATTAATATCTCTCCTTTCATAATTTCCTTGTCCGGTTGCTAGGTTTGAGGGCAACCCAAAAGGACTGTCTTGCTATCTATTCAAGTACATACCAATTATAGTTATGGGCTTAGACACCTAATCCAACACAAATATCACCCTCCCACACAAGTTCATGAGTGAGAATGGGCCAGAAGGGGTTGAGCCAAAAGAGTTGTTGTTTGGAGTAGATATCTAAAAAAGAAAACGGACAAAGTTTAAATTAGATAAGAATCCCCAATTTAACACCCAAATGAAAAATTAGGGCTAGGACTCAACATAATTATTTGCTATTTTGAAGAGGGGTGTCATAATCTAATTGCAAATAATTTGAAGGTAGGTAAATGACGATTTGCCAATTTCCACCTTCGAAAACGAAAAATTCAATTAAGTTTTAAATGAGTTGAAATTCCTAGATTCTTTTGAGATTTATTGAACTTTTCAATGGCATGTTTAAATCTCGATATTCCCTTCAAGTTTGTGATTGGGATACCGAGGATCACAAACAAGGTGTGAATAACCATGCAAATTTACTTGGTACTCTCGATGTCAATTACCATCTAATCAATGTGCTAGTTAGCCACACATGCTCCATTGATCTATGATAAACATCGAGCTATCCTTTCCACCCTTGCTAGTCCCAAATTAGTGTGTCAGTTATCCACACACGCTCCAATAATGACTTGGAAAGGTGAAAAGTGTAATTTCATGGAATAGCATCATTTTCACATTTTTCCTAAAGTAACAAGAATTGAGAATTTATAAAAACATTTAGTTACTTTATAGATCATTATACTTATTAATGAGGAATTAGCTGCCCTATCCTACCTGTTCGGCTAAAGACCATCCACTTGTCAAGAGTGTGGTGGGTAAGAGTGGATACTCAATGATGGTCATTTTATAGGCCGCTTCCTTAAACACCCCTTATAGACCAGCTTCGTGAATGAGGACTACTAACGGTAAGACTAGCTTGTCTTATACATATATATATAATTATTAATCTTATAATATTATAATAGTATAAGGGTTGAATTTTAAACTTGTAAAATTCTAGGGTTTAGAATTTTAATATTTCAAAATTAAAACTATTAATCAAAAATTTAAATTTCAAAACTAGAGAGGAAGTTTTGAAACTTTTCAAAACCATCTAGATCAAAATTCAAATAATTTAATTAATCAAATAATTTTTATTATCTAAGTTTAGCCTAATTCAATTTATGGCAAGCTAATTCATATTAAATAATACAAATAATTTATTTTATCATATAAACAAGTAATTATCTTATGATTTAACAATTATCTTCTAATTGGATGAGGGTAATCAGTACCATATTGAAAAAATTGAATTTTATTAGTTAAATCGTTTATGGTAATTATCCCAACCCAGTTCTAGTCAAAATCCTGAAAAATCTGCTAACAGACGAGAGGACTCGCCGAGTCACATATTGGACTCGTCGAGTAGACCTAACTCGTCACGTTCATCATGGGACTCTATGAGTTCATCAGGCAGATGCAGATTTTTTGACTTTTCCAAATTTGAACAATTTAGCTATGCATCAAATACAATAGAGAAACGACATAGGCTCTAATACCACTTTTGGGTTATGAGCAAAACAACAATCCAATGGTGCACATGCAAACCCTAAAGCTTTGGATCAAGGTTTTTCTATTTATACATGCAATAATCATCCAAACTTGTAAAGCCTAAATCTCTCATATAGAAATCGAAATCCACATAATTAATCAACTAAGAATCTTACCTTTCAATTGTAGCTTGAAGATCCTTCCCTTTGAGAGCTTAGTATCATAAATGTAATACCTCTAATCATTCACAAACACCACAACCAATTGGAGAACGTTAGAGAGAGGAGGAGGAGGGATGATTTCGGCTCTAGGGATCCTTCTAGGGTTTCTAGTAGCCGAAAATTGGATGCCAAGGGGTTTAATATACAGGTGAGGAATTACAGTTTTAGTCAAATACCTAATCCAGTTGCTTAAGCCCTAAGCAGCCCATAGAAACCTTCCAGATGCCTAGCCTTAGACGAAATCATTATGGGCTCCCATAAGATTTCATCCACCACTTACCCAAGAGGTCCCCAGCCCATTTCTGCAATTATCTTATAATTACAACATTAGTCCCCTTAATTCAATTAACCTCTTTTGACCATAAAATTAATTCTTGACCAATTTTAATTAATAATATGATTTCTCTTTTAATATATTATTCAATTAATATATTAGTAAATCACATTTATCCTCTTTCTCCATTATTCATCAAGTAAAGTTGCTTTCGTGAAGGCAACCCAAAAGGACCATGCTACAATCGGGTCAAGTACATATCAATTATAGTGATGGGATTAGACACCTAATCCAACAATAATAACCAATGAGAAGACAAAAGATAACATAACCAAAAAATCAGTTGTTGGAGTCCTGGCCTCCCCCGTCTGACACAACAATGCTTGGCTACTCTCTATTAGGGCTCCTATCCTACCCTCATGACCATTAGTGATCCCAAGAGTAACCAAAGAAGGTACACTTAATGCTCCTCCCCTCAACATCGGACAGTCGGCCATCTTGTGGCCCACTTAGTTGTAGTGAAAACATAGCGGGCTTGCCCCCTGAGGATAATACATGCTGACATAACCAACCCTGCCACACTTGTAGCAGCCTATACCCCTAGAACAACAAACCCTATTGTGTAGTTTGTCGTACGTGCTACACTGAGCCGGTCCCTAATGGCCCCTCAATTGTTGATCAAAAGTTTTGAGTCTCTTCCTTGAACCATCCACTACCTGCACCTGATCTGTCCCCCTCTTCTCCAAGTTCTCCAAATCGATCTCCAACTCTCGGGCTCTAGAAATCATAACAATGCGTCCTCATCCTACAGGCTTTCGAGATTCTCCAAGACTCTCTCTGATTCGAGTATGGATCATGTGCTTTCAGTAGTACGGGCCCAATACTACCTTCCACACCTATCCATACCTTCCTCAAGAATTATATCAAATCCTCTAAGTTGCCTTCCAACCTGATACACAAATTGATTGCTAACCAGCGCAACAAAAAACACTAAAACACTTCCTAGGCTCTCCTAGGTTCCTAACCTCACCTTGCCATCAGCTATTAAAAGGCTTCAACCAATGTCAAGTAACTACCTCATGAATATAGTCACATGCAACATAGATCAAATAATCCTTTGAGTAAAAGACTCAACCCTAAAATAGTTACACTCAGACAAGAATTACGCA
The DNA here is from genome assembly GCF_051521515.1 of Lactuca serriola. NCBI lineage: Eukaryota > Viridiplantae > Streptophyta > Magnoliopsida > Asterales > Asteraceae > Lactuca > Lactuca serriola. The sequence continues at coordinate 115,121,789 of NC_136409.1, read as the reverse complement.
ATAGGGTCAAATCTGTCACTCTGACATTATTCAACCCGTGAGACATGTGATTTAGCGTATTCACTTAGTAGTTGATGCACATCACTGAGATTCCCACAGAGCACAAAGAAAGAACCATTCGGGAAACATAAAATCTAACCAACATACACTCATCAAGCCATTCTATCCAATCATATGAAAATCATACTAGCATGCAATTCTAAAAGCTCAAACAATCAGGCATTAGGCATCTCTCCAAATATAAAATCCTAATAAGACCATTAGCCTAATCTAGCATGCACTTCTCATAATCATATCATATAACATAATAAACATGTATTGGTATTCTAGGAACCACTTACTTAAGCCTAGCTGATTGCACGCATCACGCGCCTTTCTTTGATTAGAAACCCCTTAATAAAATATTTATTTAATGAAAAATTTACCAAACCCTCAGTTTGAGATCAGACACACCCAAGAGTGTGCCCTAATCCCTCAAACCAATGCTCTGATACCAACGTGTAACATCCCAAAAATCACAATGTAAAATTTTCATTTTTAATACATTAAAATCGCCAAATCTCATTTGCTCAAACCATTTAAAGTATACTATAATAAACTATTATCAGAGTAAAGTCCCAAAGTAAATAAATTGTGGAGAACATGAGTATATGCAGTACGATCAAGCCGGGGGACTTCCCTTTTGAACTTGAAGTACCTAAAACCATAAACAATAAGCCGTAAGCACCAAGCTTAGTTAGTTCCTTAAAATACCACATAATATACATATCATACATGCCATAGAAGATACTACATGCCAATCATAGTCTTGCTATTATGCTATGAGATGGGTCATGGTCTTTACGTTCTAAGCCGAGGGCCAAACCCTAGGTCTCATAGACAACTGCCAGGAGCCACCTTCTGGTCTTCCATGCAAGCAGCACAAAGACAACTAACATACAACTATACACAAAACTATCTACCTAATTGTCAGGGTCCGAACCCTAGTATTGCATACAGTGTGTTAGGAGCCACCTCTGGGTCTTCCATACAAATTCAAGGGACCACCCCTTATCCTGCTATATACATAACATAATGGGCCGACATTGGTGCCTTAGACCCATAGTATAGTGAGGAGACGCGCCTCAGATAAGTTAAACCCATGGGTAAAACTCTGACTGCAGATCCGCTAAAATCCTCGTGCTTACAAGCCACCAAAATAAGGTGCATAATTTTGATCGAAAAGCCCTCCTCCAAAAAATGAGTCTTCAAGCTTCACCTTCCTCCTCTAGATGCACAAAAATCCTCCACAAAAGCTTCAGAAGAGCTCAAAATCACACAACATAGGCTAATCAACAAATTTGGGTTTTTAGGATACGGAGGTTGGCTAGGAAATGATCGAAAGAGGCTAACATATGGCTTATATAGGGTACAACTTGGAAAATTAGGTTTTTCTTATCCCTCCTCACACGCCATGCATACTCCTCATACGCCCAATGTACAAGGCTTCGGACCCGCTACCATCATCCACTAGTACGCTAAGTGTACACCTAAGGTACACTCCGTGTACTAGCTTCTCAACTAGTACACTAAGCATACCTTGTTGTATGCCCCACATACTACTCATAAGGGTCAAATTTGAAATTCTTTTAATTAAGAAGGGGAACTAGGAACATATTCGATACCAAGTGTTACACATCAGCATAATGTGAAACAAGAATACTAAACCGATTAGGAAGTCCAATTATGTATGGCTGAGAAAATTTAACCATAGAGATAAAAAAACATTGGATTAGAGCACATATGATCCAGTATCAATTATAAAAGAAAGAAGTTGTTTAAGAAGAGAAGATGAGGTATGCACATTAGATGAAAATTAAGCATAATATAAGGATGTACTGTGACATCCCCAAAATCACGGCCAGAAAAGACCGGTTTTGTTTATACTTTATTTCAAAATCAGAGTAATCTTTTAAATAAAAGAGTTGCGGAATTTGTCCCCAAAAAATATTATGATAAAGATTTATCAAAAGCATTTCCTTAGAAATGTATTTCATTAAAAAGACTCGGGATGTCATGTTCGATACAGTACATAAGTATAAACAATACAGTATAAGACTTACTACATTATTTCATATCTACAGGCCTATATCCGTAATCCCTCGTCCAAAACATCACATCTATGCTCATGCGCCACTACCTGTAATACAAGAAACTGAGTGGGTCAGGCTTGGGAGCCTGGTGAGCACATAGGGGTTTCAACCCACAATAAATAAGTTTATTAATTTCATCAATCAACAATAACCCGATTACCCGTTCCCGTTATCCTCACTTTACGTCCCTAAACACCTATCATAAGGGCCTTAGCCTAAGGATCATCATCGGGATGGACACCACTGCTAAGGGGATTCCTCAGCAATAAATGTCTTAAAGGAAACCATGTGGGGGATGGAGTACACCGGTGAACACATCGTTCACAAACACCTACAGGTTGCGAGCTTGCTAGTGTTCCACTAGACTGTCTAGAAGAGTCCGTGGTCGTCATCCATACTCCGTCAGATGACAGAATCAACAACATGAACATCGAGGCCTCTCATCATTTTATCACACATCACCTATTACATCTACCCATGTTTTACCCCAACATTTTCGTAGATATAAAATACATATACAGTTTAAATCATTGAAAACATGTATAAAAACGTTCATCCAACATAGATAGCAAGTATTCAGATAATATGCCCACATAGCACGTAATTTATATAAAATACTTCATATCTATGTGTAAGCTGAAAGTAACTATTGACTCACTTGAAAGGGGGTGACTTAGCTCTCAGACAGCGCTTCAATACTCTTAAAACGATATTCCTTCGATAAAACCTAGTATTGATACCACTAGGGTTTAGTCTAACGATAACCGCGAGAAATTAATTGTCTGACTATTATTATTATTATATAAGCGTTAATAACACTCAATATAACTCATAATAATAGCCCAAATAATTATTTTAAGGACCTAATAACATTCCTATAATTATTTGAAAGCTATATGAAAAATTGTGTAAGCGTAGCACACTTACAGGGAATTTTATCGAAAACCGGAACTTAATTGGAGCAGCGGTTCGAAACCGAAAAACTCCTTTTTCTCGGGACTCCGGGAGCCTCGGGGCTTCCCTAGGGTGCTAGGGGTTTTATCTAGGGCTTAGGGGGGTTTGGGATACTTAGAGAGAGAAAGTTTGTAGAGAGAGAAGTGAAAAAGGTGCAAGAAAGTCGGCAGCCTTCGCTGGCTTTTATAGGCCGAAGTTCGGACATTACGCTGGGCGTACCGAGGGTACGCTAGGCGTACTCCTCGGATAAGGGTTCCAGGTCAGATCCAGCTGGCTTCGTACATCGGACGGATATGGGCGAGGGTACGCGGGGCGTATCGACTTTGGACGCGGGGCGTAATGCGAAGACTTCATGGCATGATCCGAAGCGAGGTCTGATCAGCGATGGAGGGTCCGAATGTTGCCACGTCATCTCAGTTTCGTAAATTTCCTTCTCGACTTCTAAAAATCATAACTTTCGCATACGAGCTCCGTTTTTGACATTCTTTATATTCACGCGAAGGTGGGAACGTACTCTACAACTTTCGTTTAGAATCGCTCGGCTAATTTTGGATCGATTTTAAATTTTATATTATTAACAGGCCGGGACAGGATTGGTCCGTTAAATTCTCATAACTTCTTCATCCGATGTCCGTTTTCGCCCATCTTTTTCTCGTTACACTACTCTTAACGAGATCTTCGATTCTCGTTCAGCTCGTGTCGGCTAAAAATCACTCGATCTAATATTCGAATTTCGGGCTGTACACTGCTAGTCCGAAACTTCGAAAAATCATTACTTCTTCATACGAAGTCAGATTTGGGCGTTCTTTTTATCGATGTTTTTAGTTTAACATATTCTACGACTTTCGTTTAGAACGCTAAGGCTAAATCTCTCTCTATTGTAAAGTCACTATTTACGCTTCCCGGTATCGTGCCGGTTCTGTCGCGAAACTTCGACGGGTCATAACTTCTTCGTTATAACTCGGATTTCGGCGTTCCTTATATGTACGGAAACCTTGAGAAATATTCCACAACTTTATGTAAAGATATCGGGATTATCTCAAACTTTAATTTTGATGCTTATTTTTATTCTTTATTAATTATACATTTATAATTAAATAGTAAGCACATAAACACACATAATTCACATAATACTCAAACATTTCATCTTTATTACTTCAAAAAGAGTTACAAGAGTTGACCTAGACTATTACATTGACAAAAAATCCTTTGCCCTGAAACCCGGGCGTTACATGTACCATCAGGAATCATAGTGTTGTCATGTAGAGAAACATTGTTGGATGATGAATTGAATTAATTTTGATTGTTCGATTATAGGAAATGTTGGTACTGTTCTTGTGAAATGTTCTAAGAAGGATCATTGGTTTCTATTTAAGCAGTAGTTCTTGGTTCATCTTTTCGGCTTTGGTGAATTTGGAGTGACCAGAATTCTTGCAGTGTGTACATACAAATTTTTTCTTTGATTAATCAAGTATTTGATATGTAGATACATCTATAGTGAATACATTAGGAGAAATAACTATTGGATTAGGTGTCTAAGCCATTAACTATATTAGGTATATACTTGACCCAATTGCAACATGGTCCTTTTGGGTTGCCTTTACCAAAGCAACTTGACTGGATGAATAATGGAGAAAGTGGATAAATGTGACTTATTAATATATTATGAGAATAATATATTTAAAAATAAATCATATTATTTAATTAATATTGGTGAAGAATTAATTTTCTGGTTAAAGGAGGTTAAGTGAATTAAGGGGACTGATATTGTAATTATAAGATAATTGCAAAATCGGATGAGGATCTCTTCGATAAGAGGTGGACGAAATCTTATGGAATCCCATAAGGATTTCGTCCAAGGCTAGGTGTTCTGGAAGATTCCTATAGGCTGCTTATGGCCTAAGCAACCGGATTAGGTATTTGACTGAAATCCTAATTCCTCAAATATATAAAGCCCCCCTTGGCATCATATTTTTGGCTACATGAAACCCTAGAAGGATCTTAGAGTTGAGTTTTGAGCCTCGTCTCTCTCTCTGTGTGTGTGTGTGTGTGTCTCTCTCATAATCTCCAACTTGCTTTTTGGTGTTTGTGATCGATTAGAGGTAATACATTTGTGATACTAAGCTCTCAAAGGCAAGGATCTTCAAGCTACAATTGAAAGGTAATATTCTTACTTGATTAATTATGTTGATTTGGATTCTATATGATAGATTTAGGGTTTACAAGCTTTGGATGATTATTTCATGTACAAATAGAAAAACCTTGATCCAAAGCTTGCGGGTTTGCATGTGCACCATAGGATTGTTGTTTTCCACATAATCCAACAGTAGTATCAGAGCCTACGTCATTTTTCTATTGTATTTGATGCATAGCTAAGTTTTTCAAAGATAGAAAAGTTGAAAAATCTGCATCTACCTGATGAACTCATCAAGTCCCCTGATGAACTTGACGAGTTAGGGCTACTCGACGAGTCCAGTATGTGACTCAGCGAGTCAGATCGTCTTTTAGCAGATTTTTTGGGATTTTGACCAGAATTGGGTTGGGATAATTACCATCAACATTTTTAACTGATAAAATTTGATTTTTTTCAATATGGTACTGAATATCCTCATCCAATTAGAAGATAATTGTTAAATAATAAGATAATTACTTGTTTATATGATAAAATAAATTATTTGTATTATTTAATATGAATTATCTTGCCATAAATTGAATTAGGTCAAACTTAGATAATCACAAAGTATTTGATTAGTTAAATTATTTGAAATTTGATATAGATGGTTTTGAAAGGTTTCAAAATTTGCCCTCAAGTTTTGGAATTTAAAATTTTGATTAATAGTTTAAATTTTGACATATTTAAATTCTAAACCCTAGAATTTTACAAGTTTAAAATTCAACCATTATACTATTATAATATTATAAGATTAATAATTATATATATATATATATATATGTATGTATGTATGTATAAGATAAGCTAGTCATACCGTTAGTAGGCCTTCACAAAGTTGGTCTATAAGGGATGTTCAAAGAAGCGGCCTATAAAATAACCGTCATTAGGTATCCACTCTTACCCACCACACTCTTGACTAATGGAGGATCATTAGCTGAACGGGTAGGATAGGACAACTAATTTCTCATTATTAAGTATAATGATCCATATAATACTAAATGTTTTATCAATTCCCAATCTTAGTTACTTTAGGAAAAATGTGAAAATGATGTTATTCCATGAAATTACACTTTTCACCTTGCCAAGTGGTTAGCTGTGACAACCCGAAATTTCTATTTTGTACAACCCTTCAATACAATAGAAGTCAGAAAAGTTGCTGCTAAGTTTCAAACTTTTTGGAACAAGTTTGGGTATTTTAGGATTTACACTTTAGGAGATATCAGGAGAGAGGATGTCCTAGAGTATTTTGTGCATCTTAAAAGTTTCAAAACTCCACGAGTTTGGAGTTTACGGCTCAAATGATATTTTTGGACCAAAAACTCAAGGAACTATATAAAGGGCACTTAGCCATTTTAGTTCATTTCTTCCATTTCATCTAGAGAAAAGCCCGAATTCTCTCCCAAGGATCTTCAATCTTTTGCTCCGGATTGTAGGTACTGCTACCCTAGAATGTTTTAAAGCTTACTACATGTTTAGATATGATAGAAATCACTCAAGAATCACAAGAAGAAGGAGTTTACAGCCCAAGATCTTCTTGGACCGTAAACTCTATTTTGGGTGCCAAAATGCTCCCAACTCTTCCCTTGTTCTTAGGAACTTGTATGGAACCCTTCTCTGATGGTTTTAGCACATGAAAAACACCTTAAGACCCCCTTGTATATGGGTTTATGGTTTGGGAATCTCCCAAAACCGTAAACACCCCTAAGGTGTGTAAAAATGGCACTAGTCCCTTCACAAGCTTAGGAAACTAGTCTAGATTTATTCCTTGAAGTGTTTAGGACTTCAAAACATCAAAAGAACATAAATAATATTGTGTTTACGGCTGCAAGCACATGGAGAATTGGTCCATGGGCCGTAAACTACATATAGAGGTGTTTTGATGCCACAAACACTTCCATAGGCTTATACTTCAATGTAGAAATGCTTCAAGGGACTTACAAGACTTCAAATCAACTCATGGTCAAGAAGACATGAGTTTACGGCCATAAACTCAAGGGTTTACGACCGTAAACTCAAGGGGTTATGGTCTTTAGGGAGTAAACTCACAAAGAGGGTTCCCTTGAACCCTAAGCTCAATAGCTTTGTCCTACAACACTTAGATGCAATCCTTAGCACTTATAACACTTATATAAAGTGTTTAACATGTCTTAGGATGTCTTAACTTTGTTATTTAGTTATTTAAAGGCTAATTTGTTACATATATGTGATATTATATGTTAAATAGGATCATAGAGTGTGTGCAAGTCTTCACTTGACACCTAGCATCCTATATAGTCCGTTCATCCCAACCACTTGCTACAGGTGAGTTCATACCCCTTAATCAATGATTTAAATGTTTTTAAATGCTTTTATGGGGGGATACAAGTTGAATCATGCTAGTTATTATATTAATCACATGTGATTAATAAGTAGCACACAAAAGGATTTACTACGCTTTTAGCTGTTTTACCAAACAGTTTACTTCAAATGGCTTTCCAAAACATTTTTACTAAGTTAAAACTCTTTATTAAACTGTCTTACATATTGAGTGTATCTTTTCAAACCCTGTTACAGTTGTGATTCAAAACAAATGTTTTCCTTATACTTTACACTTTTCTTATCAAACCAACTTCTTTCAAATCGTTTTACAATTTGACATCAAGTCATCTTTTCTTAAATACTAAACTTTTTAGTGGTTTTACAAGACTTCTTTTATGCTTTTATATTGTCAATTGCATGCCTAGATATGTAAAGTTATATAAGTAATGTTTAAAGGACTTAGGAAGGCTAACCGGCTTTATTTCCTTTTCCCCATTGGGATGTGGTCAGGTAGGGTATCGGGTATCCGTCCGAAGGTCGTTTAAATATCAGTTATATATCATGTGTATATATATAGTCATAAAGGTTCTTCCAGTCAGTTCAATACCCTTGGGTAGAAAGGGTATACTTCCATGTTCATACGTACCAGTATATTACTAGTAAGCTACCATAGGGGTAGTTCAGGAAAATACTAGAACTATTACTAGAACGCGAAATCATACAATCAGTCAGTTCATTCATGAGTCAATACATGCTAGACAGAGAGAGAACACACATTACAGCTAGCACACACAAAACATTAAAGTACATTACTATACATGCTAGATAGAGAGAGAACACACATTACAGCTAGCACACGCAGAACATTACAGTACATTACTATACTACTACATAGATATGTTTACATGATTACGCTTACATGAGTACGTTTACATTGATACGCTTACATGAGTACGTTTACATTGATACGCTTACATGAGTGCGTTTACATATACGATAATAGGACAGACATCACTAGGTGCTATCGCATGGAACGGTTTCAGGATCTAACTATACCAATGAATCACAATGCATTGTGATAGTTATATTGGGTATACACGATCATAGTAATGTGGATGTGGCTTGCAAACATGCAGGGGTCGTGTATGGGTCCCAAAATCTCTTTGACACGGGAGTGTCTAGTCTGGGATCTAGCCATCACATTATGCCTTATCCCTCAAATAAGGAAAAATAGTACATAAGTAGTCACTTATTGCAAATACTACAGTACTTACGAAATTACAATAGATTTAAGGTAGTCAGTATGGTTGTAGTTATTTGATACTACACCATAGTACTATTTCATTTTTCCCATTACATTCACTTAGTGAACATTCACACGATGCACGGTAATGTGGAAACTATATTTTTGGTTAATGATAGTCAGATTTGGGAAAATACACACTCTTACAAGAGACACACACAGATACTAGATGCCTTGGTAGAAGGCTACTTTCAGTAGGAAGCATAGGGCTTTCTAGGATGTTCAAAACGTTTTCAAATACTTACATTTCATATACGTACAAATACTTGCATTTCTTATATGTACAAATACTTGCATACAAATTAAGACACTAAAATACTTATGTTCTCACCAACTTTAAAGCTGATACTCTCTTTCAGAATAACTTGTATCCTCAGGTCAACAGTAGACAGGTACAGATGCAAGGTTTAGAGAAGATGGTGTTCGTTCAAGACTCATCTTTTATTTTGATTTACACTTTAGTGTCTATTAGACATATCAGAACACTTGTATTAAAATTATATTATTAATGCAATGAATGATGTTGTTGCTTGTTTACTACTATTCATTGTTGTGATATTGTACATGACGTCCTCCGCCCCAGAACATTTCCGCCGTTCATGGTTTTGGGGTGTGACATTAGCGGAGTGTGCGTGGATAACTGGCAAACTAATTTTGGACTAGCAAGGGTGGAAAATGGTAGCTCGGTGTTTATCATAGATTAATGGAGCGTGTGTGGCTGACCAGCACATTGATTAGGTGGTAAATGACATCGAGAGTACCAAGTACATTTGCATGGTTATTCACACCTTGTTAGTGATCCTTGGTATCCCAGTCACAAACTTGAAGGGCATATCGAGATTTAAACATGCTATTGAAAAGTTTAATGGATCTCAAAAGAATCTACCAATTTTGACTCATTTAAAACTTAATTGTCTTTTTCGTTGTTCATGGTGAAAATTGGTAAATCGTCATTTACCTACCTTCAAATTATTTGCAATTACATTACGGAATCCCTCATTTGGGTGTTAAATTGGGGATTCTTATCTAATCTTAACTTTGTCTCTTTTCTTTTTTAGATGTCTACTCTAAACAACAACTCTTTTGGCTCAACCCCTTCTGGCTCATTCTCACTCATAAACTTGTCTAAGAGGATGATATTTGATAGGTCCAAATTTAATGATTGGATCTGAAACATTCACATGGCCACCCTCTACGAGGACAAAGAGTATATTCTCAACAGGGAGCTGAAGGAGATTGACACCAACACGGCTACTCCTGAGGAAATTGTTGCATACGAGACTCATGAGAAAGATGCTACGAAGGTTCATTGCATCATGCTCACAACAATGACTGCTAAACTAAAAAAGTCCTACGAGGACTACTATCCATTCCAGATGCACCAAGATTTGATGGAAAGGTACCATCAAAGTGCTAGGAAGGAAGGGTACGAGATCATTGCTGTAGTGATCACTACTAAAATGAATGATGGAGAGTCCATAATGGCCCACTTGCAGAAAATGCAAAGATACGTGGACCACTTGGTGAAGTTATATGTCAACTTCGATGAGGAGCTGGCCATAGATATCATTCTACACTAGTTGCCTCCTTGTTATGACCGGTTTTTCATATGACCTATCACATTAACAAGGAGGAGGTCACTCTAAGCAAGCTTTAAGGACTGCTAAGGATTGCTGAGAGTAGTCTAAAAAGTAAATTTGTTGTATCTACTCCTACTGTTGCCGACCTGTCTTGGCTATTGGGCAAGGGAAATGAAAGAAGAGGAAGGTCCTTCTAAAACCCACAAGGGAAAGTCCAATTATGGTACCTCTTCTAGTGGAACCAAAGATGGTCCTGCTGCTCCTTCTTCCAACCCGAAGGATGCAGAGTGCTTCTACTACCACGACAAAGGGAATTGAAAATGAAGCTGCCCAAAGTATATGCAAGATATCAAGGATGGGAAGATAAAGCCCACCTTCGTAAGTCTTTATACTATTCAATCTAATAACTCATCACAAGCTATGTATTGGGTCCTCGATACAAAATGTGGTTTTCAAATTTGTTCTGATTTGCAGGGTCTAAGAAGAAGTAGGGATGTGGAGCATATGAAGATAACTTGATCATGGGGAATAGAAAAGTGTTGCATGTCACCAAGATTGGAATTTAATCTTTAGTGCTTAGTAGTGGGTTAGGTTTAGATTTGAATAATTGTTGCTATTCATCATAAATGACATTAAACATTATTTCTTTTCATGGTTTGTATAAACAAGGTTTTAGATTTTCGTTTAATAATGAAACCGGTTCTATTAATACTTTCTTGAATGTCACTTTCTAATTTGAAGCATTTCCATGTAATGGAATATATGAAACTGTGATGGTTGTAGACAACTTAGGAAATGATGTGTTGCATATCGATTCTTCCAATGGTTTGGACAAAGCATGTTTGTGGCATTGTCGTATTGGACATGTCAACAAGAAGCGCATAGCCCAAATCCAAAAGGATAGAGTGTTGGAGTCATTCGAACATATGGACAATGACACATGCAAGTCTTGTTTTCTTTGAAAGATGACCAAGTCACCCTTCATTGGTACTTGTGAAAGGGATGAGGGTTTATTGGATCTCATACATACTGATGTATGTGGGCCCTTTAGATCCACCACAAGGGATGCGAACCGTTTCTATGTGACTTTTACCGATGATTATAGTAGATATGGGTATATCTACTTAATCAAGAACAACTCTGAAACCTTGTAAAAGTTCAAAGAGTTTAAACAAGAAGTGGAGAATCAACTAGGCAGGAAGATAAAGACGCTCTGATCCGATCGAGGTGGTGACCATCTTTGTATCGAGTTCCACGACTATCTCAAGGAATGTGGAATTGTTTCACAATTGACACCACCTAGGACACCACAGTTGAATGGTGTGGCTAAGAGGCATGTTGGATGTGGTTCTGTAACATCCAAAACTTTGAGCCAATTTTAAACATTTTATTTCATTCAAAAACCATTAAGTGCATACATCTTATTTTCAAATAGTTTAAACATCAGAGTATCCCCCAGAACCATATCACATGAATCATAAAACATGAGGAGCGGTACGATCATGCCTTCGCCTTGCCACAATCTCCTGAAGTACCTGAAACAATACACTGAACTGTAAGCCTGAAAGCTTAGTGAGTTAACCCCAAAATACCAACCACAACAACCACAATCATAACATATTGTATGACAATATAGAACAGCCATCCCTATCAAGTCTGCAGTGTGATTGGTCCGCCCTCAACAGGCCTTCAGTTCACCTGGTCCACTCTCTGAGTCTACAGTATGACTGGACCGCCCGCACTGGGCCTTCAGTCTATCTGGATCTATCCGAGCCTTCGATATGACTGGACCGCCAAACGGGCCTACAATCTATCCAGACCGCTCGTAGGGTTTGTTGTCCTTCAGTACAAAGCAGGACCGCCTCAACCCAAACATCAAGCAAATAACCATGTGTACATATAGCAGCAAATCACATAACAGTACATAGGCAAACAAATCGATCTAGCAGATCATAAAGCATAGCATCATCCTTACCAGGATATCGACCTAACCGGTCACTAACATAGCATCATCCTATATACCAGGATACCGACCTAAACCAGGTCACTAACATAGCATCATCCTATATACCATGATACCAACCTATATCAGGTCACTAACATAGCATCATCGTATATACCAGGATACCGACCTAAACCAGGTCACTAACATAGCATCATCCTATATACCAGGATACCGACCTAAACCAGGTCACTAACATAGCAGCATCCTATATACCAGGATACCGACGTAAACCAGGTCACTGACATAATAGTGTCCCAATTACCAGGACGCCGATCTAACAGATCAATAATCACATCAACAGTACAAGTACAGATATCACATATAACTATCTCACAGATCATCGATCATAACAATCTCTCATGACCAAGGCATCGACCTAACCAGGTCACTAACATACCAAACCTGACGGATCACAAGGGCATACAACATACTGTCTATTCTGATACCAATCTAACAGATCATAACCACATGTAGCATACTGTAACCAAGATAACAACTAAAAGGGCCGGACTTGGTGCCTTAGACCCTATTGATATAGTGAGGATAACTCACCTTGCAACCGCCGAGCCAAATCACGAGAGCATAATCCCGAAGCACTGCAACAAACTCCAACACCTATATCCATCAATAACCATTGACATAAATATCCAAATTACCATAATACCCCTGAAGGTCAAAGTCAAAGTCCTCAGTCAAACTCAACCTTCCGGGTTGATTCTACTCGCCAAGTCAACCCGTCGACTCGTCGAGTTCCTATACTTAGAACCTCCCACAACACGACTCAACTCACCGAGTCACCCCAAGACTCGTCGAGTCCAACGATCTCCGAGTCTCATCCTGCTCAACTCACAGAGTCGTCCCTCGACTCACCGATCCAAAGCTTTAACCAAAAGATGTTAGGGTTCCATGACCAGACTCGTCGAGTCCAAGAACAGACTCGTCGAGTTGTTCTTCCAACTCGTCGAGTCCATGCACGTGTTCATACAACTCATCAAGTACACCCATCTGACTCGCTGAGTCTCTCCAGATCTCAATCCATTCAGAGGCTTTTCAAGCCATGGTGAGGCTCCAATCCGTAGATCCACCCTTCTACAATCTATCCCTCACATGAAGTTGCAAACTTTACGCGAAACCAAAGAGATATGGGCCCAAAACACACTAGGTCTTGGGTTTTAGACAAAAGGGCTTCACCAACAATTCAATAACTGATGCTTTATGACTTTCTGGACCAATACAAGTCTAGATCTGAAGTAGCAACCTCATATCTGGACTCCAAACCCGAAGTGGATCTCAATCATACCAAAATGGCCCCAAATCACATTCAATAATAAATCTAGAAGCAACAAAGGAAAGGTAACAGCTCATTACCTCCAAGATGTGCCCAAAACTGCAGTAGCTTCTGGATCTACACTACTTTCTTGATGCAAACCCTTTTGATCTTCAAGTTTCTTCCAGTAGAACACCTCTCAAAGCTTCAATCTCCCTCCAATGGCCTTATATTGTGACATCCCCAAAATCTCGGCCAGAAAAGACCGATTTCATTTATGCTTTTTAAACGTTTTCAGAGTAAATCCTTTTACTTTTAAAAGAGATGCGGAATTTGTTCCCAAAAACAAAAGATGATAAAATAGATATTTATCAAAACATTTCATAAAGAAATATGATTTCATTTGATAATCAAAAGTCGGGATGTCAAGTTCCGATACAGATCATAAAGCATAAACGATAGCATTACAAGCCATTCAACAAATATATATATATATATATATATATATATATATATATATATATATACAGACTTGTAAACAAAACAACTTGATGATTCGCCCATCTTAAGCTCTTGCGCCACTTCCTGTAATACAAATAAACTGAGTGGGTCAGGCTTCGGAGCTTGGTGAGCATATAGGGTTTTCAACCCACAACAAATATTTAATTTCAACAATCAACAATAAACCCGATTACTCATTCCCGTTATCCTCACTTTACGTTCCTAAAAATAACATCTATTATAAGGAACCTAATTCAGGATTTTCATCGGGACGGACATTACTGCAGAGGGGTTTCCTCAACAATAAGTGTCCTAAAGGCAACCATGTGGGGGATAGAGTACACCGGTGAACACGTCGTTCACAACACCTACAGGTTATGAGTCTGCTAGTGTTCCACAGGACAGTCTAGAATAGTCCGTGGTCGTCATCCATACTTTGCTGAATGACTAGAATAACACCAACAACACCGAGGCCTCTCATCTGTTTATTACACACCAACTATCTACCCATGTTCTACCCAACATATTAGTAGATAAAAATATACATTTTTATACATAGTTTAAAAACATGTATAGCATGCTTTAATCAATACATATTCCATATAACAGATGAGGCACACACACACATAACACGTATTTCATAGAGACTAAATCAGATCTATGAGATAGAAGAGAGTGAATATACATTCACACATATAACAACAAAATATATACAAGTAGCACGTATTTTATATATACTACTTCATAATATTGCGTTGGAATGAAAATAACTACACACTCACATGATCAGAAGATGATCGGGCAGTACTACGGCTTGCAGAAGAGGTGTTTCTCCGTAGATCTGGAAGATCTTCACAAAACCGGGCTCCTCGCGGGCAAGGGTTCGGCTCGGGAATAACGCTCTTCGGGATCCTCGGGGCTTCGGATCTTGCTTCGGTGCTCGGAAATATTACTGGGGCTTCAGGGTATAAATGGCACGCAAAACGAGGCAAAAGATGAGAGAAAATGGAAGGGTTTTTAAAAGAAAACGGGCTGCCTTCGCCTCCCCTTTTATTGGGCTGAGCCTCGGGGTTACGTTGGGCGTAACTTCGGGGTACGCGGGGCGTACTGCCTCGGTTGCCGTTATCCCTTGCGTCATCGGCTCCTGTACGTCATCGCATACGACTCCATAGTACTCGAGTGGTACGCTGGGCGTACTTCAGATGAGTCTGGTGACTCCCCTCCTCCGGATAATATCGGATGTTTTAATTAAAATTAAAAATTAAATATTTAATAAACTTCAAAAATTCATATCTCCCTCAGATGAACTCCGTTTTCGACGTTCATTAAATCCACGCATACGTGAGACTACGCTCTACAACTTTCGTTGAGACTCCGTCGGCTAATTTTTACTTTATTTTTATTATTTATTTTTAGGATGCCGGGACAGAAAAATCTCTTTATAAATTCATAACTTCTTCGTACGACGTCCGTTCTCGCCTAGCTTTTCATCGTTTCGCTACTAACAATGAGATCTTCGATTCTCGTTTAGATTGTTTCGGCTAAAAACCGCTCAATCTCAAATCGAGTATTCGGGCTGCATACTGCCACGTCGAAACTTCAAAAAATAATAACTTCCTCATACGAAGTCAAATTTGGGCGTTCTATATATATTCGAAAACCTCGTTTCAACTACTATAACATTATCCAAAGATATCGAGTTTATTTTACACTTAAATGTTGACACTCATTTTATTCTTAATTCATTAAATTATAATAATTATGAAAATACACACATAATTCACATAATTCACAAATAATACATTTTTATTATTTCAAATTGGGTTACAAAGGTTAACCTAGACTAAAAAAAATAGCAAGCCCAGAAACACGGGCGTTACAATTCTCCCCACCTTAGGATGATTCCGTCCCCGGAATCACACATCAACAAACAAATGCGGGTAGCGACTCATCATGTCACTCTCCGTCTCCCAGGTGAGATTCGGCCCATTTGTGTGTTTCCATCGGACAAGCACTAACTCAACCATCTTACGCCGCAATTTCTTAGTCTTTCGGTCAACGATTTCCTCTGGTTCTTCAATCAACCTTTTGTTCTCATTGATTCTCAACTCTGAAAGTGGAATTATGTCGGGAACTTCTCCCGTGAACTTCCTCAAATAACACACATGAAAAGTGTTATGAATTCCATTCAGTTCTTCTGGTAGTTCGAGCTTGTAAGCCTTATTCCCAATCCGCTGAAGAACTTTAAACGGTCTAATAAACCTTGGACTTAATTTTTCCCTTTTACCAAATCTTATAAGTCCCTTCCACAGCGAGACTTTAAGCAAAACCGAATCTCCAACTTCAAAAGTCATCGGTCTTTGCTTTTTGTCAGCATAGCTCTTTTGACGGTCTTGAGCTGCTAACATTCTCTCCCTAATTATTTTCAATTTTTCAGCAGTTTGATGTACTATCTCTGGTCCCATAAACTGCTTTTCGCCAGCCTCAAGCCAACAAGATGGCGTACGACACTTCTGTCCGTACAAAGCTTGATAAGGTGCCATCTTAATGCTCGAGTGGAAACTATTATTGTAGGAAAATTCTAACAATGGTAAATCTTCATCCCAATTACCTAGGAATTCCAAGGTACATGCTCTTAGCATATCTTAAAGTGTTTGTATCGTTCGTTCGCTCTGACCATCAGTCTGCGGATGGTAAGCTGTACTTAAACACAACTTGGTACCCAATTCCTCTTGTATACTTTTACAAAATCGTGAGGTGAAACGACTATAACGATCCGACACAATCATTAACGGAACACCGTGAAGCCTCACAATTTCCTTCACGTAAGAATTCGCAAGCTTTTCCATAGACAATATCTCCTTGGCTGCTATGAAATGCGCACTCTTAGTGAATCGATCAACAACCACCCAAATCATGTCGTGACCATTCTTTGTTCTGGGCAGTTTAGTGACAAAATCCATAGTAATCTCTTCCCACTTACCCGTAGGCACAGGAAATGGTTCTAAACTCCCATACGATTTCTGATGTAGTGTCTTTACTCTCGCACAAGTCACACACTCAGCCACATACTTTGCAACATCAAGCTTCATCGTCGGCCACCAGTAGTAGGGTTTCAGGTCCCTATACATTTTAGTGCTACCGAGATGAACCGAGTACATGGTCTTGTGAGCTTCTTCCATCAGAAGATCTCTGACTCCTCCTGTCTTAGGTATCCAAATCCGATCTTGGAACACCTTCAGTCCATGACTGTTTATACCGAGCACCAACATTTTGCCCAAACGTTCCTCCTTTCGGTCATTCTTCTCAGAAGCTTCGTCTTGAGCTTTCTTTATACTTTCCAAAATAGTCGAGACAACTTCAATTCTCAACGTTCTTGGCCTTCTCTTTTCAAGATTGACTTTCCGACTGAGAGCATCAGCAACAACATTAGCCTTACCGGGGTGGTAAAGTATCTCGCAGTCGTAGTCTTTTAGTAACTCTAGCCAGCCTCGTTGTCTCATATTCAATTCCTTCTGACTAAAGAGATATTGGAGACTCTTATGATCAGTGAAAAGTTTGCACTTCGTGCCATAGAGGTAATGCCTCCATATTTTCAAAGCGAAAACTACCGCTGCCAACTCCAAATCATGAGTCGGGTAGTTCTTTTCATGCTCTTTCAGCTGTCGAGATGCATACGCGATCACCTTATCTCTTTGGGTCAAAACACAACCCAATCCAACACCAGACGCATCGCTATAAACAACGAAGTCTTCAACTCCATCGGGTAGAGAAAGTATCGGTGCCTCGCATAGTTTCTTCTTTAGTTTCTCAAATGCTTCTTTATGCTTATCACTCCAAGCATAAGTAGCTCCTTTGTGCGTCAAATTTGTTAATGGACTAGCGATCGAAGAACAGCCTTGGATAAACCTTCGGAAATATCAGGCTAATCCTAAAAAGCTTCGGATCTCCGTGGGACTTTTCGGTTGTTCCCACTTCATCACAGCTTCGATCTTCGTTGGATCAACCATTATCCCTTCTCGGTTGACCATGTGACCCAAGAATTGGACTTCACGAATCCAAAAATCACATTTGGAGAACTTCGCATACAACTTCTCCTTCTTCAAGACTTCCAACACTTCTCGCAAGTGTCTGCCATGCTCCTCTTGGCTTTTTGAATAAATCAGAATGTCATCTATGAACACTATCACAGATTTATGAAGGAACGAGTTACAAACTCTATTCATTAAATCCATGAATGTTACTGGAGCATTGGTCAGTCCAAACGAAATAACCAAGAACTCATAGTGTCCATATCGCGTTCTGAATGCAGTTTTCTCGATATCCTGCTCTTTTACTTTTAGCTGATGATATCCTGACCTTAGGTCGATCTTTGAAAAATAACTTGAACCTTGTAGTTGATCGAACAGATCATCAATCCTCGGCAATGGATATCTATTCTTTATTGTTGCCTTATTCAGCTCTTTATAATCGATGCATATTCTCATACTTCCATCTTTCTTCTTCATGAATAACACCGGAGCTCCCCAAGGTGATGAACTAGGTCTAATGAAACCTTTGTCCAATAACTCCTGAAGTTGCATCATCAGCTCCTTCATCTTCGTCGCTGCTAGTCGATAAGGTGCTTTTGCAATTGGCGTTGTTCCGGGCAACAAGTCAATACGGAATTCCACTTGTCGATCAGGTGGTAATCCAGGAAGATCTTCGGGAAATACTTTCGGATAATCACACACAACGGGAATATTCTGCATCACCTTCTTTTCCTTCTTAGCATCGATCACGAATGCTAAGTACGATGTACACCCCTTGGTGAAACATTTTCTGTCTCTCATTAGAGAAATGATTCCAGAATTTACTCTGCATTTATCTCCGTACACCATAAACGATTCCTTCCCAGGCGCATTCACTTTCACTATTTTCTTCTTGCATAAAATTTCAGCATCATTAGCGCTAAGCCAATCCATTTCCAAAACGATGTCGAAACCGTTAAGTTCGATAGGTAATAATTCTTCGTGGAACTTATTCCCATTCAGATCAATTAAGATGTTTTTCATACGATGGCTAACAGGTACAAACTTTCCACTAGCAACTTCGACTAATAAAGCATTATCTAGTCTAACAACAGGCAAAGCTAGTTTTCTACCAAATTCATGCGATATAAAGGAGTAGTTGCCTCCAGAATCAAATTAAATTTGGGAAGGCAATTTGTTTACGAGAAAGGTACCTGAAGCGACATCGGCTTCATCTTTAGCAGCTTCCAGTGTCATCTGGAATGCTCTCGCCTTTGGCTTTGGCGGAATGTTGGGTCTTGCTGCTTCCTTCTTTTTCGGACAATCCCTTGAGATGTGCCCCTCCTCACCGCAACCATAACAAACATTCTTGGTGAGGGTGCAGTCGTTGGCATAATGCCCTGGCTTTCCACATTTGAAGCATGTGGTTTCCCCGCCACACTTCCCATGATGCTTCTTCTTGTATTTATCGCACCATTTCGCCTCTACCTTTCCTCCACTTCCTCTCGAACTAGACTTCGAGAATTTACTTTTCTTGCTGGACCCTGAAAATCCATCGATTTTCCTCTTTTCACCCACCTCTGACCTTTCCAGACCTTTCTCCCTGATCTGGGTCTCAACATTTCTAGCAGCCCAGATGGCGGCTTTCGATGTAGTTGCTTGCTTAACCATTGGACCATAGTCCGTTGGTAGTCCAAGGGAAAACTTGTTGACCTTAGAGAGTTCTGTTGGTACCAAATATGGGATAAACTTCATCTTTTCTGTGAAACTTGCAGAGTATT
Organism: Lactuca serriola; assembly: GCF_051521515.1. NCBI lineage: Eukaryota > Viridiplantae > Streptophyta > Magnoliopsida > Asterales > Asteraceae > Lactuca > Lactuca serriola. The sequence continues at coordinate 115,101,785 of NC_136409.1, read as the reverse complement.
CAGTAACGCTTGTTTTCCCCTTCTTCAAATTCTGAAACTCATTACTGATTTCTAGAAGGTCCTGCTCGGAGCAGTATTGCAGTTTTAGTTGTTCTACAAAGTCTTCCCAAGACATTTTGCTTGCTTCTCCCTTAGGCATAGAGTCAGCTAACAACTTCCACCAACTCAACACGCCAGATTTTAGTAGAGGGATCGCAAGAGCGGTCTTCTGCCTGTTGCTGCATTCGCAACTTTCAAACATAGTCTCCATTTCGGAGATCCAGTCCATAACTTGCACCGGCGTCGGGCTTCCGGATAGACATGGTGGTTTGGATGCCATGAAATCCTTATACTTACACCCACGCCCATCATTTCCTCCATACTAGTTATTGCGTCTAACCATTGGTGGGTTGTCTTGACCAATGATCCCACTAAAGTTTTCTCCTTCAGACTGCCCTCCATTCTCCTCAGGCTCTTCTACATGAATTGACGGTTCTTCACGATTCTGCCTAAGCAGGCGTCTTATTTCTTCCATCTGGTGATCCAACATCGTTTGAATCATCATTTGTACACCAGCCATTGATATCGGCTCAGCTACAGCAGCTACAACAGGTACTTGTTGAATTACAGGCGGTTGATTCCTGTTTTCATCAGCATTTCCAACTTCGCTTCTAGTTCTCGCCATTTTTGATCTATACACCGAATAAGGTGAAATTAGATCCTCTTTCACGATAAGATTTCAATTCATTCTTCGTACTCCAAACGATTACATGCTAGATCTAATATCATATACATACGCTTAGAATTCTAAACACATAAACCTTCAAATTCGGTTGGCAACAAACCGTAGATCCGAACAAATAATCTCATATATGGCATCATATAACATTTAGCACGTAAAAGCATTTTAGGAAACTTTCCTAAAATAGACTAGTGCTCATGTCTAAAATTTATCAGACACACATCTCAAAACCTCCACTTAGCATCCTAAGTTTAAGTCTAGAAATCCTACACATTCCTAGTTCGCTTAAACTAATGCTCTGATACCAACTGTGACATCCCCAAAATCTCGGCCAGAAAAGACCGATTTCATTTATGCTTTTTAAACGTTTTCAGAGTAAATCCTTTTAGTTTTAAAAGAGATGCGGAATTTGTTCCAAAAAATAAAACATGATAAAATAGATATTTATCAAAACATTTCATAAAGAAACATGATTTAATTTCATAATCAAAGGTCGGGATGTCATGTTCTGATATAGATCATAAAGCATAAACAATAGCATTACAAGTCATTCAACAAATATATACATATACAGACTTGTAAACAAAACAACTTGATGATTCGCCCATCTTAAGCTCTTGCGCCACTTCCTGTAATACAAATAAACTGAGTGGGTCAGGCTTCGGAGCCTGGTGAGCATATAGGGTTTTCAACCCACAATAAATATTTAATTTCAACAATCAACAATAAACCCGATTACCCGTTCTCGTTATCCTCACTTTACTTTCCTAAAAATAACATCTATTATAAGGAACCTAATTCAGGATTTTTATCAGGACAGACATTACTGCAGAGGGGCTTCCTCAACAATAAGTGTCCTAAAGGCAACCATGTGGGGGATAGAGTACACCGGTGAACACGTCGTTCACAACACCTACAGGTTATGAGCCTGCTAGTGTTCCACAGGACAGTCTAGAATAGTCTGTGGTCGTCATCCATACTCTGCTGAATGACTAGAATAACACCAACAACACCGAGGCCTCTCATCTGTTTATTACACACCAACTATCTACCCATGTTCTACGCAACATATTAGTAGATAAAAATATACATTTTTATACATAGTTTAAAAACCTGTATAGCATGCTTTAATCAATACATATTCCACATAACAGATGAGGCACACACACATAACACGTATTGCATAGAGACTAAATCAGATCTATGAGATAGAAGAGAGTGAATATACATTCACACATATAACAACAAAATATATACAAGTAGCACGTATTTTATATATACTACTTCATAATATTGCGTTGGAATGAAAATAACTACACACTCACCTGATCAGAAGATGATCGGGCAGTACTACGGCTTGCAGAAGAGGTGTTTCTCCGTAGATCTGGAAGATCTTCACAAAACCGGGCTCCTCGCGGGCAGGGGTTCGGCTTCGGATCTTGCTTCGGTGCTCGAAAATATTACCGGGGCTTCAGGGTATAAATGGCACGCAAAACGAGGCAAAAGATGAGAGAAAATGGAAGGGTTTTTAAAGGAAAACGGGCTGCCTTCGCCTCCCCTTTTATTGGGCTGAGCCTCGGGGTTACGTTGGGCGTAACTTCGGGGTACGCGGGGCGTACTGCCTCGGTTGCCGTCATCCCTTGCGTCATCGGCTCCTGTACGTCATCGCATACGACTCCAGAGTACTCGAGTGGTACGCTGGGCGTACTTCAGATGAGTCTGGTGACTCCCCTCCTCCGGATAATATCGGATGTTTTAATTAAAATTAAAAATTAAATATTTAATAAACTTCAAAAATTCATATCTCCCTCAGATGAACTCCGTTTTCGACGTTCTTTATATCCACGCGTAGGTGAGACTACGCTCTACAACTTTCGTTTAGACTCCGTTAGCTAATTTTGAATTTATTTTTATTATTTATTTTTAGGAGACCGGGACAGAAAAATTTCTTTATAAATTCATAACTTCTTAGTCCGATGTCCGTTCTCGCCTAGCTTTTCATCGTTTCGCGACTAACAACGAGATCTTCGATTCTCATTTAGATTGTTTCGGCTAAAAACCGCTCGATCTCAAATCGAGTATTTGGGCTACATACTGCCACGTCGAAACTTCAGAAAATCATAACTTCCTCATACAAAGTCAGATTTGGGCGTTCTATATATATTCGGAAACCTCGTTTCAACTACTATAACATTATCCAAAGATATCGAGTTTATTTTACACTTAAATGTTGACTCTCATTTTATTCTTAATTCATTAAATTATAATAATTAGGAAAATACACACATAATTCACATAATTCACAAATAATACATTTTTATTATTTCAAATTGGGTTACAAAGGTTAACCTAGACTAAAAAAATGGCAAGCCCAGAAACACGGGCGTTACATATACACACGAGCTAGGGTTTATTTGATCTCAAAGGGGGCTGAGGAAGCTGAGGGGAGGACATTAAGTCCTTTAAATAGGGTGTAAACCCTAAGATTAGGGTTTTTCTCATCCCAGCACCAACTCGTCGAGTCCAACTTCCGACTCGGCGAGTTGGTCACTTAATTCGCGACCCAAACCTACTCCGACTCGGCGAGTAACCGTACCTACTCGTTGAGTCCCTTCCTCGAAATTACACTTTAAACTCTTAAATCGTACTTCTGAAATTCAGGATGTTACAGGTTCATTCCATGATGAGTTGAAATTCGTTACCTATCTCATTTTAGGGGTATGCCTTAGAGACTGTCACCCATATCCTTAATCTAGTCTAACCTAAGAAGGTTGCCAAAACACCTCACGAGATGTGGCCATGGAAAGCTCCCTCGTTAGCACATATCAAGGTTTGGGGTTGCGATGCTTTCGTAAGACAAGAGACTCATGACAAGCTTGAACCTCGTAGTTAGCGGTGTATTTTCATCGGCTATCCGCAGAAGTTCTTTGGATATCTCTTCTATAGACCAAATGATAATGTTGTCTTCGTTGTGAGGAGAAGGGTTTTCCAAGATTGAGAACTCAAACGACAGAGGACATTGGGAGGTAAATTCATCTTAAAGAGCTTCAAGAATCAAGGAACCTCTAACACTGGTGATCAACCCGAGTTATTAGACTTATCTAAGTGGGAGACTGTTGGATTTATAGTCATTAGACATATCCAAGAACATGTCAGAGTTTGGTAATAGATTTTGAGAGCTATGATTGCTAATCGGATTTTGAAGTCGTACTTGTATTTATAATTATTAGACTTATCCAAGTGGGAGACTGTTGGATTAGGTGTCTAAGCGCATAACTATAATTGGTATGTATTTGACCCAATTGTAGCATGGTTCGTTTGGGTTGCCTCCACCAAAGCAACTTGACTAAATGAATAATTGAGAAAGACGATAAATGTGATTTATTAATATATTATTTGAATAATATATTAAAAGTGAAATCGTATTATTAATTAACATTGGTCAAGAATTAATTTAAAACGAGAACTCTATGCCAAGAGGACAGTGGGAGGCAAATTGATCTTGAAGAGCTTCAAGAATCAAGCGATGAAGGAACCTCTAACAGTGGCGGTGAACCCGAGGAGGAAACCCAGGTTGAACCAATTGATGAGTGCTTACCTCTTAGATGTTCCAGTAGACTTAATGTTCCACCTATGTCATATGGTTTTCATATAACAAGTGAAGGTGATACATTTATTATTGATAGCACACTGATAAATTTGGTTGAACCTAACAACTACAAGGAAGCCATGGCGGGCCCGAAGTCTGCAAAATGGAAAGAGGCTGTGAACAACGAGTTTCAGTCCATGTATGACAATCAAGTTTGGAACTTGGTTGACAATGTACCAGGTCGTAACACAGTTAGGTGCAAATGGATCTTAAAGAAGAAGACCGACATGGATGGGCAAGTACACACATATATAGCGCAATTGGTTGTGAAGGGCTTTACTCAAACTCTGGGAGTTAACTATGATGAGACCTTCTAACCAGTAGCAAAGATTGAATGTATAAGGGTTATGCTAGCCATAGCTATGTTTTATGATTCTGAAATATGGCAAATGGATGTCAAAACCGCTTTCCATAGTGGAAAGTGTTGGGTTTTGTATACTACAACATCCTATGGTGCATCTACAACCCTAAATGCCTTGGATCTATGTTTTCTCTAACTATAACTAGCATACAAACGACATAAACAATATGAAATACAAGTTAGGATGACATACCTTCTTATGTAGCTTGAAACCTTGTAGTATTCAACCTTTAAGAACTTAGCACCAATAGTGTGGATGCCTCAAATGGAATCACAACACACCATGGACAAAGGATGACATTTGAGAGAGAATACGAGCCACATAAAGTCGTCCGTAGGAACTCCAAGAACATAAGTGGAAATTTTGGCTATGGAGCAACATATTTATATGTGGGATTCCAAAGGTCATGGGTTAACCCAAATCCATACCCATGGGTTTATGATCCACGGTTCATGTGGCCCAAATCTTAGTCCAACATGGATTAATAGCCCAATGCATATGTTTCACTAATTACCATAATTAGTCCCCATAGGTTTATCTAGTTTCTTTTGATCACTAAATCAGTTCAAAACTAATTCTTGATTAATACTAATTAAGCATATGATTTCATATTAATATATTATAACTTATAATATATTAATAAATCATAAATAACCTCTTCTCAAAAGTCCATCCTAACAAATTGTCCTGATGATATGCAACCCAAATAGACCATGCTACTCTCGGGTTAAGTACATACCAATTATAGTTGTGGGCTTAGACACCTAATCCAACAGTCTCCCACTTGGATAAGTCTAATAACTATTATTGCAAGTACGTCTCTAAAATCCCAACTAGCAATCATAGCTCTTAAAAGCCGTTGTCGAACTCTGACCTAGTCGATGACGCGTCCATTAGATAAGGGATCATATATTCCTCCATTCTAGATATCATATGGATCGAGACATGGATTATAATCATTCTCTTTGTCCATCTGTTGTTTCCTAATTTCATATTTATGACGACCTACTAATTGAACAAATCAAATCAGTCCAGACCCGACCGAGCACTTAAGTTTGTCATCACTAAATCATCGAGGGTCCTATAGATATTGCTTTTATCTCTCTAAGGGTAAAAGGAATGGATAAACTCCGACTCATATGCTTGCTCTATTTACTCATGAAATCACATATAACAATGTGTTTATAACACCAAGTTAGTGATGCATTTTCACATTATCAATGTGCAACCGACTTGTAGACTGCAACTCATATCTCTCTGTTTGAAGAATATAAGATATTATCGTCTCACGATCACTCGTGATAAAATCCATGAAGTGATTCAAATGAGCGTGGGTTTAATCCAATAGTCGAATCTTATTGTAGGAGCACTCATGAACATTGCAGCTAAGTCTAAAATACCTAGACAAACTACAGACCCATTCATGACAGTCTTACCTCAATACCTACTTCCAAAGTATGACTGACTGTGGATGGTTTGAATAACCTAGTTATTCGGGAAGTCAAAGCATTTAAAGTGAAATACAAGAATAATACTAATCCTATATGGCCCCAAAAATTTTGAGTCATATTTATTACTCATTATTCATTGTATAATGTTTCAAATGATCAACTTAATGCTTGAACTAAAACAATAGTCGTCCCATGCTACAAGCATGCACACTATGTTTACCGGTGGTCCTTCCTTTGTGGAATAGATCAATTGAAAACATTTCAATGATGATCATCACAATTCCAAATTCTTATGATAAATATAAGAATACAAAATTCTTTGCCATTTACTGAAATCTGTTAGATTCTAAACTTATATGCAATGATCCTCTTGTAATGACTTTGCACAAAAGTCACAAAGTCTTGGCAACAGACATTACAAAGTATTCTAATGGAACCGAAGTCTCAAATTCAAAGTACATTCCTTTGAACATCCTTCTTGCATTAAGTTTTCTAATCTTAAAAAGATTTAAAGAATAACTTCCACCTCTAGAAACATTTCCATATTCACATTTTGAGTAGCACTTCTGAAAAAGAGTTGCCTCTTTTCAGAATATGTCAATATGATCCTTCCAAAAATTTACACTATACTTCCAACTGTCCATGAGCAACCAATTTTTGGTAAACCTCATATTTTCCTTGACAATTGCTTAATCATTTTAGTCATATCCAGTTCTAGTGCTTTTCCCTCTTAATGCCCTAGGCATTTGGAAAATTTAGAATAGATAAATATTACAACACATATAATCAATCGTATATCCGAAGCATATGGGACACGATTCATGATGTCTCACATAAAGACATGATACTAAACCAGTCTTTTGCTATAAAAATTTTTGTTTGTCATGTTCTCACAATTCGGACTATATATAGAATTTCCTTATGTTGAACTGTGACAAACCGAAATTTCTATCTGGTTCAGTTATTCAAATGAACCAAGGTCGGACTCGTTTTTGCTATTTTCTAGCATTTTTTAGAGTCAATTAGAGTGTTCTAAGCCTAGTACCTTCAAATTTAGGGTTTAGAAATGGGTTCCACAAGTTCACCACTTCCCAAAATGGCCAAACACTCCATCATGATGAGCATACGGCCGTACACTTGGGTGTGCGGCCGTACACCCCCCCCCCCCTCTGACCGTACACTCTAAGCTATATCTGTGGGACTTAGCCTTCATTCAACCCTTTTCACCTTCCTTAGCCAAGAACTAGTTTATTCTTTTAACTATCATCCGATTCTTCACCTAGATCTTCAAGATTGTAAGTATTTATTCCCTTGATTTGTTGATTCCTTCCACTATCTTGTATGGATGATTGATTCATCCATGAAATCACTTCATTTTGGTAGATCTTCAAGTGCTCTTCAGTTTCACCAAGAACACCAAGAACACCTACTAAGTTCTTGGACCCCAAACACCCCTAAAGGCTTCTATATTGTAAGTAATGTTTCCTATGCTTGTTACTTACTAGATATCCCATAGAAATTGTCCAAATCATGATCATCAAGGAGTGTACAGCGGTACACACCCCATGTGCCAGTACACCCCCTTTGTGTGGTGCTTTTGGCCTCAAACTCATATTCTATGCTAGTACCTGATCAAGAACACTTAGAGGATGCAAGATATAGCCTTGAAATACAATTTTTGACCATTTCCTCATGGAGTGTACGATAGTACACTCGCTGTCCGTACACACCTGGTCGTACACCCAAGTATCCGTACACCTGGTGGTCGTACACACACTTGTGTGGTCGTACACCCATTATATGCAACCCTTGGCACTTATAACACTTCAATATAAGTGTTCCCTAAGTCCTAGTGTGTTTCCCTTTCATAATTAGTTGTATAAACACTAATTATTTACATATATGTACCATTGGATGCTTATTAGGATATGCTTGTACCTAAGATTTCACATAGCACCCAACATCCTTTCCCGATCTTTCAGTCAAACCACTAACTGCAGGTGAGTTCATACCCCTGCGATCAACCTTTTAAACTATTTTAAACGCTTTTAAGGGGGGGGGGAATACAAGTGAAAACAATTGAGATTTTGTTAGTATAAACATTTATATACTTGCTAAACATCTTGTTTCAAACCAGTTTCAAAGTGCTTTTAAAACATTGTTAGATTTATTTATAAAACCCTTTTAAAATGCTTTTAAACTCTTTTCACACTCTTTCACTTTCAAAACCATATTCATTTATGTATTAATGTATAAGTATGCCTTAATGGGCTTAGGACTATTGTGGATAACCTTGACTCCTGTTCCTTGTTTGGTTGTGGGATTAGGGTAGGATACACTAGTCCGACTGTCGATTAACTTATGGTTATACATGCTAAATGCGTAATGGAATATAAATTTTATCTTTAAAAAGGTTTACTTATCTCAATGGTTCAAGCTGAGAAATCGAGCCTTTTCTACTAGTCAAGATCAAAACAAACATCTAGTAAACTATAAAAGGTATAGTTTAGTGAACATATACATACAACGGAAGCGAACACATACATATACATTTGCATATACAAAGAAACAGAAGCGAACATATACATATACATTTACATATACAAAGAACAGAAGCGAACATATACATCTACATTTGCATATACAAAGAACGGAAGAGAACATATACATATACCAGAACAGGAACGAACATATACATACAGTAAGAATACGACAACCAGAATGTGAAATACTACTTCATGATACAACAATACATTGTTGTATCACATTTGTCACCAGAGTCTCTAGGAGGGAGAGCGGGCATCGTATGTATAGATCTATACGGGACAGACACTCCCACACCCCGACAGCTAGCTACAGTCCCAGCCGGTAAGGCCAAGGGGTGACAAAATGTCACCTTACAATTTTATGACGCTAGAAGGATGTCACGTATTCAGATATCAATCAATATGGTTACAACTAATTCACGTCTAACCCTTTAATTAACCAAATCAGAATTAAAGGCAATAAGACTCTCCAAAAAGTATAGTACATTTAATACGACTATGAGTCTTCATTTTTATCATTTCATATACAGTAGTGTCACTGTTGAGATAAAACGTTCTATTTTCCTAATAGATGATAATAATCAATGGAAGAAAACATACTTTTACACACATATAAAGTACTACTATATTTTTCTATAGTATTCCAAGTATATATGCAAACATTACATTTTTACACGAGAACAAACATATAAAACGGTCGGGCCTCGGGTAGAATGCTATTTTAATTATAAGCAGGAAATATAGGATTTTCTGGGAATAATTCAAAAACTTTTCAAGGTTTTAATACAAACATTTTGAGGTTTTTAACTACTAAATGACACTAAACACTTATGAACTCACCATCATTTTATGTTGATACTCTCTTTCAAAATAACTTGTATTCTCAGGGAACCAGTAAGACAGGTACACCATGCAGCTTTTGAATGATGGAGTGGATTCAAGACTCGTCATTATTTTGATTATACATTTTTGGTGTCACTTAAACCTTACAAAAGAACACACATGTATTTAACTATTCTATTAATGCAATGGATGTTGTTGCTTGTTTTACTATTATGCATTGTTATGATATTGTACATGACGTCCTCCACCCCCGAATGTTTCTGCCAATTCGGTTTGGGGGTGTGACAGATTGGTATCAGAGCATTGTTTATAGTGAATTGAGTATATCAAACAGTAAAAGATATACAAACTATAAACACAATGGGATTAAAAGACTCTGACCAAGAGTTAATAATTTTAAATAATAAAATATTTAACTAAGTATATGTACATGCACTCATACTAAGGTCAGTATCATACTAGGATAGAACAAAAGTATTACAATGGTTGAACAGCACAGGTAGTCTAGGGGATGTATGGTCACTTCTGGGAATGGCATAGCCAAATCAACTATGTCAGTCCGAGAAGTGATTAGCATATGCCCAAGAAAGGTTGTGGTGTTGCAACAAGTCTAAAAACTTTCCAACACTACTACAATGCAAATCCTAGAAAAGAGCATAAATCTTAAAATACTATAGGAGTGTTTTGTGTTACCATAATTACTTATTTATGAACTAAAAAGGTCTTTACCAGTAGGTCAATAGTTGCGGAATGAATACGCTAAGGTTATATGTGACTAAAGTGTCGTAGACATAGAATCTGTGATCCTTGCTTAATTTCCTGTTCCTTGTTTAGTTGTGGACTTGGAGTTATGGCCACTTATTCGAAGGTCTATTCTATTTTTGGGTCACATATGATTGGTATGCACTACGCAAGTATTGAAGTAACTGGTAAGGATCATCATATAATTATCTTAATTAGTGAATCTATTAACTTTTCTTTTTCCCCTATTCTCGTGTAGATAACATGGTTGGCTTCCATCTCCCCGGCGATCTGTACTTTCCCAAACAAGGGAACGGTAGATGGCTCGATGATGAGCCAGAAGAGAATCATCCAATCCCTTTGGATGATGACCTTGCAGAGAACTTCTCGGAAGATTCTGACTCCGAGCCTAAAGTCAATAACCTACCTCCTATGGCTCCTGTCCCAAATCCTAACCCTCGTCCGGCTTTTAAAGGCCCGACGCCTCCTTGGGTGGAAAGCTTGGAAACATGGAGTCAAGAGCAGGATCAACCCATGCCATTCAATGGAGACAGAAGCTTCTATGACTTGAGCGAAGGAGGCTCAGCAGACAGGGTCCTGCCAATTCTGGTCTGCATAGTTGCTCGAGACGAAATACAGTGTAGGACAACCCTCAACCGACTCATGGAAGTGGATGCCAATGCAAGAATGCATACAATCTGCACCATTCATCTTGAAGGTGCTCGTGAGAGGTCTATGAGAGACCACGAGGCCCTGCAGCAAGAGTTTGATGCGACTTGGGTTGAAGTCATAGAACTCCGGGTACGCCAGAGAGTCTATGAACGACACCTTTTTGACATGGAGTGTCAGCTGGAAAACTTGAGGGTTCACCCGAGGGTTACTCGTCGCCAGTAAAAGATGCTTTACTCGTCTTCTCTTTTCGTTTAAGGAATAGCCTTCGTATCTACGATCTATGTAGCACTTTTCATGTAAAATATTCTTGTCTTTAAAGTACTGTAACTAAAACTTCTATGCGGTCAAAATTTTCCCTTTGTTGGTATGATGTAAGACCTACTCCAAGGTCAAATTTTCTGAACTCTATGTAACTCGATACCAACTATAATGATAGAAGTAGTTTCCGCTATATGAGCATCTCTTTTAAATTCTATTCTGGCACTACATTTCTCTTGATAACCCTAAATGAAGTCTTATTACCATTTTATTTTTTATAGATAAAAGATGCCGCCTCGCAAGCGTCCAAACAGAAACACGCCTATAAATCAAACTACATCACCACCACCACCTCCGCAGTTCCATGCGGTGATGTTCCAGGCTGCTGTGACCGCGGCTGCAACCGCAGCCATGACTCAAGTAAATTCTGGTGGTGCCAGTGGAGCTGGAACGGGCACCGACTCTAACCATGGTGAAAGCCAAACACGTACACGGGAGTGTACCTATAAAGACTTCATCAGCTGCAAACCGGTGTTCTTCAATGGAACCGGAGGAATCATTGCATTATCTCAGTGGGTTGAAAGAATAGAGTCGATCTTTGAGATTTGCTCCTGCCCCGAAGGAAGCAAAGTAAAATTTACTGTCTGCGCCTTCTCTGAAAGGGACCTAACATGGTGGAATGGCCATGTCAAGTCACTCACACTGGTAGTGGCTAACGCTATGGGCTGGGAGACACTGAAGGATCTCATGACAAAGGACTATTGCCCGAGGGATGAGGTTCAAAAATTAGAAGAGGAACTGTGGAGCCTTAAGATAGTGTCCTGTACAGCTAGATTCAGCGATCTGGTGACCCTATGTCCAAACATGGTCCCCACCGAAAGCAGAAAGATAGAGAGATACATCTGGGGTTTGGTACCCCTGTATCAAGGAAACGTTCTAGCATAGAACCTTGCGACCTTTGATAGTGCCAAGCAATTGGCCCAAAGACTTATCAATCACGACGTTCCTCCTCCACCAATAACTACAACTGTTGTCTCAGCACCAGCCAAAGCGGTCATCAACAAGAGAAAGTGTTGGGACCGAAAGAAGGGCAAATCAACTCAACCTTCTTCCAAGAACCAAGAAGTTGTGGATGTCCGTGCTGCCACAACTCCTGTTGCCCCTGTACCAGTTAAGCCTTATGCAGGGAGTCTACCCAAGTGCACCAAGTGCAATTTCCATCACAACAGCCCCTGCCGGGAAATGCACTGCACCAACTGGGACCGGAAGGACCATACTATCCGGTTTTGCAAAGCACCACCAAGACCTATCATCCAGGTCCCTGGTATAGGAGTAAGTTAGGCCTGCTACAGGTGTGGCGAGACACGGAACTTCAAAAGAAACTGCCATAAAGTTAGGAATGCAGGTGGAGCAGGGAGACTACTTACTATTGGTCATAATGAGGCCCTGGTAGACCCCACGGTGGTCACGGGTATGTTCCTCCTCAATAACTCATATGCATGTGTCCTATTTGATAGTGGAGCAGAGAGGAGCTTCGTGAACCAAAAATTTAAACGCTTACTTAACCAAGCACCGCAAGCACTAAAAGAAACCTTCGTCATAGAAATGGCTAACGGAAAGACAGAGAGTTCAAACAAGATCTACATAGGTTGTACCCTCATGCTAGATAACTATTCATTTCCAATCAACCTCGTACCTGTGTCAATCAAGAGTTTCGACGTCATTGTGGGCACGGACTGGTTGAGTCTCCATCGTGTCGATATTCTGTGTTTCGAGAAAGCAGTCTATCGAAATCTACTGAGTAACGAAACCCTGTTTATCTACGGCGACAAACCCAATACAAATCTTCGTATAATCTCGAGCATGCAAGCCAAGAAGTACCTACGCAACGAATATCGTGCATTCCTTGCTCATATAGTCGATGTAAACCCAGAAACAAAAGACCTAAAGGACCTCCGAGTAGTGCACGACTTCCCCGACATCTTTCCAGAAGAACTACCATGGTTACCACCCCAACGTTAAGTCGAATTCAGGATAGACTTAGTTCCAGGGGCTACCCCCATAGCCAAATCGCCCTATTGTCTAGCACCAGCTGAGATGCAGGAACTATCCGGTCAACTTCAGGAACTGCTCGGCAAGGGCTTTATAAAACCAAGCTTCTCACCTTGGGGAGTGTCGGTCTTATTCGTGAAAAAGAAGGACGGATCGTTCAAAATGTGTATTGATTACAGACAACTAAACAAGCTGACCGTCAAAAATCATTACCCCCTGCCCCATATAGATGATTTATTCGACCAACTGCAAGGGGCGAGCTACTTTTCAAAGATTTATTTGAGATCCGAGTGTCACCAATTATGAGTGTTAGAGGAGGATGTTCCGAAGACAGCCTTCCGAACTCGTTATGGGCACTACGAGTTTGTAGTGATGTGATTCAGATTAGCTAATGCACCCGCAGTATTCATGGATTTAATGAATAGGGTGTTCCGTCCTTACTTAGATCAGTTCGTGATTGTGTTCTTTGATGACATACTTATGTGCTCTCATAGTAAGGAAGAGTACAGTAAACATCTACAGCTGAGCTTAGAAACACTACGGTCAGAGAAACTTTATGCGAAGTTTTCAAAGTCCGAACTTTGGATCCGAAGAGTTGAAATCTTAGGTCACATCGTTAGCATAGAGGGAATCCACGTGGACCCTTCCAAAATCAAAGCGATTGAGAACTGGTCGGCACCGAAGACGCCTACAGAAATCCATCAATTTCTAGGCCTTACTGGCTACTATCGCAGATTCATTCAGAACTTCTCGCGCATTGCAAAACCTCATACTACATTGACACAGAAAGGCATGGCCTTTGACTGGGAAGAGAAGCAAGAGAAAGCATTCCAAACGCTGAAGCGAGCCCGATGCACCGCACCGGTACTATCCCTCCCAGAAGGGATAGAAGACTTCGTAGTTTATTGTGATGCATCCAACCAGGGGCTCGGTTGTGTCCTGATGCAATGAGGTAAGGTCATTGCCTATGCCTCATGACAACTGATGACACACGAGGTCAACTACACCACTCATGATCTTCAGATAGGAGCAGTCGTATTCGCCCTAAAGATCTGGAGACACTACCTGTATGGTACGAAAAACACTATCTTTATAGACCACAAAAGCCTTCAACATATATTCGACCAGAAGGAGCTCAATATGAGACAACGACGGTGGGTCTAACTACTCAATGACTATGAATGCAAAAATCATTATCATCCCTGTAAAGCCAACGTAGTAGCTAACGCCGTAAGTCGGAAAGAATACTCTGGTCGTAGAGTCAAAACATTGACCATGACTATCCATTCACACTTGTCCACACAAATTAAGGAGGCCCAGCTCGAAGCCTTGAAACCTAAAAAGGTGGCGGGTGAATCCCTAAATGGGATGGATAAGAACTTGGAAGTCAAGGGTGGCGGAGCCTTATATTTCATGGACTGGATCTGGATACCGAAACACGGTGAATTCAGTGACTTGGTCATCACAAAAGTGCACAACACCCGATATTCCGTCCACCCAGGTTCAGATAATATGTATCTGGATCTTAAAAAGTTATATTGGTGGCCAAACATGAAAGCAGAGATTGCTACCTTTGTGGGTAAATGCCCTACTTGCACAAACGTTAAGGTCAAATACTAGAAACCATCAGGCTTACTACAACAGTCGGAGATACTGGAATTCAAGTGGGAGCGGATCACGATGGGCTTCTGTTAGATGCCATTTTATGCATCTTATAGGGTATTTTTCATTATCATTTTAGTATCATATTTTGTACATTGGCATGTAATTTATTTAAATAATGTTCAGCTCATGTCTTTTGTTAGAATTCCCGTACTGCTCATATTTGTATGTCAATTTCAGATAGTTCGAGTGGAGCAGTGCTTCGGGAGCAGTTGCATGCATGTTTGGAGCTTAAAATGGAGCTTGGAACTTCTGGAGTATGTTGAGGAATGATGTCAAGGTGCTTTGGTCAATAAACATTCGATTGAATTGATCACACGAAGATAGAATATACAATATCAAAGTTAAAGGATGTTGCTGGCAGCTTTGACCCCCTGTCTATGTTTTGACCATATATCGAGAACCATAACTCCGATCGACGTGATTCAAAATGATCTGAAAAGTAGACGAAATTTCAGACGTTATAGGCACAACCTGCGATTGCAGGTTGTCTCCTTGCGATCGCAGGTGACCTATTTGTGATCACAATTTTGGTCGCAGGTTGCCTTCGAGGTTCTTTTGTGCCCAAAATTCATCCGGAAGTGAAAACTCAAAACCTGCGATCGCAGGTTGTCTCCTTGCGATCGCAGGTTGGCCAAAAAGTCTCAAAATAGCATCTTACTTCATTAAAACGGCATCAGATATGTTTATTTCAAAACCTGCGATCGCAGGTTGTGTACATGCGATCGCAGGTGCGCCGTTTTTGCTGTTGGACGTATAAAAAGACCCTGATAGCCTTCCAATAACCTAAGTTGGCGATTCCAGAGGTATCAGACGATGAAAATACGATTTTGGAGGCGTTTCTTCTCTGATTTCATCAATTTCTGAAGATCTGAAGACTGTGGATCATCTCCTTCAAGTAGATTAGTAAGATTAGTTGTTTGATGTCTCTTTTCATCTATTTTTATCAGATTTTGGCCATGTCTGGCTAAACCCTAGTTTTCAGTTCTGCAAAGACAAGTACTTTTCATGTGATTGATCATTAGATCTGGTTTTTTATTTGTGTTTCTATCTAGATTCTTCAGTTTTGAGCTTAATGAATGTTTGATTTTGATTCTTGTTAGTTTGATCACCTAGCTAGGGTTTTATCATTCCAGTTAATCAGTTAATAGATTATGTAATTGTTCTTGTCAACTGATAAAAGTAACAAGTATCAGATTGGTTCCGTTTTTGGATTTAACTATTGTATAAACTGTAAAAATCATATATTTACGCTTCTGAGCATGTGAGAAGTATTGGATATCGCTGGGAATTTTACATAGATTATAATGCAACTTTTCTGATTTAATTAAGAGCTTATTTAATTAAACAGTAAAAATTTAGGGTTAATTAAAGAGCTTTTTTTGGTTAACTAAATAAGGTAAAAGTGGAATTACTAGAGCTTGTTAGTTTTTCTCAGTACCAGCTTAGATAGAACGCATCTCAAATAACCAAGTCAATATTGATTGCATGACTAGGAAAGTCACAGCAGAGCTAAAACCATTTTTATTATTGATTGTCGCTTACTTTATTATCACTGCATTTCTAGTTATTAGTTTTAATAAAAAAAACCCCTTTTATATTCTATTTCTTGACTAGATGTGCCTGATGCAAAAAGGCATTAACCATTAGGCTGTGTCCCTGAGGATTCGACCCTGATTCCCTGTGCTATATTTTTAGTGCAACCAGTAGTGATAATTTATTTGCTTAATACGTGCGCGACAGTGTGTTAACAGCTTCATAACCAAGTTGCCCAAGACAACGGGTGGTCTCGATACCATTTGGGTGATTGTAGACAGGTTAACCAAGTCCGTACACTTCCTACCCATCAAAGAAACTAACAAGATGGAGAAACTATCTCGAACATACATTAGGCAGATAGTACTATTGCACGGTGTTCCCATATCCATTATCTCTGATAGAGATAGTAGATTCACTTCGCGGTTCTAGCAGTCGCTACAAAGTTCCCTAGGAACGAGGTTGGACATGAGTACAACCTACCATCCGCACACCGACAGGAAGACATGGGATACTCATCTACCCCTTGTCAAGTTCTCCTACAATAATAGTTATCACACGAGCAAAAAGGCTGCTCCATTCGAAGCCCACTATGGCCAAAAGTGCAGATCCCCTCTGTGTTGGGCTGAGGTGGGTGACACTCAGTTAGCTAAAGGACGAAATCTTGACAGCACTCTCACGGATCTGGTGATCATTCTAGAAATGACAGACAAGATTGTTCAGATTCGTGAACGATTGAAAGCCTATAGAGACAGACAAAAAATCTACACTGACAAGAGGAGGAATCCTTTGGAATTCCAGGTAGGAGACCTCATTCTTTTGAAAGTCTCACCCTAGAAGGGCTTGATACGTTTTGGTAAATGTGGAAAGATAAATCCAAGATACGTAAGGGTTTTCGAGATTCTCGCTAGAGTCGGCCATGTAGCTTACAAACTCAATCTACCTCGTGAACTTAGGAACATACATTCTACTTTCCACGTCTCGAACTTGAAAAAGTGTCTATCCGATGAGACTATTGTAATCCCACTCGACGAGATCGAGATCAACGAGAGCCTCAACTTCATGCAAGAACCTATAGAGATCATGGAACGAGAGGTCAAGCAAACGAAGCAATGTCGTATCCCGATAGTGAACGTTCACTGGAATGCCAAGCGAGGACCTGAATTCACTTGGGAGCGCGAGGATCAAGTGAAACTGAAATATCCTCATCTTTTCGTTTAGTTGTTTGTAACTACTTAATTGCTTAAACTCTAATTTCGGGATTAAATTCCCTCTAACGGGGGGATGATATGACAACCCGAAATTTCTATCTTGTTCAGTAATTCAAATCAACCAAGTTCAGACTCGTTTTTTGCTATCTTCTAGCATTGTTTAGAGTCAATTAGAGTGTTCTAATCCTAGTACCTTCAAAGTTAGGGTTTAGAAATAGGTTCCACAAGTTCTCCACTTCCCAAAATGGCCAAACACTCCATCATGAGGAGTGTACGGTCGTACACTTCGGTGTGCAGCCGTACACCCCCCCCCCCTCTGGCCTTACACTCTGAGCTATATATGTGGGACTTAGCCTTCATTCAACCCTTTTCACCTCCCTTAGCCAAGAACTCGTTTATTCTCTCAACTATCATCTGATTCTTCACCTAGGTCTTCAAGATTGTAAGTATTTCTTCCCTTGATTTGTTGATTCCTTCCACTATCTTGTATGGATCATTAATTTCATCCATCAAATCACTTCATTCTGGTAGATCTTCAAGTGTTCTTCAGTTTCACCAAGAACACCTACTATGTTCTTGGACCCCAAACACCCCTAAAGGCTTCTATATCGTAAGTACTCCTTCCTATGCTTGTTAGTTACTAGATATGCCCCTTAGAAATCATCCAAATTATGATCATCAAGGAGTGTACGGTTGTACACACCCCATGTGGCCGTACACCCCCTTTGTTTGGTGCTTTTTGCCTCAAACTCATATTCAATGCTAGCACCTAATCCATAACACTTAGAGGATGCAAGATATAGCCTTCAATTACAAGTTTTGACCATTTCTTCATGGAGTGTACGGCTGTACACCCCTGGCCGTACACACCTAGTTGTACACCCAAGTGGCCGTACACCTGGTGGTCGTACATACACTTGTGTGGTCGTACATCCATTATATGCAACCCTTGGCACTTTTAACACTTCAATATAGGTGTTTCCCAAGTCCTAGTGTGTTTCCCTTTCATTATTAGTTGTATAAACACTAATTATATACATATATGTACCATTGTATGCTTATTAGGATCTACTTGTGCCCGAGATTTCACTTAGCACCTAACATGCTTTCCCGATCTTTCAATCAAACCACTCACTGCAGGTGAGTTCTGTAACGCCCGCAGATCCGGGCTAGTTAATTTACAGGCAATAGGGGTTGAAAACGACTTTTCGACAAAATATTATTTAGAATAAATAATCTTAACCAAGTTTTAGAATATGTCTCAAGGTTTCCATACATATAAAGAACGCCGAAATCTGAGTTATAACAAAGAAGTTATGACCCGTCGAAGTTTCGCGACAGAACCGACACGGCACCGGGAGGCGTAAATAGTGAATTTACGATAGAGCGAGATTTAGCCTTAGCAATCTAAATGAAATTCGTAGAATATGTTAAACTAAGAGTGTCGATAAAAAGAATGCCCAAATCAGACTTCGTATGAGGAAGTTATGATTTTTCGAAGTTTTGGATTAACAGTGTACAGCCTGAAATTCGAATAATAGATCGAGCGGTTTTTAGCCGACACTACCTAAACAATAATCGAAGATCTCGTTAAGAGTAGTGTAATGAGAAAAAGATGGGCGAAAATGGATGTGGGATGAAGAAGTTATGAGAATTTAACGGACCAATCCTGTCCCGGCCTGTTAATAATATAACTTTTAAAATAAATCAAAATTAGCCAACGGAGTCTAAACGAAAGTTGTAGAGTACGTTCCCACCTTCGCGTGGATATAAATAACGTCGAAAACGGATCTCGTATGCGAAAGATACGAATTTTTGAAGTTTGAAGTCAAAATTACGAAGTCTGGTGCAAAATTTATGACGTGGCGGCGCCACAGCCGTCCGATGTTGGTTCCAGAAGTCGCTTCGGGTCTTGACGAGTCACCCTCGCATTACGCCCCGTGTACGAAGTCCGGAACGCACCGCGTACGCCTTGGACTCCTCGGTCTAGCTTGAGCTGCATCGCCCCATCCGAAGCTTACCATCTGTCTGCCTTATCCGAAGCTACGCCCCGCGTAGAGCTTCTGAACGCCCAGTGTAGCGAGGCCCTCGCAGCTATAAAAGGAGGCCGAGGCTGCCCGCATTTTCACACCAAAAATCACTTCTCTCTCTAATTTCTTTCTCTCTCTAGCTCCCCAAACCATCCCTAAGCCCTTGGAAAAATACCTAGCACCTAAAGGAAGCCCCGAGGCTCCCGGAGTCCCAAGAAAAAGGGTCTTTCGGTTTCGAAACGCTACTCCGAGCAAAGCCCGATTTTCTTTAAAATCCGCTGTAAGTGAGCTACACTTACGCAACTTTTAATATAGCTTTTAAATAATTATAGTAATGTTATTAGGTCCTTAAAATAATTATTTGGGCTATTATTATGAGTTATATTGAGTGTTATTTAACGATTATATAATAATATTAATAATAATAATAATAGTCAGACTATTAAGTTGTCGCGGTTATCGTTATACTAAACCATAGTGGTATTGATACTAGGTTTTATCGAAGGAAATTGTTTTGAAAGTATTGAAGCACTGTTCGAGTGCTGAGTCACCACCTTTCAAGTGAGTGCATGGTCCCTTTCAGCTTACACATAGATATGAAGTATTTTATATAAATTACATGCTATGTATGCATATTATCTGAATAGTTGCTATCTATGTTGGGTGAACGATTTTATACACGTTTTAAATGATTTAAACTGTATAATTATTTTATATCTACAAAATGTGTTGGGTAAAACATGGGTAGATGAAATAGTTTCTGTGTGACAAAAATAAAATGAGAAAGAGGTGAACCATGAGCGAAGCCTTTTACCCAAGTGATGGCCCCGTCATCCAGCAGAGTATGGATGACAACCACGGACTATTCTAGACAGTCCAGTGGACACTAGCAGGCTCGCAACCTGTAGGTGTTTTCAACTGTGTATTCACCAGGTGTACTCTAAAAACCCATTGATATGTATTGCGAGTAGACTCTCGAAAAAGATACTGTCAATAAAACCCTGGCAGATGTGCCTAAAGGACTCTACCGGCAGAAGTGCCTAATAGAGAACCTCATAACCCCAGCAGATGCGCCTAAAGGACTATTTCGGCAGATGCGCCCCATAGAGAATGTCACAATTTTAGTAGCTACGCCCTAGTGATAGAACTAGCAGATTGTGCTTGACAGATGTGTCATTTACAACGATGGAATTCATACCTATTCCTTAGGATACTCCTTAGGAATAAATGAACGAGGAATAGCTGATTCTTAGGGTAGATCCTTAAGAATAAAAAAGATAATGGGGATGGAGAATTGGGTTGATTGTTTAATTGTTTAAACATAATAATTATATTATTGTGGGTTGAAAACCCTATGTACTCACCAGGTTTCCCAACCTGACCCACTCAGTTTATTTATATCACAGGTGTCGATATGAAGTGACATTACACTGAGAGATTAAAGAGATGTAGATCACTAGTGTAATTAAATGTAAGTTTCGTTTATGCTTATGTTCCTGTATTGACAATGACATCCCAAACGTTTTAAAATGAATAAAATATGTTTCTTCGAAAATGCTTTGATAACGTATTTATCGTATTTTTCTGGGAACAAATTCCGCAACATTTTTATTAAAAGAGGTACTCTGATTTTTATAAAGCATAAACAAAATCAGTCTTTTATGGCCGTGAAATTGGGGATGTCACAAGTTCATACCCCTGCAATCAACCTTTTAAACTGTTTTAAATGCTTTTAGGGGGGGGGGGGGGGAATACAAGTGAACACAATTGAAATTTTGTTAGCATTAAAATTTAAATACTTGCTAAACATCTTGTGTCAAACCATTTTCAAACTGCTTTTAAAACATTGTTAGATTTCTTTATAAAACCCTTTTAAACTCTTGTCGCACTCTTTTACTTTCAAAACCATATTCATTTATGTATTAGTGTATAAGTATGCCTTAATGGACTTTGGAATATTGTGGATAACCTTGACTCCTGTTCCTTGTTTGGTTGTGGGATTAGTGTAGGATACACTAGTCCGACTGTCGATTAACTTATGGTTATACATGCTAAATGCGTAATGGAATAAAAATTTAATCTTTAAAAAGGTTTACTTAACTCAATGGTTCAAGCTGAGCAATCGAGCCTTTTCTACTAGTCAAGATCAAAACAAACATCTAGTAAACTATAATAGGTGTAGTTTAGTGAGCAGATACAAACAACGGAAGTGAACACATACATAGACATTTACATATACAAAGAACAGAAGCGAACATATAGATCTATGTTTGCATATACAAAGAATGGAAGATAATATATACATATACCAGAACAGGAACGAACATATACATATACATATAAGTACAGTAAGAATATGATAACTAGAATGTGAAATACTACTTCATGATACAACAATACATTGTTGTATCACATTTGTAACCAGAGTCTCCTGGAGGGAGAACGGGCATCGTGTGTATAGATCTATACGGGACAGATACTCGCACACCCCGACTACTAGCTATAGTCCCAGCCGGTAAGGCCAAGGGGTGACAAAATGTCACCTTACTATTTTATGACGCCAGAAGGTCGTATGGTATTCAGTCGTCAATCAGTATGGTTACAACTAATTCACATCTAACCCTTTAATTAACCAAATTGGAATTAAAGGCTATAAGACTCTCCAAGGTGTATAGTACATTTAATACGACTATGGGTCTTCATTTTTATCATTTCATATTCAGTAGTGTCACTGCTGAGATAAAACGTTCTATTATCCTAATAGATGATAGTAATAAATGGGAGAAAACATACTTTTACACAGATATAAAGTACTAGTATATTTTTCCACACTATTCCAAGTATACATGCAAACATTACATTTTTACACGAGAACAAACATATAAAACCGTCGGGCCTCGGGTAGAAGTCTACTTTAATTATAAGCAGGAAATATAGGATTTTCTGGGAAAACTGTCACACCCCCAAACCAGAATGGCGGAAACATTCGGGGGTGGATGACTTCACGTAGTATCACAACCATTGAATATTGTAAAGAAAGTAACACAACCATCACATATATAATGAAAAACGTATGTTGTTGCGTTATACATATTAGCAAAAGAATATTACATTAAGATGATAAATGTTCAATAATAAAACATCCTTAGTGTTTCCTTCTCCAAAAGCTGGTGGTTACCTGTATTACTGATTCCCTAAGAAATACAAGTGGTTTCGAAAAAGTGTCAACAATTAAGTTGGTGAGTTCATAAGTGTTTTGCATTGAAAAGTATGTCCTTTTTGATAGTAAATCGATGAACGAGGTTTTCAGAAAATCCAATAGTTTCTATAAATGATTTGAAAAGTTTCCCGTGTTGGAGTGCGTTAGTGTTTTTCATACTTGAATAATCATAACGAAATTTGTATTAAAAATAAAATGGAAAACTGAAATGCATATGTGAATCTCGTAAATCAAACTTGTTTTTATACTTTTATGTGAGTTTTATAACCATACTATTGACACTGATGGCCTGTAACAACATTCTTCAGGTGTTGTAGTGTTATGACATTTGTCACCCCAGACCTGCCGGTCTAACTGTAGCTAACAGTTTAGGTGCGGGATTGTCAATCCCGTATAGATCTATACACAAGTATCACGCTCTCACTCCAAGAGATTATGGTATATAATACAGGACTTGAAATGCATACATACGAGTACGTTGAAGTTTAAATGTCTCACATTACTTGGTATAAACAGATTTACGATAATAAAGACTTTACTTCTTCTGAAAGCATTTCATTTGTCGAGAAGTATATGTAAATGTATGAATAACTGGAATACAATGCTCATTATAGTTTCTCAAAAGTATGTTCCCATTTGGTAATAACAACTTGGTGATATAATAGCCCTTTAAACATAAAGTTATTTTTGTATCGAAACCCTATAAGAACGATAATATAATTATGTTTATAAAATGATACTTTGATTCGTAATGTACTTGTATCCCCCCCCCCCCTAAAACGTGAAAAGAATTGAAAAGTAGGGGTATGAACTCACTCGTTAAGTTTGAAGAGAGAGGCTAGGGTTGAGCAGAACTTCGACCGCGGATGGTTGCGTCGTCGGGCTCTTCGGGGATCTCTGCAGCGTAAATTTTTCGTCGGGGGCTTGAGTGCGGAAACCAAGGTCGTCAGGACAGCTTCTTGTGCTTGGAAGGGTGTGAGAGTATCTGGAGATTTGTGAATGTGTGCTTAAACTCGCTGCTGATGCCATCTATTTATAGTGCTGGAAGAGTGAGTACGCGGGGCGTAATTTTGGAGTACGCTGGGCGTACTCACGTACGCGGCGCGTACGTCGTTACGCTGGGCGTAATATGGCGTCATGGCTTACGACTCCTGGCTAGCTAAGCGTAGCTTGGGCGGGCCGATGGGACTCGACTCTGGGTCTAGTACGCGGGGCGTACTCCCGGAGAACACGGGGCGTAACTCGGCCTGTCCTCTTCTAAATTCCGTAACTTTCGCGTACGAGCTCCGTTTTTCGTGTTCTTTATATCCACGCGTAGGTGAGATTATGCTCTACAACTTTCATTTAGACTCCGTTGGCTAGTTTTGACTTTAATTTTAATGATATATTTTTAATAGGCCGGGCCTCCTAAAATTCGTTAAAAATTCGTAGGTTCTTTATTCGACGTCGGTTTTCGTTTGTCTTTTTATCGTTTTATTACCACTGAGGAGATCTTCAACTTCCGTTTAGGTGGCGATAGCTAAATAACACTCGATCTTAAATCCGAGTTTTTAGCCCTCTATTACTGTTACGAAACTTTGAAAATTCGTAACTTCTTCATACGAGGTCCAATTTGGGCGATCTTTTTATGCACACTCACCTTTCAACGAGATCTACGACTTTTGTTTAGATACTTAAGGCTAAAAATGCATTTTATTGAGATTTTACTTTTTACGTCAAATAATGTTTTAACGTCGTGTCGTAAATATACGAGTGGTTATAATTTCTTCAATATAACCTGGTTTTGAGCGTTTCTTTATGTTTTTGGAAACCTTGGCATGATATCTAATATTTGATGTATCCCAACTTAGATACTTGAACACTTTATTTTCGAGGTTAATTTCGTTGCTTTTAGCTTTCGAGTGTTTACAATGCTTTTGGGAAATATAGGGCTGTCACATCATCCCCCTGTTAAGGGAATTTCGTCCCGAAATTTAATCTAAGATAGAGTTTACAGTTTTTGGAAAAAGGTGCGGGTACTTTTGTTTCATCTGATCCTCGCGTTCCCAGGTGTATTCAGGTCCTCGCTTGGCGTTCCAGCGGACCTTTACAATGGGTATTCGGCTTTGTTTAGTCCTTTTTATTTCCCGATCCATGATCTCTACTGGTTCCTCCACAAACTGGAGGTTTTCATTTATTGCAATTTTGTCTAGAGGGACGACAAAGGTCTCGTCGGATAAGCACTTCTTCAGATTTGATACGTGAAAGGTAGGGTGTACGTTGTGGAGTTCCTGAGGTAGTCTAAGTTTGTAGGCCACTGGACCGATCCTGGCAAGGATCTCGAATGGTCTGATGTATCTAGGGTTCAGTTTTCCACGTTTTCCGAAGCGTATTAAACCTTTCCAAGGTGAGACTTTGAGTAGGACATGGTCTCCAACTTGGAATTCCAAGGGTTTGCGTCTCTTATCTGCGTAACTCTTTTGTCTATCCCTTGATGCTTTTAGACGTTCTCGGATTTGAACAATCTTCTCCGTAGTCTCCTTTATGATTTCTGGCCCAGTGAGCGTGTTGTTAGTTGCTTGCCCTTTTGCTAGTTGTGTGTCCCCCACTTCGGCCCAGCACAAAGGTGACCTGCATTTGCGGCCATAGAGGGCTTCGAACGGGGCAGCTTTGATACTGGTGTGGTAGCTATTGTTGTACGAGAACTCGACCAATGGTAGATGTGTGTCCCATGCTTTTCCAAAATCGATTACGCAAGCTCTTAGCATGTCTTCTAGGGTTTTTATAGTTCTCTCGCTCTGGCCGTCGGTTTGTGGGTGATAAGCGGTACTCATGTCTAGTCTTGTCCCCAAAGCTTTTTGTAGCGACTTCCAGAACCTTGAGGTGAATCTACTATCTCGGTCCGAGATAATGGATATGGGCACACCATGCAGTCGTACAAATTCTCTGAGGTATGTCCTTGTTAACTTCTCCAACTTATCCGTCTCTTTGATCGGTAGGAAATGCGCTGACTTAGTTAACCTGTCGACAATTACCCAAATGGTGTCCAGTCCGCTTGTTGTTTTGGGTAATTTTGTTATGAAATCCATGGTTACCCGTTCCCACTTCCATTCGGGTATTTCTGGTTGTTGTAATAAACCTGAAGGCTTCTAGTATTCCACCTTGACTTTGGCACATGTCAGGCATTTGCTCACGTAGGTAGCAATATCGGCTTTCATGTTCGGCCACCAGTACAACTTCTTGAGATCGAGATACATCTTATCGGAGCCGGGATGTATGGAGTATCGTGTTTTATGGGCTTCGTCCATGACGATTTCTCTGAACCCACCAAACTTCGGTGTCCATATTCGATCTATGAAATAACGAACTCCGTCGCTCTTGGCTTCAAGGTTCTCATCCATTCCTCTTAGGGCTTCTCCTGTCACGTTTTCGGATTTCAAGGCTTCTATTTGGGCTTCCTTGATTTGCGTGGACAGGTGTGAATGGATCGTCATAGTTAGGGACTTCACTCGGCGATCTGAGTACTCCTTCCGACTGAGTGCATCAGCCAATACATTAGCCTTTCCAGGGTGGTATCGAATTTCGCACTCGTAATCACTTAGTAGTTCTACCCATCGTCTCTTTCTCATGTTGAGTTCCTTCTGATTGAGGATATGTTGGAGGCTTTTATGATCGGTGAAGATGGTACATTTTGTGTCGTAGAGATAGTGTCTCCATATCTTCAGAGCGAAGACGACTGCTCCTAGCTCAAGATCGTGCGTTGTGTAGTTTACTTCGTGCGTCTTTAGTTGCCTTGAGGCGTAGGCGATGACCTTCCCTCTTTGCATTAAGACACACCCAAGTCCTTGGTTTGATGCATCACAATAGACCACAAAGTCCTCCGTTCCCTCTGGCAAGGTTAGGATGGGCGCACTACATAAGGCTCGCTTTAGTGTCTGAAATGCGTTGTCTTGTTTTTCTCCCCAGTCGAAGGTCACATTTTTCTGGGTTAGGGTGGTAAGTGGCTTGGCAATCTTTGAAAAGTTCGGTATGAATCTTCGGTAATACCCGGCGAGTCCCAAAAATTGCCGGATTTTTGTAGGGGTTCTTGGAGTAGTCCAACTATCTATTGCCTTTATCTTGGAGGGGTCCACGTGTATTCCTTCTTTGCTTACAACATGTCCTAGGAAATCCACTTCCCGAATCCAAAATTCACATTTGGAAAATTTTGCGTAAAGTTTCTCTGCCCCTTAATGTTTCCAGTACTCGGCGGAGGTGTTTGCTGTGTTCTTCCTGGCTTCTTGAATAGATGAGTATATCATCTATGAACACGATCACGAACTTGTCCAGGAAGGGACGACATACTCGGTTCATCAAGTCCATGAACACTGCTGGAGCATTCGTCAATCCGAAGGGCATTACCACAAATTCGTAGTGACCATAACGTGTTCGGAAAGCCGTTTTAGGGATGTCTCCTTCCAGTACTCGCAGTTGGTGATAACCAGACCTTAGATCGATCTTTGAGAAGTAGCTTGCTCCCTGCAGTTGGTCGAATAGATCGTCTATGCGCGGTAAGGGATATCGGTTCTTGATCGTGAGTTTGTTTAGTTCCCGATAATCGATGGACATGCGAAAGGATCCGTCCTTCTTTTTCACGAATAGGACTGGCGCTCCCCATGGTGAGAAGCTCGGTCTGATGAATCCCTTGCTCAGCAGCTCGTTTAATTGACTGGATAGTTCCTGCATCTCGGCTGGGGCTAGACGGTAAGGTGACTTTGCTACAGGGGTAGCTCTGGGGATTAGGTCGATTCTGAACTCGACTTGACGTTCCGGTGGGATTCCTGGAAGATCTTCTGGGAAGATGTCTGGGAAATTGCAGACTTCCGGAATGTCTTTAATGTTTTTCGATTCTTGTTTCTTGTCTACTACGTGGGGTAGAAAGGCATGATATTCCTTACGAAGATATTTTTGTGCTTTAATACAGGAAATGATTTGTAAACTTGAACTAGGTTTGTCACCATAAATGACAAGAGTTTCGCTGTTTGGCAGATTTAGGCGAACAGCCCTTTCGTGACAAAGTATATCGGCATGGTGAAGGCTCAACCAGTCCATACCGATGATCACATCGAAACATCTTATGGAAATGGGCATAAGATCGACTCGAAACAAACGCTCGTTTAAATTTAGTGTGCACCCTACGTACAAATCGTTTGCGTGTTCTGTTTTACCGTTTGCCATTTCTACAGTGAATATTTTATTGAGTGGTTGGGGTCTTTGATTAAGTAGGTGTTTGAATTTATGACTCACAAAACTTCTCTCCGCACCGCAATTAAAAAGTATGCATGCATAAAGTGTTGTTGAGTAGGAACGTACCCGTAACCACCGTCGGGTCTGCTATTGCTTCATTCTGTCCTACTGCCAACACTCTCCCCACACCGCCAATATTCCTTTCCTTGGGACAATCCCTCCTGAAGTGTCCAGTCTCTCCGCACCCATAACACGCCCGGCTTACTCCAGTGCCAGAAACTTGAGTGATTGGTCGTGCCGGTGCTTTACAGAAACGGGCTGTGTGCCCTTTCCTGTCACAGTTCTTGCAGTGCATCTCGCGACAAATACCATGGTGATGGTAGTTGCACTTGCTGCACTTGGGCAGATTCCCCGCATATGGTTTTGTTGGTGCAGAGGTAGCAGGACTTGTGGTGGGGGTAGTAGCAGCATGAACCGCAACCATTTGCTTCTTTGAAGGTTCTTGCGAAGTTTTCCCCTTCCTTTTGTTCCAAAATTTCTTCTTGTTGTTGTTGTTGGCATTGATTTCATTGTTGCTGTTCCCTTTGGTTGGTTCAGCCATAATCGCCGCGACTCCTTGACAGACACCATGATCAACAAGAGATTGCGCTAGTTCCTTGGCGCTGGC
Source organism: Lactuca serriola (assembly GCF_051521515.1). Classification (NCBI taxonomy): domain Eukaryota; kingdom Viridiplantae; phylum Streptophyta; class Magnoliopsida; order Asterales; family Asteraceae; genus Lactuca; species Lactuca serriola. Next base: position 115,072,959 of record NC_136409.1, on the reverse strand, counting down.
GAAAGTCAAGGGTTTGGAGGCTAATACACTTCCTCGAAGTTGGGGTGATAGTCCCCAGATGTATCTCTCGACCTTTTGGCTCTCCAGGGTTAACATTCCTGGGCAAAGTGTTGTTAAGTCACTAAACCTGTTGGTGTAACCAGCTATGTCCGATCCTACCATCGAGAGGTTCCACAGTTCCTGTTCAAGCTTTTGAATCTCGCCTCTCGGGCAGTATTCTCGAAGGAGCATTCTTTTCAGGTTTTCCAACCCATGGAGTTTGCCACCACCAGGGGTAGTGTTTGGACGTGGCCGTTCCACCATGTCAGGGCGCGTTCGGAGAAAGTAAAAGCGGCAAACTTTACTTTGCTTTCTTCAGGACATGCACAGATTTCGAATACAGCTTCCGTTTTCTCTATCCATTGAGATAGAGCCAACACTCCCCCAGTCCCGTAAAAGGGAATAGGTTTTCCATTGGTGAAGTCTTTGTAAGTGCATACCCCTGAACGGCTTTGACCTTGGCCATTTGTAAAACTGTTTGTTCCTCCCCCCGATCCGTTGTTGCTCATTTGTGCCATTGCTGCAGTTACAGCAGTCTGGAACATAACGGTGTCCATAATTGGAGGAGGTGGTGGAGGTGGTGTTGAAGTTGAGTTTCTGCGTGTTGATCTACGAGGAGGTATGTTCTGGTAGAAAAAGAAAATAAGAATGAATACTATGAGTTTCTAATGTTTTGACAATCGTGTGTTTAGTTGTATCTTGTAATTTGTTTTGACTTTAGTTTATGGTTTCAAGGTAGGCATAGAAATTTAAAACTCGTAATTTTTGAGAGGTATAAAATAAGAAATACTTCATATTCATACATATAGGTCACACCTGAAGTGTGTTACATTACATGTTTTGTTTGGAAAATTTGACCCTCCTAGGGGTCTCCGAAGACACAAAAGGGAAATAAGGAAAAACTTTTATCCGAAATCCTAATTTATAACAAAATTGTTGGGGCTCGAATAAGTCCTACTTGCGGCGTTTGGAGCTAGATTCGGCATCCGACCGTTTGACTCCTATTAGTCGCCTCTCGAGATCTGCTTGTTGTTCCTTCATTTCTCTTATTTCTGCCAGAGCCGTTATCATTTGGTTCTGAAGTGTTCCCGTGTAGATTTGGGTATTCTCATGTAGTCCTTCCAAACGGCGGATGTCAGCGGCGTTACCTTGGGTAGCAGCATTGACCTCGCGAACTCTGGCTGCTTGCCTGTCCGTCTCGTAGTTCTGGGTAGCTATAGCGTTCACAATAACAGGAAGTGCTCGATCAGCTGAGCTTCCCCCACTGACATTGTAAAAATCTCGGCACATGCCGAAAGGAGGGTGTACACCTTGTTGGCGGCTCCAGTAGTAGAGGTGACTTCCCCACATGGGAATGGGTCCCGGTTGATATGGTCTGATTACGGGAGGATGAGGGATGGGAGGGTCGTACACTTCTGGCTCGGAGTCTATTCCGCTAGAAATCTCCTCGATCTCTTCATCGACTTCGAATTCCTCTCCGACTTCGACTTCGAATTCTTCCTCGATACCCTCTTCGGGTTCTTCCTCGATCTCTTCTTCGATTTCCTCTGGGTCTTCCTCCGGGTCTTCTTCTATCCAACCGTCGTTGCCTTGGTTTGGGTAGTAGGGATCTCCTGGTAAATGGAATCCGGCCATTTGTCTGTACTAGGATAGATGTATGAGAACGTTATAAGAAAAGAAATTTCTATTTAACGACTTACTGTTCTTAACTATAATTTTTATTTTACAGCTATTTTTAATAATACTCCTATATTGTTTCAACTTGGCGAAACTAAAATAATTTTGTATTTGGGTAAGTTTTCGGCTTGTTATCCACTACGACCATTCCTCGACGTACGTTGGTCAAATCCAGGATAAATATAGTTGATCAGGCTATATTTATTCTCGACCTGATTACATACCCCGGGGCTCAATCGTAGTGTCGTAACTTGCCTTAATACTTTTTAGTAAAACTTGTTATGATACGAGATTAATGCATGCTTGTAAAAATGTATATCTTTAAAAGAAAGTATTTTTGTTCATGGAAATGTTTCGTCAGAGGGTTTTTGGTCCCCTTTGCATTTATAGTTTGTATATCGTATGTGGTTCGATATACTTAGTTCACTATAAACAATGCTCTGATACCAATCTGTCACACCCCCAAACCAGAATGGCGGAAACATTCGGGGGTGGATGACTTCACGTAGTATCACAACCATTGAATATTGTAAAGAAAGTAACACAACCATCACATATATAATGAAAAACGTATGTTGTTGCGTTATACATATTAGCAAAAGAATATTACATTAAGATGATAAATGTTCAATAATAAAACATCCTTAGTGTTTCCTTCTCCAAAAGCTGGTGGTTACCTGTATTACTGATTCCCTGAGAAATACAAGTGGTTTCGAAAAAGTGTCAACAATTAAGTTGGTGAGTTCATAAGTGTTTTGCATTGAAAAGTATGTCCTTTTTGATAGTAAATCGATGAACGAGGTTTTCAGAAAATCCAATATTTTCTATAAATGATTTGAAAAGTTTCCCGTGTTGGAGTGCGTTAGTGTTTTTCATACTTGAATAATCATAACAAAATTTGTATTAAAAATAAAATGGAAAACTGAAATGCATATGTGAATCTCGTAAATCAAACTTGTTTTTATACTTTTATGTGAGTTTTATAACCATACTATTGACACTGATGGCCTGTAACAACATTCTTCAGGTGTTGTAGTGTTATGACATTTGTCACCCAGACCTGCCGGTCTAACTGTAGCTAACAGTTTAGGTGCGGGATTGTCAATCCCGTATAGATCTATACACAAGTATCATGCTCTCACTCCAAGAGATTATGGTATATAATACAGGACTTGAAATGCATACATACGAGTACGTTGAAGTTTAAATGTCTCACATTACTTGGTATAAACAGATTTACGATAATAAAGACTTTACTTCTTCTGAAAGCATTTCATTTGTCGAGAAGTATATGTAAATGTATGAATAACTGGAATACAATGCTCATTATAGTTTCTCAAAAGTATGTTCCCATTTGGTAATAACAACTTGGTGATATAATAGCCCTTTAAACATAAAGTTATTTTTGTATCGAAACCCTATAAGAACGATAATATAATTATGTTTATAAAATGATACTTTGATTCGTAATGTACTTGTATTCCCCCCCCCCCTAAAACGTGAAAAGAATTGAAAAGTAAGGGTATGAACTCACTCGTTAAGTTTGAAGAGAGAGGCTAGGGTTGAGCAGAACTTCGACTGCGGATGGTTGCGCCGTCGGGCTCTTCGGGGATCTCTGCAGCGTAAATCTTTCGTCGGGGGCTTGAGTGCAGAAACCAAGGTCGTCGGGATAGCTTCTTGTTCTTGGAAGGGTGTGAGAGTATCTGGAGATTTGTGAATGTGTGCATAAACTCGCAGCTGATGCCATCTATTTATAGTGCTGGAAGAGTGAGTACGCGGGGCGTAATTTTGGAGTACGCGGCGCGTACGTCGTTACGTTGGGCGTAATATGGCGTCATGGATTACGACTCCTGGCTAGCTAAGCGTAGCTTGGGCGGGCCGATGGGACTCGACTCTGGGTCTAGTACGCAGGGCGTACTCCCAGAGAACACTGGGCGTAACCCGGCCTATCCTCTTCTAAATTCCATAACTTTCACGTACGAGCTCCGTTTTTCGTGTTCTTTATATCCACGCGTAGGTGAGATTATGCTCTACAACTTTCATTTAGACTCCGTTGGCTAGTTTTGACTTTAATTTTAATGATATATTTTTAATAGGCTGGGCCTCCTAAAATTCGTTAAAAATTCATAGGTTCTTTATTCGACGTCGGTTTTCGTTTGTCTTTTTATCGTTTTATTACCACTGAGGAGATCTTCAACTTCCGTTTAGGTGGCGATAGCTAAATAACACTCGATCTTAAATCCGAGTTTTTAGCCCTCTATTACTGTTACGAAACTTTGAAAATTCGTAACTTCTTCATACGAGGTCCAATTTGGGCGATCTTTTTATGCACGCTCACCTTTCAACGAGATCTACGACTTTTGTTTAGATACTTAAGGCTAAAAATGCATTTTATTGAGATTTTACTTTTTACGTCAAATAATGTTTTAACGTCGTGTCGTAAATATACGAGTGGTTATAATTTCTTCAATATAACCTGGTTTTGAGCGTTCTTTATGTTTTTGGAAACCTTGGCATGATATCTAATATTTGATGTATCCTAACTTAGATACTTGAACACTTTATTTTCAAGGTTAATTTCGTTGCTTTTAGCTTTCGAGTGTTTACAATGCTTTTGGGAAATATAGGGTTGTCACAAAAACTTTACAAACTCTTCAAGGTTTTAGTACAAACATTTCGAGGTTTTTAACTAGTAAATGACACTAAACACTTATGAACTTACCAGCATTTTATGCTGATACTCTCTTTCAAAATAACTTGTATTCTCAGGGAACCAGTAAGACATGTACACCATGCAGCTTTTGAAGGACGGAGTTGATTCAAGACTCGTCGTTATTTTGATTATACATTTTTGGTGTCACTTAAACCTTACAAAATAACACACATATATTTAACTATTCTATTAATGCAATGGGTGTTGTTGCTTGTTTTACTATTATGCATTGTTATGATACTGTACATGACGTCCTCCGTACCCGAATGTTTCCGCCAATTCGATTTGGGGTGTGACATGAACCATTCCAACATAACATTCATATATATATATATATATATATATATATATATATATATATATATATATATATATATATATATATATATATATATATATATATATATATATATTTGACTAAATTTGATTAAAATCTCAATCTAAGATTTTAGAATTGGGATGAAGTATAATTTCCTCTCCCCTAATTATAGCAACAACAACTTTTCAAGCCTTGCAACTTTGCAAATCGAAACTTTTGTTTTCTATAATTAACAATGTTAACTTGCAATACTTAACATAATAATCATGTTCCTACTAAAATGATAATTATATCCTTATTAGCATAACACTTATGCTCCCACTAGCTTTGACATGTATCCAAAAATCAGCTGGACTTCTAGAAATCAATACTTTATTGACTTTCATTACCGAAGTTCAGTTTTCTGAATGAGATTCTTCGATAAGATTTTATCTAAGCTTCTTAAACTCATACACCTTTTCTTAGCTAGCTCACATGTGTTTCTTAAACCATTATGAAGAGGGATGTCGTAATCATAATGTTTAGACCTTTTGCCATTTCTCACAATTCGAACTATGAAGAGGGATGCTGTAATCATAATCGAATTTGAGAAATACAAATATCACAATTGCTAACTATTTAAAATCTACTTAGTGAAAGCGTTTCCTCACCATCATTTTCATGATACGGAGAGAAACCTTATGACACTTAGATTTTTATGGCGTATATGTTCCCATCCATGTGAATTTGTCAAAACCATAATCAAAAGACAAGGTTAGTGACAAATCCAAACTCATATGGACTGAACTTGTTCAATCTTAATTTCTTGCCACCCGGCAGCACAAGGACCTGCCATGTCTTCTAGGTTGTTATGCAAACAATTTAAGAACTCATAGAACTCACAAGCATAGTCAACTTTAACTGGAATGGGCATAAAAATAAGAATATGTCAACACGATAGGTTACAAACCTCAAGTCGTGTGTTAGTGATAATAAATAGGTTCTATACTTGATTATTTCTTGAAACCCTTTCAAGATCTTTAAGACTTCCACTGACCTCTTGACATATAAGATTCTCTTTGTCAAGAACCATTCCTTGACAAAACAAATGTTCAAGAGTTAGTGTGGATTTTTATCAAGATAAACACTTCACGCAATCGGTCTTAGTTGGTCTTTGTTTTATCCAAAACATCACAACTTACCAATTTCAAATGTACAACAGTAAGAAAACATTTTACTCTACATTTGAAAAGTATTATAAACCTTTCTTAATATTAAGTCACTCAAGTCACAATCTTGGAGTATAACTCTAAGACTTGATTTTGGAACGAAGTATGATTCATCTTTTGATTTAACCATTTCAACAATTCACGATTCCCCTTCTTAGTCAAACAAATGTACTAAGATGTCCTTAGAGGATCAATTGTGATATCGTTTTTTTCATAATCATTAATATGATCATAAAACATAATACTAAAGTACTCTCCCGTATTTTCAGATTGGAGAAACTTTTATCTTTCTGCCTAATTTGATTCTTCTCATTCGTCCTGTCATACATTGAAACTTTTCCATTGCTTCAGAATTATACTAAATCTTGTAAGTATAACCATATTTACTAAACATTAGTAAATCATGACGAATAGTCTGATTGAGCTTTGTGGTTAACCTGACTAGTGCACAACCAAGTGTACCCAATTTACTAGTCCTTCACTTGACTCACACATTCATGTGAACAAGGAATTAGTCTTAATTTCCCAAAGATGAAAATTCTCATTCATCACACAATATGAGTTGCATGATTCCAAGTTTCTATCCAATTGAAACTTGGTTGATGAGAATCTTTCTTTATTTGGTGAATTATGACACTACCACAAACAAAAGAATCAAATCCATTTTCCAATATTGCTATCAATGGAACCATATAAACATCAATCTTTCACAAATGCCATTGTAAGAAAACTTAAAATAAAAAACTTTCTTTATTTGTGAAATATTTTGCAGAAAAACTTATCCTTACAATGCAAATACATATGAAAAACATGTTGTTATCTATTCCTAAGCAATCTATCATAACTCTTAAGCAGCAACTCAAAATTCTGATCATCAAACCATGCGATCGAAATCTATCTCTCCACGATCAGAATCGGTTTACTCTTTCTTTAAGTTTCCTTTGATTCTCCAAAACATCAATATGTAATTACATTACATCATGTATTAAGAATCTCCAAATGGGAACTTAATAGAGTTAGATAGTGGACTTTACCTGAAGCAAAGTCAAACTTTTTGACTTTTACCATCCTTATGAACTTTCAGGTAAATTAGGCAGCTTTGCAACCAATGCCCCTTCTTTTGGCAAAGAAACATATGGACTTTTTGCGAATGGTACACGAGACTATCTCAAACTTAGCCTTTCTCTTTACCATTGGGTCAAACGACTTGACCATGGCCGATCCCTTTCCATTGGGAAGAGAAAGATTTTCTGGACATCTAATGTTACCATTGTTAATGTTCATGAAAGTTTGGGAAGTAGATCTTCCAATCAAATTTGCTTTACCAGTGCTCCAGATCATTGTTGATTCAACAACAACAAGAAAACAAGTAAGATCGAGAAGAGTCATGTCGTGATCTGTCATCAGGAAGTGACTAAAGAACCCAGTCAACAGCCAACTGCCTCGAGACTTTGATACCTAACTCTCCCAGCTTGTCAATATGTGACTTCATCTCCAACATGTGAGCACATAAAAACATTGCTTGCCAATATGGATTCAGTGACCTTGAACCTCTCAAGAACTTATGGGTTAGGGAGAATAACTGGAGGACGTGGAGGAAATGAAGTATGATTTCCAGTCCCAATAATGCACAACAAAGGGATTAATCGTTCACCTTGATAGCCATGTGGGATATCATCTTCATTAGGAAATCTCTATTCAAAAGGACAAGGAAGACCATAGTTGTCATAACTAGACATCTATGAGGGAGAAATTCAAGCAAGTTGATTTAAGTCTTTATAAAACACCCAATAGGAAATATTAAGGCTAGAACCCAAGACAATATTTTATAACTTGAAAGAGGGATTCCATAATCCAAGCTACAAAATATTTGAAGGTAGGTAAATGACGATATACCAATTTCCACCATGAAAAACGAAAAAGGATTTTAGGTTTTAAATGAATTGAAATTCCTAGATCCTTTGAGATTCATTAAACTATTCAATGGCATGTTTAAATCTCGATTGTGCCCTTCAAGTTTGTGACTGGGATGTCATGGATCACAAACATGGAGTGAATAACCATGCAAATTAGCTTGGTACACTTAATGTTACAAACACCTAATCAATGTGTCGGTTAACCACACACGCTCCATTGATCTGTGATTAACATCAAGCTACCCTTTGCCACGCATTATCATTCCCAGATAAGTATGTCGGTTAATCACACACGCTCCACTAACAAATTAACAACGTACAAAGTACAATTTCATGGGTTAGCACCAAATTCACATTTTCCTAAGTAACTAATATTGAGAATTTATAAGTGTTTAGTTACTTTATATTTATTATTATACTTTTAATGGAGGGAGAATAAGAGTCATGTCCTACCCGTTCGGCTAACGACCCTCCACTAGTCAAGGAAGCGATGGGTGAGAGTGGAACCCCTTAAACTGTCATTTTATATGCAGTAACCTTATACCGCCCTTATAGATCAGCTTCGTGAATAAGTCATACTAACGGTAAGATTGACTTTATTCTTATATATATATATATATATATATATATATATATATATATATATATATTAAACCTATAATATTATAATAGTATAAAGGTTGAATTTTAAACTTTTAAAATTCTTGGTGGTTTAATCCATTAATTAAACTATACTCATAATTTAATTAAACTTAAACCATATCATTATGGAATTATAAACTCTCATTTAATTAAACACTTTAATTAATTTTATCAAGTCCATAAGATTTGAATTTTAACTTTTAAAAATTCTAGGTTTTGGAATTAAAGTTTATTATAAGTGAGACTTTACAAATTCTAAAACTTGATGGCAACTTTTGAAACTAAAACTCTTGAATTTTCGTAACGTATGAGTTTAATAAAGGTTTTCTGAAAAAGCATTTCAAGTTCCGTAACTTGAGGACAAGTTATGGAAGCCTTTAACAACATTCAAGATGACATTTAAAAAATGAAACCTTTTATTTTCTATAACCTATGAGTTTTAAAAGAAAGACATTTCATATTCATAGCTTATGAAAAATTTTATGAGTTTCATTAAAACATTTAGATCATAATTTCAAATAACACAATAATCAAATAATCATCCATGAACTTTTAAACTCATAAGAACAAGATAATTCATATCATTAATCTTCAAGAAATTAGTTTAATCATATTAACTAATACAAATCTTGAAATTATGACAATTATCTTTTATTTGGATGAGAATAAACATTTCATAGCACCAAAATCAAATTTTATGAACAAAAACACTTTGTGGTAATGATTCTAATCCAAAACAGGCCAAAAAAACTCAAAAATCTGCACACAGGGAGCCCAATTCGACGAGTTGGTTGATTTTGTACATAGACTCATCGAGTCTGTGTATAGACTCGTCGAGTCAGTATATGAAATCGTCGAGTCCCTTGTTCAGTGTCCAGATTTTCAGTTTTTCCAGCTTTGAAAACCAACAAAAACATTAAGTATAATAGAAAACAACCTGGCTTTGATACCACTGTTGGGTTTTGTATACTACAACATCCTATGGTGCACATGTAACCCTAAATGCCTTGGATCTATGTTTTCTCTAATTATACATGTAATAGTGTTTCCAAATCAGTAAGCCAATAACTAGCATACAAATGACATAAACAATATGAAATACTAGTTAGGATGACATACATTTTTATGTAGCTTGAAACCTTGTAGTATTCAGCCTTTAAGAACTTAGCACCAATGGTGTGGGTGCCTCAAATGGAATCACAACACACCATGGACAAAGGATGCCATTTGAGAGAGAATACTAGGCACATAAAATCGTCCGTATGAACTCCAAGAACATAAGTGGCAATTTTGGCTATGGAGCAACATATTTATATGTGGGATTCCAAAGATCATGGGTTAACCCATACCCATACCCATGGGTTTATGATCCATGGTTCATGTGGCCTAACTCTTAGTCCAACATGGATTAATAGCCCAATACATATGTTTCATTAATTACAATAATTAGTCCCTATAGATTTAATTAGTCTCTTTTGATCACTAAATCAATTCCAAACTAATTCTGGATCAATACTAATTAAATCATATGATTTCATATTAATATATTATAACTTCTAGTATATTAATAAATCATAACTAACCTATTCTCGAAAGTCTATCCTAACAAATTGTCATGATGATATGCAACCCAAATGGACCATGCTACTCTTAGGTCAAGTACATACCAATTATAGTTACGAGCTTAGACACTTAATCCAACAAAAAGTCGGCTGAAGATTTTTGCATGAGTCAGCCAGAATGTTTTGTCAATGCAGAGCACCCTAATATAGTGTGTAAGCTCAAGAAATCCATTTATGGATAGAAACAAGCATCTCACAGATGCAATCTTTGTTTCGATGAGAAAGTCAAAGAGTTTGGTTTTTCGAAAAGCAAGGATGAGTCATGCGTATATGTCAAAGCTAGTGGCAGTATAGTTAGCTTTCTCGTTTTGTTTGTGGATGACATACTGCTCTTAGGAAACCACGTCCCAACCTTGCAGGAAGTTAAGTCATGGCTTAGAAAGTGCTTCACTCTGAAGGACCTCAGAGAAGCTGCTTATGTTCTTGGGATAAGGATATTGAGAAATAGGAGTAAAAAACAAATAGGGCTTAGTCAAAGTACTTACTTGGATAAAGTGTTAAAACGTTTTAGCATGGAGAATTCCAAGAAAAGGGAGTTACCAATCCAAAGCAATACCAAGTTGAGTAAGACTCAAAACCCGAGTATCGAAGCCGAGATAGCAGAGATGAGTTGAGTACCTCATGTGGCCTTCACTTTGAGCATGGTCAGCAGATATCAAGGAAACTCTAGTAGGGCACATTGGACCGCAGTAAAGAACATTCTCAAGTACCTATGAAGGACTAATGAATGGTTCCTTATCCTCGGTAGGAGTGATGACTTGAGAGTGCGAGGGTATAGTGATGCCATTTTTCAGACCGACTGGGATAATTTCCGCTCGCATTCAGGTGGGGTGTTTACCTTGAACGGAGGACCAGTGACTTGGAAAAGTTCCAAGCAGGAGACCATGACTGATTCAACATGCGAATCAGAGTACAAAGCAGCAAGCGGAGCATAAAAGGAGGCAATATGGCTAAAGAACTTCATTGGAGACCTTGGAGTTGTACCTACCATAAAGGAGCCTATGGAGATTTTCTATGATAACAAAGGTGCGGTTGCCTTAACCAAGGAACCGAGGGATCATGGCAGATCCAGGCATATAGACATAAAATATCATGTCATTAGATATCGAGTAGAATAGGGACTTATCGTAGTGAAGAGGGTATCGTCAGAGGATAAGCCAGCAGATCCCCTTACGATGGGACTGAGTAGGGCCAAGCACCTGCAGCACGATAGGAGCATTAGGCTGAAGGACGATATTAGTTTTAGTGATTAGATAGCTTTTAGAAACTTGTAATATATAAATTGTAATTAAAATTTGATGATTAAATAAAGGAGTTTTATTTATAAGTAAAGTTACTGTCTTGTGTTAATTATTTACTATTGCTTCACTTTGTATGTTTTGACTTCCTAAATAATAAGACTATTTAAACTATTCACAGCCAATCATACTTTGGAAGTAAGTATGAATCAAGGCTGTCATGAATTGGCTTGTAGACTATCTAAAGCGTTTAAACATAGCAAAGGTTTGCTGCAACGTTCATGAGTGCTCCTGAAATAAGATTTGAGTATTAGATTAAACCCACGCTCATCACTTCATGGAATTTAATCACGAGTGATTGTGAGACGATAATATCATATAGTCTTTAAACCTAGATATATGAGTTGTTGTTTACGAGTTGGTTGTACATTGATAATGCATAAACGCATCATTAAGCTGATGTTATAAAACGTATTGTTGTGTACAATTTGATGAGTAAATAGTACATGCATATAAGTCGAAGTTTATCTATTCCTTTTATCCTATGAGGTTCAAAGCGATATCTTGGACCCCTCAATGATTTGATTTGACTTATATGCCACGCCCGGTCAGGACTGAATTGATGTGTTCAATTAAGTTCTATGTCAGACAAATCAGGGATCAAGAAACAAACAGTTGGACAATAAGTATGACTATGTTCCATGTAATTGTCCACACGATATCTAGAGAACGGAGGACTATATGATCCCTTATCTAAAGGATGTGTTAGAGTTCGACAATGGATTTTGAGAGTTACGATTGCTAATCGGATTTTGAAGTCGTACTTGCATTTATAGTTATTAGACTTATCCAAGTCAGAGACTGTTGGATTAGGTTTCTAAGCCCATAACTATATTTGGTATGTACTTGACCCGATTGTAGCATGGTACTTTGTTGCCTTCACCAAAGCAACTTGACTGGATGAATAATGGAGAAAGCGGATAAATGTGATTTATTAATATATTATGAGAATAATATATTAAAAAAGAAATCATATTAGTTAATTAATATTGGTCAAGAACGAATTTTGTGGTCAAAGGATGTTAATTGAATTAAGGGGACTGATATTGTAATTATAAGATAATTGCAAAATGGGTTGAGGATCTCTTGGATAAGAGGTTAACGAAATCTTATGGAAGCCCATAAGGATTTCCTCCAAGGCTAGGTGTTCTGGAAGATTCTTATGGGTTGCTTCTGGGCTAAGCAACCGGATTAGGTATTTTACTGAAACCCTAATTCTTCAAATATATAAAGCCCCCCTTGGCATCATATTTTCAGCTACATGAAACCCTAGAAGGATCTTAGTGCCGACTTTTTAGCCTCCTCTCTCTCTCTCTCATATTCTCCAACTTGCTTCTTGGTGTTATTGATCGATTAGAGGTATTACATTTGTGATACTAAGCTCTCAAAGGCAAGGATCTTTAAGCTACAATTGAAAGGTAACATTCTTACTTGATTAATTATGTTGATTTCGATTTCTATATGATAGATTTAGCATTTACAAGCTTTGGATGATTACTTCATGTATAAATAGAAAAACCTAGATCCAAAGCTTTAGGGTTTGGATGTGCACCATAGGATTGTTGTTTTGCTCATAACCCAACAATGAAATTGGAAAAAATGATGTATCTTTGACGCTCTTCTTGAATTATCATCGAGTAAATAGTATTTAGACATTTGGAAATGTTTTCATCTTTAAAATTTGTCCTCGAAGTGCTTTATATGTATCATTTAAGCCCATGAGTAGTTGAATCAATCATTGATCATGAAGGATTTGTGAATACCAGTAGCAGCAGCACATGTGCAATTAAAAATACCTTGAACAATGCGAAGTTCATCCCAAATTTTCATTAATTTGGTGAAATAGGTTGAAAAATCATCTAAGCCTTGGGATAATGAATACAATTGCTATTGGATTTTTTAGATCAATGCACCATTTATTTGTTCATAACAATGATTAAGCTCTTTCCATATCTTAGAATCTATTTGAAGGAACATAACACTTTCATCAATGTTTGAATGTAGCGAATTAAGAATCAACTGATAAACATAGAATTAAATTGATGTCAATTCAGAGTATGTAGGAGAAGTAGAAGGAGGTTGCAAAATTGCCCCATCAATAAAAGAAAGTTTATTCTTCACAGATAAAGAAATCGTCATGGATCGTTTGCAGGATGAACATCCTTGTCCATTGAAGACTTGTGAAACAAGAACAGCTCCTAGGTTATCTGATGATCCAAGATAATACGGGCTTTATACATCAACTGAAACAGATTGTGATGAATTCATTAGAGAAGAAGGAATTGACATGATGAATTTGAAAGAAATCAATGCGGAAAAGGAAATTGGATCGTCTAACAAGTTGATACCGTGTTATCCGGATAGAATTGAGAGAACAAAGAAAATGAATATGAATCAATCATTTCTCATCAACAAAAACAATTACAATCAACAAAACTTATACATAAGGAAAGCTGGCTAATTAAAATAAATAGTCTATCTAGTAAAATACAAAAATATCATTCTACATAACTAAATTCTAACTAACACATATGACGTCATGCTAGCCGATAAACCACCTAAAAACTCTACTATTCCCATTTGTAATGTATGACATATGAAATTAATGTATGACATATGAAATTTGATGACCATAGTATATTGCATGACTCATGATTGCGAGTATGGTTAATAATCTCCATAAGGACTTGGTGAACCCTAAAGTATTTGAATTTCTTGAGGATCTTAAGAACAATTTTCAACATCAAGCCAATCAATAGCTTTTAGAAACTACCACATCGCTTCATGGATGGAAGACTGAGGATGGTCAATAAGCTAAAACTCATGTCTGAAAGATGAAGAAATATATTAAAGAGTTAGGGAAAATTAGTTCTCATGTAGGCAGAAACTTGATAGTCATGTTGATTCTCGAACTCATTATTCAAATCATATAACAGTTTTTTCATGAATCCAACTCAGGGTTAAATCTAATGCTCAAACCCAATGAGAAGAATGTGCCAAAAGCCTGTTAATTATAATTATAAGGAAAGACATATTATTAACACCTAACATTTCAGTCCCCAATTTGGAACGTTAGAAAGATATATTAACACATGTCCAAATTGTAAACTTTAAAGATTAGAGATGGCAAGATCCCTTTATATATATACTAGCCGTCTACCCGCGCAAAGAGGCGGGCGACGAATAATTTGATCTCTTTAGAGTTAAAACCATTTTGTGTTCACTTCGAGAAATGAATATTAAATGACATCTATATTTCAAGAGCATTACCATACCATATTTAGGGGGTGTTTGGCTAAGCTTTTTTAAAACAACTTAATAGGTTCTACATTACTATAAGTTAAAAAAGTGTTTGGATTAAAATAACTTATTCCGGTGGGGAACCTCTAATACGTCATTTTTTCATAAGTTACCATACACTTACTTATTAACTTATAAGCTAATAAACTAATAAGCAATAAGTTTTTTTGCCAAACACCCCCTAAATGGTTATTACTTCCATTTATACATACCCAAACCACTTGTACTGTTTATCATCTTCTTTTTTTTTTCGTTTTCCTTAATTCCTTTATTAATTTAATGTCCTACTAAGTAAAATGCTAAAATATATAAATAATAGTTTATAAAAATAAACCTTTAGAATATCAGGTGTTGTGATTCAAAAGTCGATAAATAGGCATTTGAGAAAGCCAAAATACTCAGGTGTCAACTTGTTCATTGTGATTTTAAACCAAGTTTGGTCATAAATTAAAACATTTTCAACGATGGTATGTAATTCAAGGATTCATATTGATTTAGGTTCTCAAAACCTTAAAATATTGAACAAAATCTATATAGAACCTTATAATAAGGATAATAATCACCGTAATCAGGAAGTCCATGTGATGAAACTTGATAGTATAAAGACCAATGATGAAAAAGGTTTCATTTTTAGACTAAACAAGATGAAAAATATACAAACTACCTTAATCATGTCAAATCTTGTGTTTAACCGTTATTTATTGCAAAAGTAAGATGCCAAAATATACAAACTAATGATAATACAATGCTCTAACTGGCCTTCTTGGTTGAATTCTTTGAACCTGCAAAGCCAACACATTAAATAAACATAGTAAAAACTTTTTTTAAGAACAAACCTGATATAATAAAGCCTTCACCCAATATATTTATAAGATAAAAATACAAAAAGTTAAAAATGATGAAATCAATTACAAGTAAGGATTAAAATAAAACTTGTTAAGAAAGAGCCATCTGCAGGAGGGATATTTGAATCAACATGTATTTTCTGATGGTTTCAAATTTTGAATTATCCGAAATTCAGGGAAAGAGATAGAATTTGTTGAGAAATATAAGGATTCAAAACACATGTTAAAATTTAATATTATTTTATTGATGACTACTTGTACTATTAGCTTAATGATTTGAACATCTTAAAAAAATAATATTATTATATTCAATGTATTTTTAGAAATAGTAGGATTTCTTTTATAAGATAGTAAAGATATATATATATATATATATATATATATATATATATATATATATATATATATATAGTAGCCGTTTACCCGCGCCAAGCGACGGGTGCAATTAGGTTTTTTTTTTTTTTCAAAATTTAGTTTATAGAGACGATTTGTTATCTTGCGCAAATAGTTTACAACATCAAAACAATTATCACTAAGAGTCATTCTATCAAATACGAAATTTGTAAGAAAAAATATGAAGAGTTAAGATTGTTTATAAATATGTACGAATACATAATTGATGAATTTCAATGAATAGTGTCCTACGTTGATTAGGTGCATTGCTGCCAATGGATACCCTTTTTTTTATTTTAAAACAGTCTATACATGCACACACTACTCTACTCCTAAATTTATATCTTTCTACTTGAACCACCAACCTCTTGCTCAGGAGCAACTATCCGTCAATAGTTATACCCTTAGGCCAAAGGCCCTTTAATAGGGAGAGAGGTACCAATGTGTGCGGTAATATTGATATTTTATGTGTTTTTTTTTTATTATTATAATATTTTATTTATACAAGAAAAATACAAACTATTACCCATTTATTTAAGAAAATCGCTTACCGTTTGTATGATATTCTAATGAAAAATTATACATCATTCTTACTTGATTTGTGTTACTTAAATTTGTAGGGATTTTAAGCTTTACGATAAATGATTTAAAAAATAAAATATTACATATACATGGGGTTTGGCTTAAAAATGGCCTAATTCGTTTAAGTTTCTTATTCTTAATTTTTTTAGATAATTACAACTAAACTATTTATAAAAAAATTCGTTTAGTTTAAAGCCACTTTTTAAACACAATTATAAAAAGACAAAATTGCAAAAACGGTCCCTGTGGTATGCATTTTTTTAGAGTTTTAGTTCAAACCTCAACTTTTTTGGATTGGTGGTCCTTTTGAGCTAGTTTACATGCAGTTTTGGTCCCTGTCCAAACTAAAAATACTATTATACCCTTAATGAATTTAATTTTCAATTTTCTTTCACTTTTTAAAATTATTATTATTATTAAATATTAAATCGAGCCCACCTCTCTCTCTCTCTCTCTCTCAATGTCATTTAATCGGTACCCTACCCTCCTCAAGTCACACTACATCTCCTTCATCATCTGTTTCACGCAGGTAACGAACAAAAGGAAAAAAAATTGCAATCCTCTTGATCAGCTTTTCGAACAGAAAAGAAAGTATGTTGAACGAAAGGTGATGGTGGCGAAAGACTTACTGCAGTAGTAGAAGGCGGTGGTGGTTGGAATCACGGTGGCAGCAGCAGATGGCGGCTGTAGTAGTGGTCAGAGGTTGCTCCAGTAGCCTCTGTTGCTTCATTCTTGCTTCTGCTCGGCATGGATGACGACATGGAAGAACAACGGTCGATTTGATTCCGGGATTATGCAAGATTGAAATAGACAAAGAAGGTGATGGAAGCGATTGGGTTTTTTTCTTTCCCTTTACTGTTTTTGTTCACCCCACGATCGATCGACACTAACAATCGTAACCTCTCTTCTTCTCTGTAATGCTTTGTTCAATTTGACCGAATTCAATTTTCAAATCGACTTTTTACAAAGGTATTGCATCCACAATAATCTCAACTTCCATTAGCCAAAAAATGTCTCTCGTTCTCAGGGACATCATCAGTCATCGAGGGAAAAGAACCAACACGTTATTCTTTTAGGAATTAAGATCCGAGAACAAAACCTTTGCACCAAATCGCTTATGCAATAGGTTTACGTGTGGTGATTTGGGACGAAAACGTAAACAAACGAAGATCTCTCATCATTGAATTAATGGAGAAATCGATTTTCTTGTGTTGATTTGGGGATGTATGGAGAAGACAATCCAACATATATATATATATATATATATATATATATATATATATATATATATATATATATATATAGAAAGAGAGAGAGAGAGAGAGAGAGAGGTGGGTCCCAAAATTTTTATTAATAAAACTTTATATGAAATAGAAAAAAACATAGAAAATATATCAGAAGGGTAATTTTGTCTTTTTAATTTTATAAGGAACCAAAACCACAAACAAAGTAGCTCAAAAGCACCGCCAATCCAAAAATGTCGAGGTTTAAACCAAAACCCAAAAAAAATGCATACCACAAGAACCATTTTGCAGTTTTGTCTTATAAAAACTATCGTAGCAATAAACATTAAAATTAACAATAGCCGAAGCAATTTAATACCAATTAATTTACATATACTAAGGGGCTGTTTGGCAGGATCTTAATTTTTAAGCTCTGAATTTTTAAGAGGTCTGAATTTCTAAGAGGCTCTGAATTTTTAAGATCTGATTTTTAACATACTGTTTGGTTGGAACCTCTGAATTAATGTGCTAAATAAGGAAAATGACCATTTTACACTTCTATATTATTTTCAGCTAAATTCAATGTTTCTGTGTTATATAATAATTTAACCAACTTCTTGAATAGTTATAAAAAAATATAAGCATCATACAAAATCCAAATATAAACACCAACACCATAAGAAATCCACAATAACGAAATCCACCATAAGAAATCCACAATAACTAAATCCACAATAACATTAAAAATGAAAAAGATGTAAACATTTGATAAATAGAAATAGATAAACTATTGCAAACATTAAAAACGAAAAAGATGTACACAATTGATAAATGGAAACAGATACAACTATTGCAAACATGAGCTACACATTTCCACCTACCAACCACACTTTTAAAAATGACATACAAACTATTAGTAACCTGTTTGTCTGACGCCCATATTGTCACCACCACCTGCCTCTTGCTGATCTTAACCACCACCTCTTGCCCCAAACCAGAGGTTTGTTGCAGAAATCTATTAACATCCATTTGAATATCATAATAGCCAAAATTGCTGCCAGGAATAACGTCTTTAGGAAGTGCTCGTTTCACCTCAACAAAATTCTTGTTGGGTTCATGGAAGGTCAAACGTGATTACTACGTCAGTTATATAGCCATAACTTTCAAAGTATTGATAGAATTTTATGTCCATGTACCCCTGGAGCTCCTCCCAACATTGCTTCAGGTCTAGACATTTGTTGTTCTTCCCTCCACAAAGCCCACTTAGCTTCCACCTGCATATCACAAATGAATAACATACAAACACCAAAGCATATACACTATAGATTTTGTTGCCAAATGCATAAATCAAACTCTCATTGATTTGAATTTCAAATGGAATACATGAATAGAAGAAGTTTATAACCAGAAAATGAGCCCTCTAAATCTTGTATATGAACAAGTTTAACCATCTGATGTAACATATTGATGCCACCATAATAAATTATTTGATTATTGTATAATACATAATGAATATGTATTGAATAGGAAGCCTCACAGTAGCATGTCGAATTTCATGGATTTCCAGGAAAGCCACAAGTCATTGCACCCAATATATAGAACCTGTCACAAATTTCATAACAACTCACTGATTAACTCCCATGAGATCAACCAATTCGTCTTAGATCCTCACCCAAAACAGAGATCGATTAACTAGAGATCTTATTATCGAGTTTTAGGGCAAAGGAATAAAATTTCACCTGGAATCAGAAAATTTGGCTACTTCGACGAAGGGAGTCGGCACTACCGACGGCGATGGAAGAGGCGGCGTCGTTAGAGGGGTTGTCGGCGGCGTAGTCGATGGTGAAGGGAGGCAGCTCGAAAAGGGGTTGAGTGGGAGAAACGGACGTTGGTATCGTGAAATATGGAGTGACGAAAAAGAGCGTTGAAATTTTAGGGCAGGAAGGGGAAAGCGCGTTTTTTTTTAAGTTCAGACATGGCTCTACATCTGAAACTTTAAGAGGTATTAACAAAATTAAGAGGCAAAAATTAATACCCAAACAAACGGTCTAAATCTGAATTTTTAAGAGTTTGCCTCTTAATTTACAGATTAAGAGGCTAACAAACAACCCCTAAATCATACAATTTATTCACAATATTAAACAGATTAACCCGAACAAAAATACTCAAGACCATATTATTATAATTTTGGTATAAAAACATAAAACCAACCAACTAATAAATTCAGGCTTGAACCAAAAAAATATAATTCTTCGATTCGATTTTTTGAGACTTTTATTTTATTTATCTTTTTGTGGACAGTTATAAAACTGAACAACTAAATGGTTCGGATTTGAACCGAAAAGATTATAAAATCCGTCGATTTTTGTTTTACAACCAATTTTGAGAAATAAATGATAATAAATCCAATATATACCATAATTCCAAAAAACAAGTTGATATCTACTCCAAAAAGGCCCACTGCTATGCATGAAACCCCAAAACATCCCAAATCCAATCTTCCTTTCTTAAACTCCAAATAGTAATTTAATCTTTGATGCATCAATTTTTTTTATCATAGTCAATCGCATGAGACACAACAAGAAGCTTTTTTTATGATTATGACTTAATCAAACAAAGCAAGTAAATTTATTTCAGATGCAATTATGAAAAAAACACAACTTCCTGATTAATTTCTGAAAAGGACAAAAATACCCTTTAATGAAATCAACTTCGCTCCAAGTTAATTTATTCCATTTAATATAATCCCTAACATCTCAAACTAAACATAATCTTTATGTTTCTAGATAATAAAACCAAACCTGTCACCTTTAAAAAAAATCCAAACAAAGACCAAAATACCCTTGCTTGAATTTCTTTTGTATTGGAATAGCTGAGCCCCTTTAATAAACCCCTTATTTCTACTCCCGTTTCCTTTTTTTTATTTCAATAAAACCAACCTTGAATCATAAAACCATAAAAAGCCTTGAAACTTTTAAGAACAACAAAAAATGGACCATTATACCCTTTAGACTTACTATTACAGCTGAACATCCCAATAATTACAACATTATTTTCACTCCTAATAATTACAACATCATGTGAATGATACAAGTTTTGATCCAGAATGGTTAGGTTGTAACAAAAGTTAATGTTATGGTTTATGAGTTTAAGTCTCAACCAAATAATTTGCTTTAGACACAAATTTAGGTGAAGTCACATCATTTATGAGCTTCATCCATGTTATTGAAGCATAATGCACAAACTTCATTAAAAATGGAGGATTAGACCCTGTTATAGGATCAAAGAGTAATACCTCATCATATGAAACTGTGACGATACTACTATTCTTTGTGCCTTCAATAATGTGTTCCTTAGATTCATGCCTGCAAAAGCTCAAATGTTTTCATGAGAATAGAACCTTCACTAATGGGATTTGATCGTTGTTTAATAAAGAATTTAAAAGTTCAATGGTTTAATAAGATGAAAGAATGTTATAGGAAAATATTAAGAAAAAATGAAAATACTTTACCATAATTTTATCAAAGCAATGAGATAATCATCCATCACACCCACACATCCAACTTCCTATAAATATTAAATAATATTAGAGACATGCAGCTATAAAAAAAATCTCCGATTTCCTATAAAGATTACTTAGTTTCATAAATAAAAAAATGAGTAGGTTGATATATTAAACAAAACAAAATATGAAAGCCTTGTGTTGTAACAGATTGAACTTTTCCCCTGTCATAAGCCAAGCATCACATAATCATATGAATCAATCCAATAAATTATACGATAAGCTTATTAAGAAGCAGAATCCAACTTTTACCAATCCCAACTTATGTAACAAACCATCTCTAACATGCATGATGTGAACGTCCAGCTGCAAACTTATACTCCATTAGAGAACCCAAATATGTTTCTTGCAATGAATTCCAAAGCTCAATAATTATATAAACTTAGGATGTCAATCTAATTCATTAATATGATATTAAACTTCACATTTCTCTTCATCTCCTCCATGTATGTCTTCCAACTGAATAAAGATGCCCTAAAACTGAAACATCAAATTAATCAATAAGGTAATCCAACAAATGCAAAATACTTTGAGTGCATAAAACATATTTCTTTCAAAATAGGGATTCATAGGAAGAAAAACAATTGTGTGAGAAACCTCAATATTTCAGAAAACATTCTAGGTGTTACCAGTGCTAATGACAAAACTTATATATATTCTAGACTTCATTGAGGTGTTTCTACCAAGGTTCTAAAAAGCTCGTCATGGCTCCGCCATGGCACGCCATGACTCCAAGGTTTGCATGTGCCGCCAAGCTTTGCCAAAACGCCGCCTTGACCCATATATGTGTATAAAAATGAATAATAGTAGAAAATACATATAAACATATGAATTATATACAAAATTGCCACCTTAAGTCACGCCTTACAAAAGACGTGACTCGCCAAGACTCGGAAAAGCTTGAGGCTTGACATTGCCGCCAAGTCATGCCTTACGTTATTTAGAACCATGGTTTCTACAAACACCTTCTGGGCACATGGATAGAATTCGATAGCTACAGTAATCAAAGAAACAAAAATCGATACAGAGGATAGAAGATGTTTCAGGTTCAAGTTCAAATTAATGGTTCAGAATATAAATTTGAAATATAAAAATAACATCATAAATCACGTCGACAAAAAAAACCCTAACAAACCTCTTCACATATGCAAACAAAACAAAGTCATCCATGGAATCAAAAAAAGGCCTCTTCTTGCCCAAACAGGTTCTGGTTTTGGTGATGGAGAAGATGTTATTCAAGATCCCAAAAAATAATAAGTGGAGAATAGTTCGGCATAATGACATAAGCCATTAAGGGAGATGGGGATGAACAGAAATTTCAATTTACCAGTTATCATGGGATAATACTACAGGGAATTCAAATGAGGTCACGTCAAAAGCCTAGATATTTGCCAAAAAAATTGCACACATCGTCAAGAAGTTAGTGGTAACAGAGGGTTGCCGGATACTGAAGAGAGCAAAGAGAGTGACGGAATAGACTTGTTTGGCAGCAGTTGGTAGTGTGTTGAGGAAATTAAGGTTTTCAACATCCTCGAAGTTATAGCGTATACAGTTGTAGTTGTAGATTGTAAGCTTAATATGATTATACATTATGTTCAAATAGTTGTACCTCTTAAATTTCAAGAAATGATTAATATGTTTAATAAGATAGTATATATATATATATATGTGTGTGTGTGTGTGAGAGAGAGATTTGACATACACATACCATGGGAGTTACTAACATATACTATATTTCCTATGTTTGATTTGATATACACATAACAATAACTAATAAGGATGAAAGGGTAGTAACCTCTATTCAAAGAACCTTTTTAACTATTATAATATTATATATGGAACTAATAGTACACATGTACCTGGAATAAATGTTAAACATGGTAATATATGAGACAAACATTATCTCATAAGATACATAATACCACGACAATAAAAGCATATCCAAATCATTTCATTAGCAAGGGTCTAATTTATTAACAATGTAACGATATAACTTAAAAGGGTTTCTAAATCATAATTTATATTTATATTAGAATTTCTCAATAATATTGAACTGAAATATAACAATCTTAGCTAAATATTACATATATGATATTTTTATTTAAGCTAATTTTTAATAATAACCTTTTTTATTGAATTACAAAAAGTATCTCAATAAATCAGAACCATTAAATATTTTAATTCTAAAATCCAGTTATATTGTTGTGTTTCTACTGTAATGGCTACATGTAAACCTTCATCGGCACCTTGAATTTAAAATAATTCATACTCTTTCAGTTTCAAGCACTTTTGTCTTTTGTTTACTTCCAGTTGTGTGGTACTTTGGCCCATCGGTAACATTTGTACCGAAAATGTGACCTTCAACCAAAATGTTGAGGATCAAAATCATGTAGTTGGAATAAAGGATGGTTTTTAATCATACTCAAAAAAATTGATTAACCTTAGATCAAAAATTCCGGTCTTAGATTCGCACCATTGGTGTAGTTTTCCTATATTATCATTTTCCTTTTTAGTTCTATTACTATTCTAGCATTTTACTAATGTATGAATTAAGCTTGAGGAATAGTGACATGAAAGAGTAACAAACTTTCAACTTTATTCACATTTAGTTGTTGATTTTTTACACACATGTTACCATTAATCCCACATAAATTTTCAAAAACATTAAACGATGACTCAATATAGCATATTAAGTAGAAACAAAATAAAACAACATATAACTGCTACATATTTCTAAATAAACATCTTCCTATTCATTTGATCTGGTCTTTTTTAACAATCAAAGCTTCATCATTTCTATTCATCTTGCACATTTACATCTCATTTTTCAATATTACAACTTACAAAAATTTAAAATGACGTGCTTCCACTTCATCTATCTTCTTATTTCTAGAAGGGAACATACAGTGATAAGGATGTCTATATTTTGGTGTCACATTACGCTTGGAGAGGTGTAAATTTAAATTGGATACGTGTGAATTAGAGGAAGAAGACATGAGGATGAGGAGGAAAAAGTTGTTTCTGGTTCTATTAATTTGATCGGCTTTTTCCCCTAAATGTCATATTTGATGTTTGTAAGGATAACTAACGATGAGTGGATGTTCATGTACATCAACAGATTTATACCAAATGAGCAATAAAACTACAAATTCATGTAACAATAATATTTTTTGAACGTAAATGTATACAAAAATTGATAGGTGATTAAAGTTATACAAAATCAGTTTGTTACTCTCTCAAATCATTATCCCTAAATTTGAAAGACGTGTAGATGAATATCTCTAAATTTGTATCCGATGCTATCATCCAAGGTTAAAAAAAAGCCACACCACATGGGCGAGTAACTCAGTCAAATTACTCGGAAATTGTCAATCTCATACCAACATGGTCAAACTTTGGAACTCGGTCAAAGGGTAACAAATAACCGAAAAAACTAGAAAAAGTCAAGAATTAGAAGATTAACGTGTTTATCTTTTTACTTTATCTAACATTTCAACCATAAACCTGATATAAAAGTAAATGTATATTATTATTGCTATTTCCTTATTTTGTTACTAGCAAAATCAACTTATAATGTTTTTCAGAGTACTCCCAACTATGACACCTAGGCCATGTATTAACTACTCCTTAGTCAACCGACCTAGTAGCATCTACCTAGTTTTGTGACATTTCTACTAGTCATAAAAGTTGCCTTACAACTAAATGAATAATTTATGGTGATAATTTTGTACTTTGTCTTCTAGTTCTCAAGACAAGTGCACTAATTTCCATGAAAAGAAAAGGATGCATCAATATAAAAGAGTTACGTTTTTGTTAGCTCACCAAAAAAAAAAGTATATATTATTCTTCATTTTTTGGAAGAGCTGAGTTAATATTGAAGCACTATCAAGAAGCTACCCAAAAAAATACAAACTTATAGTCAAAAACGTATTTTCTAATCACTAGATCGAATTAACTTTCATTTTTTTTATCTAAACGCAGACCAATGACAGAGAATGACATAATCTTTTCTAAAATCTTTGGATTTCCATAACTTATTCGAACAAAAAACCAACGTATTGCTAAAATTCCACATCACCCAAACCGAATTCATCAACACCACTTCCAACGCCGACCATTTCATGGTTGTTGATATGGAATAGATAGAGACCCACAAGAATAAATCACTAATCGCATGAACATCCCAAAGAGCTAAATCAAGTCATCAACCCACAACATTCCACATATTTAACGCAACATCAGAACACAAAAAGGTAACATCATAAGAATGTGTACTCTATCTTTATTTGACATTTTTTTTCTATGGCAAAGAACAAAAACCTTGTAATTTTTTTCCTTCATTACTAGAGATTTTAGCGCGGAGCTATTTACTTTAGCTTTTAAGAAATAGTTTGAAAAAAAGCTCCTAACTATTATAACAAATTTACAAGATTACTCTTAAAAATATAACTTATGTATTTATTTAATTTAAACAATTATCGGTTTATGGTATTTTACACATTTTAAAAACTTCTAGCCATTTTTCCTAAACACACATATAAAAATGAAAATTATAATTTTCAATTTCTAACTATCAACAACTAACAAATAACAACTTTCAGCTATCAACTTTCAACTTTGGTTACTTTTAACAAACATACAATACATTTCATATTGAATTAGAAAGTTTTTCAATGTTAATATGACATATTAATTCGATTTTAATGTCCACTTGTTGGAGGTGTTTGGGATTGCTTATTTCACAAACTTATGCTAAGAATAAATCTATTCTTTGACAAAAGGTTACTCCAAGAATTCATGGAACAATATTATTCTTTGACAAAAGGTTACTCCAAGAATTCATGGAACAAGACTCCAAATCGAAGAATCTTCTTCCTTAGACATATTTAAAGACCTTAAATCTATATCTATAAGATTGATAGCCTCAAAACGATCTCAAAAACATCGTCCTCGGTGATGGGTAGTCATTCTAATCCTTTGATTGTGCATCCGCACATCTATAAAAAAGGAAAAATCCTTAATTTCAAGAAATTGGATGAAGGAAAAACTCAGGCAGCTAAAAAATACCTTTTTAGCACCAATAATAACAGCATCTCATCTGTTGTTAATTCTGCGAACAATATTAATCAGATAGTCGGAAGAAACTGGCTTGGAGTTTCCAAGTTAGTGTCTTACTTTGGACTCTCAAAAGACCAAAGCGAGAATTTGTCGAAACCTTCTTCTTCAACATTCAACAAATTCTGGGAACATCTAACAACCACGATAAAACCAGACACGAGTAAAATTGAAACTTTACTCAACGATTTATCTAGAAAAGTCGACCTTTTAGATATCAAAATTAAGGCTCTTGAAGATCTCCACAAGGAACCTCAAATAACCAAACAGGAAATCACAGATTTCACTGTTGCTTTAAACAAAATTAAGAATCAACTCGATCGAGTGATTGGTGAAGATACGTAAAGCATCTGTTGTACCGACTGTCCTCAATAATGCTTAGTTAGTGGATAGAAATGTCATAGTTAACGATAAACCCCTTTATCAGATCCTCTCTATGATCTATAAATAGAGAGTTCATTTCATTTGTTTAGCATCTTAAATCAAGTCTTCTCTCTACTCTTGTGTCAATATTCTCTGGAGTCAACTTGCAATGTGTGAATAAAACCTAGTATAGGGTTATAGTTAGAAGTTTGTAGCCTTTGGGCACCAATTTATATCAATAAAAGTTTTTTTATACTTTGTGTCTTCTTAAAATTTGTGAGTCATAAGTCTTAGAACATGGAGGCATCACCGAGTACCGCTTAGGCAGGGGGCCGTTAGGGAACAGGGAACTCCTGGCAAAGAAGAAAAAGGTATGATCTGCAAACCACTTTGATATAACTGGTTTTTCCAAACTAAAACTATAACTCTATAATTTAGTCAATTAATAGTTTTAATAAACTACTTTTTATGCTTAAATAGCACAATTTACACCCCGTTCCCGAGTTCAACTTAACAAGAGAAAAAAAAGGAAATTGATGGAAATGAGAAGAAAATAAAAGAAATTGGTGTCCCGAGTTTCATTAAAGGAATGAAGTGGAAGGAAGTGAAGGAAAATGGAATGATTACTTTCCCTCCTAACTTTCCTTCCGATTTGGGAGGATTTGGAAAGAAAGAAGAAAATGATTAATTTTCCTTCTACTTCTCTTCGACTCGGGAACACAAAAGAAAATTTTGTTTTCTTTTCCTTTCTCTTCTTTTCTCTCATGACTTTCTTTTCTTTTCTTTTCTTGTCTTTTGTTAAACTCACGAACGGGGTGTTAATGTCTGAAAGGACAAACAAAAAGCCTTGGCTGGCATATATTGATGGCAAAGAAAAATATTTTGATAACGTAAGTAATCTAAATCTTCTCTTAGAAAGAAGCAGAGATGCTATCTCAAATTTTAATCCCAATCGAATGCTTTTTATCAAATTTGATTTAAAAGAAATTAGAAAAATGAATGGATTATTATATTCTCTTTTTAAATTAATCATCGATGCAAAAATTTCTATTCTTGATCGATTAACTAAAAATCCGGTTATTCCTTATGACATTTATCGTTTAAGAAAGCCTAAATTCATCGACTTATCTAGATTCAGAACGTAATGAACTCTGAAAAATTTGTAATCCGCAATATTAAGGTTAACTACTTAAAAATCCCAATATCATAGCCTTGTTCGTAAATGGACAACTCTCTTCTCAATAATTCATATGAAGAACTACCATCAGAAGAAAATTTTCAAATATCATTTTCAGAACTGAAAAATGTTTGAAGCAACCATGATGATAAATCATGAATTACTTTCAAAAATTCAAAACTCTAAGTTAGAATTAAAGAAAGAAAAAGATATTCAATATTTCTCGATTGAATTTCTTAAATTCCCAAAAAATGAAAAACAAGATCTTTTACTTTGTCAAGACACAAGAAATATATGTCGACATAAAAGACACTCAATGATATGTATATCTTCCTTTAATCACAAAAGACGAGATTAAAAAAAAATTACAGACCATTGAATCTAAGATTAGATCAAAAATCAGTATGGTGCACCTTGGTGCTATAAAAATTTAAATCAAATCTCAGTTTCAAGAAGGGGTTAACTCCCCAATTAAAACGACTTTACTTGATAATCGCATCAATGATCGTCAAGACTATACTCTTGGTGCTGCAAGAGGAAATCTCACATACCGAAATTTCGTGTTCATCGTATATCCTAAGGGGTTAACACCCAAATCATTTTCAATATATATATATATATATATATATATATATATATATATGTGTGTGTGTGTGTGTGTGTGTGTTCAAATGAGAACAATTCTAAATTTGAGAAAAAAATTTAGACTATTAAACGCGATCCGCTTTCTTTTTTCTTTCTACTCGTCGACACAACACCCCATTTCTGCCTCTACCCTCTCTGATCTTCAATAATCAATCTAGATTGCCTTCATCTGCAACGACATTTCCGCATTCACTTGTTTCACCGATGATGCCTATTGCCACCATCGATTCTATCATCTCCGAGTTAGGATCAGGTTTTAACATATTTCTCATAGGCGATGAAAGGAATTCACTTAAGGTTGGCAACAATTTTTTATTTCAAGTATTTGACCATCGATTTGCTGAATGAATATCAGTGTAGTCAATCTATGTCACTGTAACTATCGTCAAAGTGCTAGAAACATTTCGTAAAGGTGGTAACAGAGAGCAAAGTGAGTGAAGACTCAGTTTTGCACAATGGTAAAATGGTGGAGTCGGAGATGTCGAAACCAGTGGTTGTTACGTATCCGGATACTCGGAGGATTGTCACTCTATTCATATCTCATACTCCTCCCTCAATATCTATAAGGCCTTATTTAACATCGATGATTGCACAAGAAGGTTTCAATTTTGTATTTTCATTTTCTTATAATTTGGAGCCCTAGTCTACTTTTATACATCGTTATACTGAATATATTTTAATTTTCAGTAGTGAACAAGGTAAACGAGATTCAAAATTAGGAATTAAATTCTCCCATCCCAACGCCCATTTTGCTTTTCCTGCCATGAGATATGGAAGAAGAATGTAGTTAATGAGAGATGGGTATTTGAGAATGCTTACAGCTTCGATTCTTTATGTTGTTGTTTACATGAGTTTTCTCTTATATGCTCTTCTGGTTCTTCAATCTTAAGCACTTTACAGTTTTAACTCTTATAATATATTCTTATTTTATCGACAACTTATGAGAATTCATGGTATTCTATCATAGTGTTCATCTTTCTCTCTCTGTAAACGAAATAGTATAATATGGATGCCTCCAACCATCAGTTTACAATGATAACTTCTAATTCCTATGTCTCTCTTTTGTTCTTGTTGGCATCTCATATTCATTACTCTCCAATTTATAATTATGATTATTAATCAATCTTTTGTGCAAATTGATGTTTTTTTATTGGAGAACACAATAAACTTTTTGATTTTGATTGAAAACGAACGTACATTTACTCAAATAGAGAGTGAGATCGGTGTAGATTTTGTTGCACACAAGGTGTTTGTTAAATGGTCTGAAAGAAACTAATATTAAATTTATTTATAAAAGAGAAAATGCACTTTTATTATGTAAGACAACTAAGTTGTTTGTTATTATTCCCAACCACAATCATGATGAGTATATGACGCCCTCTATATGTTTTATGATGTACAAGAGTCAATTGATATTTCCTTGACAGATGGTGCAGGTTTAGAGGGGGGGGGGGAATAAAATTTTATGCGTTCTTATATGATGTAGACTACTGTTTCAAAACTTACACTTTTCACGTAAAAATGCCAATTGTATCAACTTTATAATTTTTAATTCCCACGTCCACATGCTAATGTAGTTACTAATAAGATAAAAATTGTGATGGAATTTTTTTTTATCCTGTTCTAGGGGATGGATTGAAGTCTATTAGAGAGTTAATTATCACTGTAGGATTTCATGCATACAAGGTGTTTGTCATATTGTCTGAAACAACCTAATAAGTGTAACAGTAGCATTTTATGTGAGAATACTTAACTTTGAACCCTTATCAAACCAAGCTTTAAGGCCTTTATATTAAATTGAATTTAACATCTCAATGGCCTAATAAGTAACCAACAATCATGTTAAAAGTGATAAACTTAAGGCTTAACCATTAAGTAAAAGTGATTTAAAAGCTATTAAGATTTTCCTAAATCTGTCCTCCAACTTCTAAAATTCATGCAAATCAATAAGAACACCTAAACATCACGAGACTTAGTTTTCTGGAAATCTTAATATATCTAGTTTCTTCAAACTTTGAATCATAATTTGAAATTCCAACTCTTTGAGGGGTAAAATTGACAATCTTCTCAGGCTGGTCCATGTTGTCACAAATTTCATGCATTGTCTTCAAAAAATCATAATAAAATCATCAAAACTCCAAATGCCAAAATTCTAAATCCTATAGTTAGATATGGATGTATAGTTACGCACATATAAAGGGACTGATATAATTCATTTTTTCTTTCTTAATTCAATAGTTGTTTTCATGTATTTGATCACATGTGATTATATGTATAATCATATGTGATTAAGTACATGAGTACAACTATTAAATCGAGAAGGCAAAAATGAATCTTGTCCACCTCAAATCATATCTGATTATATATATAATCATATTTAATAAAATACATATAATCACATGTGCTGATATGTATCAAATCATATATGATTTATGTGGATGAGATTCATTATCACATTCTCGATTCAGTAATTGTTCTTTGTCCACTGTAATCATATGTGATTAAATACATATAATCATATATGATTATATGTATCTAATCGCATATGATTTAAATGAACAAAAATAATGATGTATGTATAAATCATATGTGACTAGATACGTATAATGACATATGATTATATACACGAGAACAATTATTGAATCAAGAACCCTAAGATTAATATTGTCCATACATATCATATGTGATTAAATGCATATAATCACATGTGATTATATGTATCTAATCACATAGAATTTATGTAAAAAAATATTTATTTTCGCGTTCTCAATTTAGTTGTTGTTCTTGTGTGTTTAATTACATGAGATTATGTGTATCTAATCAGATATAATTTATATGGACAATATTCATTTTCTCATTCTCATTCAATATTTTCTCTTGTACATTTAGTCACATATGATTTTTATACACAAGACTCGTTTTCGCGTTTTTGATTCAATAGTTTTTCGTTTTTCACATTAATCATATGTGATTAATACATACAATCACATATGATTAAGTACATAGGAAAAAATATTGAATCAAATAAGAAAAAAAGAATATTATTAATATAAATAATATATGACTTGATACATATAATCACAAGTGATTAAGTATAAGAGTATAACTATTTAATTGAGAAAGAAATAATATCTTGTCCACATATAATCACATGTGATTATATGTATTTAAAAATATATGATTCATGTTGACAATATTCATTTTTGCGTATTTAATTCAATAGTTGGTTTTGTGTATTTAATCACATACGATTTATGTGAAAAAGATTTGTTTTCATGTTCTTGATTCAATAGATCATATGTGATGAAATATATAATCACATGTAATTATATACACGAGAAAAACTATTGAATCAAGAACACTAAAACAAATTTATGTCCAAATTAATCATATGTGATTAAATACTTATAATCACATGTGATTAAATATACGAGAAAAAAATATTGAAATGAAAACTAAAAAATGAGTATTGATCATACAAATTATATGTGATTGGATATATATATAATCACATGTAAATATATGTTTATAATCACATATGATTAAAGTTGACAAAAAATAATGATTCAATCGAAAACACAATAATAAAATATGTGATTGAATATATCTAATTAAATATATCTAATTACATGTGATTATATGTATCTAATCACATGATTTATATGGTCAAAAAAGAATACCGTTCATATAAATCATATATGATTAAGTAAAAATAATCACATGCGATTATACATAGATAATCATGGGTAGCAGTGGTTGTGTGTAATGATGTTTGGTTGTAATAGGTGGTGATGATGGTGAAGGGTGGTAGGGGTGACAAGTGGGGTGGTGATTATAATGGGTGGTAGTTGGCGGTGGTGATGGGTGGTGGAGACGTATGAAGTTAATAGGTAGTGGTGGTAAGTCGGTGGGTGGTGGTTGGTGGTGAGGGTGGGGATGGTGTATGGTGGGTTTGGTGGTGTCACAACTAGAAATTTTGTGTCATGTAATCTATACACTCAAGTTAATGTGAATCAAAACTTAAGAGCATGTGTGATACCTACTATTATGACATCAAAAACTTCAATCAAATACATCCTACAAGTGCTACAAATGGTCATCAAACAATTGGAAACCCTAGAAGTTCTTATTTGGATCCACTTTGGACTAGGACTTCCTTATTGGACCCAAATGGACCAATAAGCTTCCAATTTGACTATCATGGGCATAGAACCCTAATTGGGCTCTATTTGGACCCACATTAATTTATTTCAACATTTTGGGCCATATTGGGCCTAGAATGAAATGAATTAAAAGCTTTGATCCATGAATAACCTAAACTAGTCCAACAAATATGTAAAAATCATACTATATTCTTTTATGTTAAAACTCACCCAAACTAACTCTAATATTGGGCTTAGGGGCAAAAAGCCCAAATTTTCCTTTTCCTTCAAGATTCTCGGCCCAAGGCCCAAGTCCAAGAAGAAGTGGTGAGGAGTTGACTTTGGTTTGCCACCTCATTATTGTCTTTTGGATTTCCATGCAACATATCACATACCTCCATGCAAGTATCACTTCAAAGATCACTTCTTCTTTTCCCTCCTTCACTCTCGGCCATCTCAAACACACACACATCTCACAAACTCTCTCAAGAACACTCAAGAAAACTTCCTCCCTCTCCACTCAAAGATCTCGAAATTTAAGAAGCTTTCAAGAGGATATTTCCACAAACTCTTCATCTAAGGTAAGATTATGCTTGGATCTATGACTTAGGTTCTTTGTGTTATCAAAATATTTTCCTAATCCATGCAAAAATCGTGATCTTACCTCTTAGAAGCATACCAAACTCGAGATCTTCAAGAAAAGGGTACTAAGGCCAAAAATCACCAAGTTTTCTTCCATCTTTTCTTCAAAAACCGAAATCACACCCTAAGGTGAGCTTCATACCCCCTATTTTCTGTTTTTATGAGTTTTGTGGGGGGGGGGGGGAATACAAGTGAAAGTGTAGATCTATATATGTTTTGTATGCCTTGTATGATTTCTATGCTTATATGTGTGTTTTTGTGTGTTATAATATTGGATCTAGCCTTAAAACCCCTAAAAACCGAGATATACTTTATGATTAATGATACTAGCATCAAGTATATTTCTACATACAAAGTGTTCCAAGAAAAATAGCTAAATGGCTTAATAGCATTTTATTTGGGCTAAAAACTCAACTTTTCGACATAAAATGTTAAAAATATAAAGTTAAAGGGCCCAAAATGTCATATCACGAATTCTGATGGATGAGGAGTGTCAAAACAGTTTCAATGAAATATTTTCTGAAAATATACTCATTTGGAGGATTAAAAATATAAATTTCAAGCTTAATGGGCTAAAAATGACAATTTCGGCCCAATAGGGCCCATTATGCGAAATTTTCTGTTTTGGAGGGCCAAAACTATGTTTTTCTGTAAAACAGTGGACTACTAGGGTTCCAAGTACTTTTCAAAGGTTTAAAATGCTTTTCAAATTTAAAAAGGACCAAAGTTGCAAAAATTTTCCAATTTGGGCCAAAATTGTAAAAACTGCGAAAAAGAGGGGTTATAACCGAGAAAACTGCAATTTCAGGGACTTAAACTGTTTTCAATGAAAAATATGCTGAAAAATATTAATTTCAATAATTTTTGGTGTTAAAATGTCAAGAAAAATGATTTAAGGACCAAACCGGAAAGTTATTTAATTAGAGGGTTGAAAAGAGTAAATTTTACAAACAATGAGGGGCTGAAAACATAAAACTTTCAAGGCTAATTCAATGCACGCAACTTGATCAAATATTGGCACCGCGACTACCTACGTAATACAATACACAACAATACCAAAAATCGTTGTTAAACGAATTGATTCGGTCTCGAATCAATAACAATCCGAAAATACTAACACGACGATAACTCGATTCATACACGAAAACATTTGGTAATTCAATATACACGTGAGAGTGCACAGACGTCTATGCACCATCTTTGGGCCCCAAAGTGTAAAATCTTGTTTGTTGGGCCTAGCTAGCCCAATGACCTGATCTTAAGGCCCGAAGACTTCTACCTTACGAGTTGTTGGGTCTTACATGATCTAACACAGCGTAAAAGGACTTTCAATGGCTTTTATACTATTGGTCCCCAAGGGTCCTATGGTATTTCTAGTAAAGTCGGTATTTCATGCGAGGCGGGTCAAGGGCCCCTCGTACCCTTTTTTTTTTCATCCCCAACCGGTTAATGGAGTCATCGGGGTCTTCGTGTCCTCTTTCTCTTCGGATGTGGGATTACTCGGAGTCAGGGCGGTTGGATAATGTGATTAGTACAGACGACGCCTACGGGATCGTTAGTATAGTTATAAACTGGTCGTTTGTGTAACGCTTGTTTATAGCAATTAATCATGCGCAAAAATAATCCGACGTCGCCTGGAATTAATGACTTCACGCGTTACAATGGTTTTATTTTAACTTCATGGAATTCAAAGAATTAGGAAAACATCGGGTTTTCCTAGGGTTTTTCAATACATACGGTTTCGAAATTTATACAAGTTTAATGAACAATTTTTACAAATATAGAAACAAACAAGCATACCTATAGATCTTCACAAATGTTTTCAAAAGCTTTTCTTTTCAGAAAATATCGGATTTTCTGGTGGTTTTCAAAATGATACAAAACATTGTTTTCCCAAATACCGCTTATGAACTCACCAACATTTCACATGTTGACGTTTTTTTTTTCAAAATACTTGTATTCTCAGGTAACCAGTGAATCAAAGGAAAATGTACGCAGTGATGGCTTGCAGTTTATCTATTAACGAACTGAACAATTTATTTTTGGGAATGTAATGTTTTGAGACAATGTAATGGATGTAAACACTCTCAGTTGTAATATTCAAATGTTGGTGACGAATGATATTATGTTTCATGTATATTCATTGTGATGGTATTCAATTGAGTCACAACAGCTCCCGAACGTTTCCGCCGTCTGGTTCGGGGGTGTGACAGGTTGGTATCAGAGCTTTGTTTATAGTGAACTAGCATGTCGAGCCACACATTGATATGCAACTATAAACCAAAAAGAGGGACTAACATAACTCTGAACAAAACAAGTAAATAAAACACGCTTGCTTGCATTAGGAATAAGAACATAACGCCGAATCAAACACAATAATGCTGGTATCTCGGTTAACTCGGGACTGTTCTTAGTGATACCAAGGAGTGGATGTAGCCTGATCAACTACATTCTCTCCAAAGTAAAACTAACACACGTCTTGATGAGATCGGGATAGCTAGGGAACCTAAAACAATACCCTTTATCACTAAAAAGAGAACACTTGCTTAGTCCGTACAATAGACATAGCATCCTAGGAATAATGTTAGCATATTTACATACTCGCGCAGATAGCATGGCTGGTTTTCATCACCCTGGAGACCCCTATTTCCCTAATCAGGGAAACAACGGATGGCTAGAGGAGGAGGAGCCTGAGGAAGAGCCTGAAGAGGAACCTGAGGAAGACCCCGAAGAGGAATCTGACGGGGAACAGGAGGCAGAAGTCGAGGGCGAGCCTGCCGAACCCGAAGAAGACGAAGAAAATTTCGAAGAGGAGCTCGATGACAGCGAAGGGGGTGATTCGGACGCAGAGTCCGAGGTCATCAACCCCCCTTACCCGATCAGGGTGCCTGCTTATCGTGTGGGCCCCACTGGGCCTACCCCTCCTTGGGGCATTG
This sequence comes from Lactuca serriola, assembly GCF_051521515.1. Lineage (NCBI taxonomy): Eukaryota > Viridiplantae > Streptophyta > Magnoliopsida > Asterales > Asteraceae > Lactuca > Lactuca serriola. Next base: position 115,036,600 of record NC_136409.1, on the reverse strand, counting down.
ATCTTTGGAGATGGAGCAGACATCAGGGACAGCGACCCCCGTTTGGCATGTCACGTGAATTCTTTGACCTGAGGGACGGAGGACCGGCCGACCGAGCCCTACCGGTCATGGTGAGACGATTACGGGACACCGGAGCGGAGCGAAGTTTCGTAAGCGAGAAGTTTAAACATTTATTAAAACAACAACCCCAAAAGCTAAATGAAACCTATATGGTGGAAATGGCCAATGGGAAAACCGAATCCACTGGGGAGATCTACATTGGATGTACCCTAACCCTTAACCAACACATCTTTCGAATAGACCTAATGCCAGTGTCAATTAGGAGTTTCGATGTGATTGTCGGCATGGATTGGTTAAGCCCCCACCATGCTGAGATTATGTGCCACGAGAAGGCCGTTCGCCTTCGTCTCCCAAATCACGAAACCCTAGTAATTTACGGAGACAAACCCAACACGAATCTTCGTCACATCTCGTGCATCAAGGCACAAAAACATCTGCGAAAGAACAACTTGGCGTTCTTGGCTCACATAGTGGACAAGACCAAAGAAGAAACTAACATCCGAGATATTCCGGTAGCGTGTGAATTTCCAGACGTGTTTCCTGAAGATCTTCCGGGAGTACCCCCAGAGAGACAGGTTGAGTTCCGAATCGACCTTGTTCCAGGAGCAACTCCTCTCGCTAAATCACCCTATCGGTTGGCTCCTGCTGAAATGCAGGAATTGTCCAGCCAACTCAGTGAGCTTCTGGACAAGGGATTTATCCGACCTAGCTACTCGCCATGGGGAGCTCCGGTGCTCTTTGTCAAAAAGAAGGACGGATCTTTCAGAATGTGCATCGATTATAGAGAATTAAATAAACTCACTGTTAAAAACCGCTACCCACTCCCATGAATCGATGATCTGTTCGACCAGCTCCAAGGAGCCAGTTATTTTTCTAAAATAGATCTACGGTCCGGATACCACCAACTCAAAGTCCGGGAAGAGGATATTCCTAAAACCACTTTCCGAACCCGCTACGGACATTATGAATTCGTCGTAATGCCCTTTGGTCTAACAAATGCACCTGCCGCATTTATGGACCTAATGAATCGAATCTGTCGACCGTTCCTTGACAACTTCGTCATTGTGTTTATCGATGACATCCTCGTCTATTCTCGAAGCAAAGAGGAGCATGGCCAACATCTCCAACAAGTCCTAGAAACACTGCGATCGGAAAAACTGTACGCCAAACTCTCCAAGTGTGAGTTCTGGCTCCGAAGTGTGAATTTCCTAGGCCACGTAGTTAGCCAAGACGGAATTCATGTGGATCCCTCTAAGGTCAAAGCTGTGGAAGGATGGACAACTCCGACCACGCCCACAGAAATTCGTCAGTTCTTAGGCCTAGCAGGCTACTATAGGAGATTCATTCAAAACTTCTCTAAGATCGCCAAGCCGCTTACCTCACTTACGCAAAAGGGCGTACCATTCAAATGGACAGACCGACAAGAGATTGCGTTTCGAACCTTGAAGCAAGCTCTCTGTAGCGCTCCTGTACTATCTCCACAGGAAGGAACGGAAGATTTTGTGGTCTACTGTGACGCGTCGAATCAGGGCTTAGGTTGCGTTCTCATGCAACGTGGAAGAGTGATAGCATATGCGTCCCGCCAACTAAAGACGCACGAAGTAAATTACACGACCCATGACCTAGAATTGGGAGCTGTGGTCTTCGCTCTGAAAATTTGGAGGCACTACCTGTACGGTACGAAGTGCACCATCTTCACTGACCATAAGAGTCTCCAGCACATCTTGAACCAGAAGGAGCTGAACATGAGACAACGAAGATGGGTTGAATTGCTAAACGACTACGAGTGCGAAATCAAGTACCACCCAGGCAAGGCCAACGTGGTAGCTGATGCATTAAGTCGGAAGGAGTACTCTAATCGCCGTACGAAAACTCTCTCGATAACCATTCAATCTCATCTGGCCACTCAAATTGCATCAGTTCAGTCGGAGGCTATGAAAACGGAAAATAGAGCTAGCGAGGCATTGCGCGGGATGGAGAAGAACCTAGAAGCAAAGGAGGATGGGGTATACTACTTCATGAATCGTATTTGGGTCCCAAAAATCAGAGGATTTAGGGAGGTTGTTATGAAGGAAGCCCACAAGACGCGATACTCCATTCATCCTGGTTCGGACAAGATGTATTTGGATATTAAACAACACTATTGGTGGCCTAACATGAAGGCGGAAATCGCGACCTACGTTAGTAAGTGCCTTACGTGCGCCAAAGTGAAGGTGGAATACCAGAAACCCTCAGGATTGTTGCAGCAACCGGCAATCCCTGAGTGGAAATGGGAGGGGATTTCTATGGATTTCGTGACCAAGCTTCCCAAGACGTCGGACGGACTGGACACCATATAGGTAATAATCGACCGATTGACGAAATCTGCCCATTTCCTGCCAATCAAAGAATCCTACTAGATGGAGAGATTGACGCGTTTGTACCTACAAGAAATTGTGAGACTCCATGGAGTGCCAAAATCTATTATCTCGGATAGGGACAGTAGGTTCACATCGCGCTTTTGGCAATCACTCCACAAGGCAATGGGAACTCATCTCGACATGAGCACCGCGTATCACCCACAAACGGACGGCCAAAGTGAGCGAACCATTCAAACTCTTGAAGACATGCTTCGTGAATGTGTGATAGACTTTGGGAAGTCTTGGGATACCCACCTACCTTTGATCGAGTTCTCATATAACAATAGTTACCATTCGAGCATCAAGGTGGCTCCTTTCGAAGCACTGTACGGGCGTAAATGTAGATCACCGTTATGTTGGGCTGAAATAGGTGATACCCAGCTAGCGAGAACACATATGTCGGACAAGGCACTAACGGGACCGGAGATCATTCGCGAAACCACAGAAAAGATCGTTCAAATCAGAGCTCGATTGCAAGCATCGCGTGACCGACAAAAGAGCTATGCCGACAAACGGCGAAAAATTCCAGGTCGGTGATCGAGTACTGTTGAAAGTCTCACCCTGGAAAGGGGTTATATGTTTCGGAAAACGGGGAAAGCTGAACCCGCGATACATTGGACCTTTCGAAATCGTCGCCCGAATAGGTCCGGTAGCCTACAGACTACAACTACCTGCAGAGCTAAACGGTGTACACCCCGTGTTTCATGTCTCTAACCTGAAGAAGTGTCTATCAGATGAAACCCTTGTCATTCCTCTTGACGAAATCGAAATCAATGAGAATCTCCTGTTCGTTGAAGAACCAATCGAAATCATGGACAGGGAGGTGAAGCGTACTAAGCAAAGTCGCATCCCGATCGTGAAGGTACGGTGGAACGCAAAGCGTGGGCCAAAATTCACGTGGGAACGCGAAGACCAAATGAAGCAAAAGTACCCTCACCTATTCTAACATTCTCAAATCTAGCTTTCAAACAGAATTTCGGGACGAAATTCCCTCTAACGGGGGGATGATGTCACAACTAGAAATTTTGTGTCATGTAATCTATACACTCAAGTTAATGTGAATCAAAACTTAAGAGCATGTGTGATACCTACTATTATGACATCAAAAACTTCAATCAAATACATCCTACAAGTGCCACAAATGGTCATCAAACAATTGGAAACCCTAGAAGTTCTTGTTTAGATCCACTTTGGATTAGGACTTCCTTATTGGACCCAAATGGACCAATAAGCTTCCAATTTGACTATCATGGGCATAGAACCCTAATTGGGCTCTATTTGGACCCACATTAATTTATTTCAACATTTTGGGCCATATTGGGCCTAGAATGAAATGAATTAAAAGCTTTGATCCATGAATAACCTAAACTAGTCCAACAAATATGTAAAAATCATACTATATTCTTTTATGTTAAAACTCACCCAAACTAACTCTAATATTGGGCTTAGGGGCAAAAAGCCCAAATTTTCCTTTTCCTTCAAGATTCTCGGCCCAAGGCCCAAGTCCAAGAAGAAGTGGTGAGGAATTGACTTTGGTTTGCCACCTCATTATTGTCTTTTGGATTTCCATGCAACATATCACATACCTCCATGCAAGTATCACTTCAAAGATCACTTCTTCTTTTCCCTCCTTCACTCTCGGCCATCTCAAACACACACACATCTCACAAACTCTCTCAAGAACACTCAAGAAAACTTCCTCCCTCTCCACTCAAAGATCTCGAAATTTAAGAAGCTTTCAAGAGGATATTTCCACAAAATCTTCATCTAAGGTAAGATTATGCTTGGATCTATGACTTAGGTTCTTTGTGTTATCAAAATATTTTCCTAATCCATGCAAAAATCGTGATCTTACCTCTTAGAAGCATACCAAACTCGAGATCTTCAAGAAAAGGGTACTAAGGCCAAAAATCACCAAGTTTTCTTCCATCTTTTCTTCAAAAACCGAAATCACACCCTAAGGTGAGCTTCATACCCCCTATTTTCTGTTTTTATGAGTTTTGTGGGGGGGGGGGGAATACAAGTGAAAGTGTAGATCTATATATGTTTTGTATGCCTTGTATGATTTCTATGCTTATATGTGTGTTTTTGTGTGTTATAATATTGGATCTAGCCTTAAAACCCCTAAAAACCGAGATATACTTTATGATTAATGATACTAGCATCAAGTATATTTCTACATACAAAGTGTTCCAAGAAAAATAGCTAAATGGCTTAATAACATTTTATTTGGGCTAAAAACTCAACTTTTCGACATAAAATGTTAAAAATATAAAGTTAAAGGGCCCAAAATGTCATATCATGAATTCTGATGGATGAGGAGTGTCAAAACAGTTTCAATGAAATATTTTCTGAAAATATACTCATTTGGAGGATTAAAAATATAAATTTCAAGCTTAATGGGCTAAAAATGACAATTTCGGCCCAATAGGGCCCATTATGCGAAATTTTCTGTTTTGGAGGGCCAGAACTGTGTTTTTCTGTAAAACAGTGGACTACTAAGGTTCCAAGTACTTTTCAAAGGTTTAAAATGTTTTTCAAATTTAAAAAGAACCAAAGTTGCAAAAATTTTCCAATTTGGGCCAAAATTGTAAAAACTGCGAAAAAGAGGGGTTATAACCGAGAAAACTGCAATTTCAGGGACTTAAACTGTTTTCAATGAAAAATATGCTGAAAAATATTAATTTCAATAATTTTTGGTGTTAAAATGTCAAGAAAAATGAGTTAAGGACGAAACCGGAAAGTTATTTAATTAGAGGGTTGAAAAGAGTAAATTTTACAAACAATGAGGGGCTGAAAACATAAAACTTTCAAGGCTAATTCAATGCACGCAACTTGATCAAATATTGGCACCGCGACTACCTACGTAATACAATACACAACAATACCAAAAATCGTTGTTAAACGAATTGATTCGGTCTCGAATCAATAACAATCCGGAAATACTAACACGACGATAACTCGATTCATACACGAAAACATTTGGTAATTCAATATACACGTGAGAGTGCACAGACGTCTATGCGCCATCTTTGGGCCCCAAAGTGTAAAATCTTGTTTGTTGGGCCTAGCTAGCCCAATGACCTGATCTTAAGGCCCGAAGACTTCTACCTTACGAGTTGTTGGGTCTTACATGATCTAACACAGCATAAAAGGACTTTCAATGGCTTTTATACTATTGGTCCCCAAGGGTCCTATGGTATTGCTAGTAAAGTCGGTATTTCATGCGAGGCGGGTCAAGGGCCCCTCGTACCCTTTTTTTTTTCATCCCCAACCGGTTAATGGAGTCATCGTGGTCTTCGTGTCCTCTTTCTCTTCGGATGTGGGATTACTCGGAGTCAGGGCGGTTGGATAACGTGATTAGTACGGACGACGCCTACGGGATCGTTAGTATAGTTATAAACTGATCGTTTGTGTAACGCTTGTTTATAGCAATTAATCATGCGCAAAAATAATCCGACGTCGCCTGGAATTAATGACTTCACGCGTTACAATGGTTTTATTTTAACTTCATGGAATTCAAAGAATTAGGAAAACATCGGGTTTTCCTAGGGTTTTTCAGTACATACGGTTTCGAAATGTATACAAGTTTAATGAACAATTTTTACAAATATAGAAACAAACAAGCATACCTATGGATCTTCACAAATGTTTTCAAAAGCTTTTCTTTTCAGAAAATATCGGATTTTCTGGTGGTTTTCAAAATGATACAAAACATTGTTTTCCCAAATACCGCTTATGAACTCACCAACATTTCACATGTTGACGTTTTTTTTCAAAATACTTGTATTCTCAGGTAACCAGTGAATCAAAGGAAAATGTACTCAGTGATGGCTTGCAGTTTATCTATTAACGAACTGAACAATTTATTTTTGGGAATGTAATGTTTTGAGACAATGTAATGGATGTAAACACTATCAGTTGTAATATTCAAATGTTGGTGATGAATGATGTTATGTTTCATGTATATTCATTGTGATGGTATTCAATTGAGTCACAACAGCTCCCGAACGTTTCCGCCGTCTGGTTCGGGGGTGTGACAGGTGGTGATAGGTCGTGGTGGTCAGTGGTGATGGGTGGCGGTGATGGGGGTGGAGGAGGCGGGTAGTAATGATGGGTGATGGTTGGTAGTAATGATAGGTGGTTGTCATAAATGGTAGGTAGTGGGTGAGTGGTGGTTTTGGTAGGTGGTGGTTTGGGGTGATAAGACAGGTGGTGGTGGTCTGTGGTGATAGGTGGTGGGTGGTGGGTGACGGGTGGTGGTGATGGTGGTGGTGGTGAGTGGTGGTGATGGGTGGTGTGTAGTGGTCATAATGATGGGTAGTGGCTAGGTGGTAGAGGTGGGTGGATAGTGATAATGATGGTGGGTGGTGGGCGGGGTGATGGTGGCGGGCGGTGGTGGTCGATGGTGATGGGTGGTTGTGGTGGGTGGTGGTAGTGGAAGATGTTTGTCATAGTTGTGGGTGGGTGGCAGTGATGGGTGGTGGAGGTTGAGAGTGGTGATGGGTGGGTGGTGGTTGTGGTGGGTGGTGGTGGCGGGTGGTAGTGATGGTGGTAGGTGGGGTTGGTGATGGCAGGTGGTGGTCATGCTGGTGGATGATGTTCGTGGTTGGCAACAACGGATGCTGATGATGATGTTGGGTGGTGGGTGGGGGTGGTGGTGATGGTGATGGGTGGCGGTGACGGGAGGTGGTGGTGGATCGTATAGTCTAGGTGGTGAGTGTGGTTGGTTAGTGGGTTTTTTTTTACATATTTCTTGGTTTTTATTAATATTATATGATGATTTTAGTTAAAAAAAATTATGTGATCAAATTTTGTTCTCAAATGTTCTCGCAATAAGAAATGTTCTCGGTTGAACGCTAACATATATATATATATATATATATATATATATATATATATATATATATATATATATATATATATATATATATATATATATGGAAAACCTTAAAAAAAATCCCAACATATTTTCATCAAATTCTTAAAAAAACCAATATTTTTTTTTGTATGTTAAACCCTTATATGTTTTAAAATGGATCATTTAAGGCATTGATTGGTAAATCCTAGATAGCTAAAAATGCTAGGTAACCGATTCTCAACGTTTGGTTTGTTGCAATTCAATAGGTTAAAAAATTTTCAAAAAATGTGAGGGTTTAAATGCACTAAAAAAATAACATAATGGTTTTATTAATCATTTCATGAAAATCTATTATGTTTGTCTAAGGTCAGAAAACCTTAAATAAGAACTTTAGTAAATTTAAAGGTTTTAGTGTGCTAAAAAAATAATATAGTGGTTTTTTTTAGCATTTGATGAAAATACGTTGGGTTTATCTGAGGTTTTTCCATATATCTTTACTGGAATCATTAATGTCTCTATAATAGGTTCAAGTGTTTATTTGCTTCTTCTTTTTTGTTTGCTAAAATATATATTGCATTGCTTTTACTCTAATGTATTGGTATGTATGCCATTATATATACAACTCATTATATATACAACTAAAAGTGCACAGGCTTATGAACAGTAATCCACTTAGCCAGTTGGTGTTCCTCAGTTTGTGGCTTATTTTTGAAGCTGGCCATATCTAGTCCATGCACATCTCTCTCTCTCTCTCACTCTCTCTCTCTCTCTCTCTCTCTATATATATATATATATATATATATATATATATATATATATATATATATATATATATATATTCACCTCCTAGAAAGATACATTTAGGTTCCGTGTCTTTCACTGTTTTGGTCGTATCCAACGAAAGCCCTAATATCGATTTCAATAGAAAATCAGGTTTGGTTTCACTATGGATCAAAAAATCTCCATCGACGCCACCTTAGATTCATCTGTAACTCAGAAGAACATTGCAACCACTAACCAGTGTCGACCGTTGGTCGTCATGCCGATGCTTCTACAACTGATGAGTTGAATTGTTATGTTGGATATTGTTTTCATTCCCAGTTTTTAACTATTAATTTTAATTTCAATTTTTGTTTTTCATCGTTGTGTCAAAGGATTTAAAGGCTTTAAGTAGAAGAGTCTATCTGACCATTCATTGTTCACCGGTATCTCAACTGCCAAGCCTCTACGCTTGTGCGACCTATATTCCTTTCTACATGACACCTATCCTCTATTTCTCTCCTTTTATTTGTTTTGATTCCCTCTTATCCATTCTTAGAAATATCTTTCCTTTTTATCCTTATTCCCTAACTCGTATATGTTGGATTAGTGTCTAAGTCCATAACTATTTTGGTATGTACTTGACCTGATTATAAGCATGGTCCTTTTTGGTCGCCTTCACCATAGCAATATGTAGGATGAATTAAGGAGAGAAAGGTTTAATTATGATTTATTAATATATTATGAGAATAATATATTAAAGGAGAAATCATATTGTTTAATTAATATTAGTCAAGAATTAATTAAGAATTATTTTTGTGGCTAAAATAGATTAAATTAAACTTAAGGGGACTAGAAGTGTAATTATAAGATAATTGTATTTGGGCTACGGATCACCTTGGAATATAGGTTGGACGAATTCTATGGGAAGCCCATAAGAACATCGTCCAAGGGATATAATTAAAGGAGTCCATGGGCTGCTTAGGGCCTAAGCAGTCAGATTAGGGTTTCCTGAGTGCAA